>NW_006399901.1:4822694-4825102 GCF_000299155.1 Elephantulus edwardii | reverse complement strand
GTCCATCCTTTCATCCGTCCATCCACCCACCCACCCACTTCATCTATTCACCTAATCACCCAATCACACATTTACCATCCACCCATCCATCCATCCATGGATCCACTCATTCACCCATCCTCTTATCCAGCTATTCACCCACCCACCTACCTACTCATCCACGCATCTACCCATTCACTTATCCACTTATATCCATCCATTCATCTGATCACCCAATTACTCATTAATCCATCCATTTATCTACCCACCCACCCATCCATTCATCCATCTGGAATCATGCCTTTTGGTAAGAATTTAGTAAAGTAAACACCTACTCTGTGTCTGACTGTGGTGGACACATTGCCCCTGTTCCATCAGTAAGTCCTCCTAAGAGCCCCGGACTGTCCACACGAGGACAGTGAGAGGTCAGGCTTGCCCATGGCCATACAGTTGGGATGTCCTGACCTGAGCGCTTCCCCTGAGGCTTCATGGTGGATCAGCCTGGCTAGAAAATAGGACATGTCCACACAAGCAGACTGTCCGCTGGTCCAGTTCTTTAGAAAGCAGAGTGGAAAAGGTTGAGAGGAGACAGCTCCCAGCAGCCAGCCCAGCAGGCTGTGCCAGGAGAGCAGCGCAGGCAGTCCTGAATCCTTGGGGTCAGAGTGGATGAGCACCCACTCCAAGTGGGTTTGTCCCTGGGGCCTGACTATTGTGGGAAAGTGAGCAAAATGCTGGAGCTGGAGAGCAAATAGGACAGTGTGAGATGCTCCCCAAGGCGCCTCTGCCCCTGCATAGTAAACCCTATAGATGCCAAGAAGTCCATAAGTAATGCTAATGATTTCATCCACCCATCCATTCATCTATCCATCCGTATCGCCTCTCACCTACTCACCCTTCCAACCGTTCATCTACCTACACATCCACTCACCTGCCCATCTACCCATTTACCCATCTACCTATCCATCCACCCATCTACCCATCCATCTACTCGTCCATCCTTATACGCACCTATCCATCCACCCATCCACCCATCTACCCATCCATCTACTCATCCATCCATATACGCACCCATCCATCCGCCCATCTACTCAATCTCAATCATCCATCCATTCACCCACCCATCCATCTCCATCGGTCCACATCCCCACTCATCTATTTACCCAACCATCCATATATCTACCCACTGATCCATCTACTCATATAGCCAAATATCTCTCCATTTGCACACACACTCACCCATCCACCCACCTACCCATTCAACTATACATCCATCCTCTCCATTGGTATCCACGGAATTCCTACAAAGGACCAAATACTGTACCACATGTTGAGGTCCATAATTAAACCATTGTCCTGACAACAATCTACATAATCATCACTGGAGGACTGGTTACATAAATGATGGACCATCATGTGTGGAATATTGTGCTGCTGCTGTTAAAAAGAATGAACCAGACTTATATGAATTGAGACATTCTCTAGGAAAATGATGAGAGGTAAAAAAGCCGGAGTGTGTGGGGTGGGCTATTATTTGCATAAGAAAGGATTGAGGGAGGGCTCATTGTAACCCATGTCTAGTTGCTGAAGGCACCGTCATAAAATAAGGCTCCCAAACTGATGAAGTATCAATTAGGTGTTCCAGGATACAGATGCAACCCTGGACATGCTCACTAGTCTCTGCCAACAAATGTGAATGGTAGCGACTTGGCCAACTGACTGGAAAAGATCCATATTTGTTCCCATTCCCAAGAAGGGTGAGCCAACAGAATGTGGAAATTATTGAACAATATAATCAATGCTACATGCAAGAAAAGTCCAGCTGAAGATTATATTAAAAATAGCTGGAACAGTACACAGACACGGAACTGCCAGAAATTCAAGCTGGATTCAGAAGAGGCCTTGGCACAAGAGAGATCGTTGATAATGTCAGGTGGAGGTTGGCTGAAAGTAAAGGATACCAGAAAATGTTTTCTTGATCATGCAAAGGCATTTGACTATGTAGATTATAATAAATTCCAGAATGCTTAATTGTGCTCATGTGACATACCTAGACCAAGGAGCTGCTGTCCAAACAGAACAAGAGAACACTGCATGGTTTAAAATCAGGAAAGATATGTTAGGCTTGTATCCTTTCTCCATACCTACTCAATCTGTATGTTGAGCAAAAAAGTTTGAGAAGCTGGTCAAGATGAAGAGAAATGTGGCATCAAGACAGGAGGGAGAGGACAAATACTGCACAACACTGATGTTATAAGATAGGACAGACATAGCGGGGTTGGGGAGAGAATAAGAAGAGTGAATAGCTAATGAACCTTGCATTAGAACAGATGAGAAGAATTGTCTGAAAGGAATATATGATTAGGCATCATATATATGACAACAACCTGGAACAAGGAGTGAATTGTAGGGTGGGTTGAGGGGGTTTTAGA
>NW_006399901.1:4820191-4822041 GCF_000299155.1 Elephantulus edwardii | reverse complement strand
GGGGGGGGTGAGGTGCAGGGGGATTGTATACCAATGAAAATTCTTTTTCTTTTACTTTTCTAAGAGAGGAGCGAACTGGGGCAGGAGGGCTGGGAAGGGAGAAAAGTGCAACAATGAATGAATGGAAATCCAAAATCTCTGTAAATGTTCATTAAAATGAATAAAATTTAAAAAAAATAAGCTGTCAAAAATTTCACTTTACTTGATTCCACAATCAACACCTATGGCAGCAGCAGGTAAGAAATCTTCTCTGTGTCGCTCCAGTTTGTTTCAGTGTATGTGCTGCCGAAGTGAGCACATGCAGATAAGAAATCAAAGACATGTTGCACTGGCGAAATCTGTCAAAACCTCTCCAGAGTTCTAAAGAGCAAGGATATCAGTTTAAAGACTAAGGTGCACCTGATCCAAGCCAGAGTATTTTCAATTCCTGTGTATGCACATGAAAGTTGGACAATGAGTAAGGATGACAGAATAATCAATGCCTTTGAATTGTGATTTTGGAGAAGAGTATTGACTACCCCATGAACTACCAAAAAGAACAAATGTGTCTTAAAACTGTAACCAGCGTGCTCTTTCGAGGCAAGGATGGTGAAATTTTGTCTCACTTTGGGCATATTGCCAGGAGGAGCCAGTCATTGGAGATGGAGAGCATGCTGGGAAAGGCTGAGGGTCCATGAAAGAGAGGAAGACTCAATGAGATGGACTGACAGAGTGAGTCCCACGATGGGTTTGAGCAGGATGGAGATTATGAGGACTGCACAGGACAGCGCAAGATTCAGATCTGCTATTGACAGAGTCACTATGAGTCGTTGGTGACTTGATAACAGCAACAACAACAATTTACATGTTCCTAGAAAATCTCTAGAAGACATTCAAGAAGCAGGTGCCAAAAGTCCGCCTCTGAGGAGGGAAAGAAAGTACAGACCATTTTGCTCTGTTAGAGTTGGTTTGAATCTTTTCTTTTTTTATCATGTACATCTATGGCCTATTCAAAATTAGAACCATTTGATTTTAATAAGGAAAAAAAAAAGTTATAGTAGAGAAAGACGAGAATGGGTTATACTTGTCACACGAGTGATATGTCCCCGATGGAGGAGGAGGGGAGGGCCCTGACTCAGCCTGAGACCATCAGGGAAGGCTTCCCGGAGGAGGTGATACTTTGACCATCAGGGAAGGCTTCCTGGAGGAGGTGGTCCTTTGAGGAGCAGGGTCCCTGCTTGAGGACTCTTCATTTGCTTTCTGCTCTGGAGTGATGAGGGGCTGTGCTAGTCTCACTTCCGACACAAGGCCGGCAGGAAGGCTCATGGCCTTATGCTCTCATGTCCTGTTTTTTGCTCTTTAGACAATTAGTGTCAGAAGGAGTGGGATTTGTTGTTTCTGACTCACAGAAACATGGTTTGGTTTTGTAAATGTGGGCCTTGGGGATACGTACAGTTAAAATGGTTATTGTTTCTTTTTGTTAAGTGGGGGCAAACCCAGCAGGTTACTTTTGCTGTTTCTAAGATGGAGAGAAAAGCTGAGAAGCTGCTTTATGGCCTGAGACAAGAGGGTGTGAACATGAATAAAGAAGCAGCTGAGAATTTCTTTATAAATTTATGTACTGTGGAAAAAAAGTTTATGTACAATGCTTTCCCCCCTTTATATGTCACAGTGGTAGGTTGAGCTATATTATTAAAATGATTAAAGGTAGGGGAGCTCTGGTGGCCTAGTGGCAAGAAGCTGCACTGCACTCCCAGAGGAACACGGTTCGAATCCACCAGATGCTCTGCCGGAGAAGGAGGCGCAATATCCTCCTGTACCAGTCAGATCTGATTTGACGGTACACGCACACAAAATAAAAATTAAAAAAA
>NW_006399901.1:4818524-4819416 GCF_000299155.1 Elephantulus edwardii | reverse complement strand
CCGCCACTGAAGGCCAAGGCCAAAGAGCTCGCCACCAAACTGGGCTGATGTACACACTGATTCTTCTGTCCATAAGAATAAACTTATTCTACCGTAAAAAAAGAAAGAAAAGATATATTGTAAACATTGTCATTTAGAGGAGGAAAATGTAAGCCAGTTGGATATGAATTGGAAATTATAAAAAGGGGGAGAGAGAGGAAGACCCTCGAAGGAAAAAAAAAAGGAAAATTTGTCCTAAAAGAATGCTTAGAGTAAGTAGCCTAAGAAAGATTAAGCCCCAGGCAGTACTCTGAGGAGACTCACATTTGAAAGAAGACAAGTAGAGGAGAGACTTTGCCAATAAACTGAGGCAGGGTAAAGCTGATGCTTAACTCAAGTTCATCACCTGGGTCTACTTGATGAGAGGAGGGAGGAAGTACCAGAACTTCCTTTTCAGAACTTAAAGGAAGGTGGTGAGTAGGTTCACCTTGTGGTGACCACCTGGGTCCTCTTGAGGAGTGACAGATACGCAGTAACGAAGAGACAGGCTGAGTTTGGACTTGCTCCCTCGCCACTGCCCGCCTCTCATGATGGATGGAGAAATGAGGAAGGGCTACTAGCTTGAGGAGCAGGGCGTCCTGGAGATCTCTGATGTGCCGGCTTAGCCCGTGTGGGGATAAGGTGGAGTAAGGCGACCAGCCAGTGAAATACAGGAAGATATGTGGACTCCGAATTTGCTTGCTTGGACCTAGCCATGGATGGCTGGGGATGCATTCACCGGAACCCCACAACCCGGTGGAGAACATGTTTCATTCTGAGCACTAGGGAGCTCTGGTGGGCTAGTGGCAAGAAGCTGCACTGCAATCCCAAAGGCACTTGGTTCGAATCCACCAGATCCTCCACTGGAGAAGGC
>NW_006399901.1:4807882-4817544 GCF_000299155.1 Elephantulus edwardii | reverse complement strand
GTATCATCAACAACCTGCATTATGCAGATGATACAACCCTGCTTGCCAAAACTGAGGAGGACCAGAAGCTCTTGCTGCAGAAGGTCTAGGACTGAAGCCTTCAATATGGATTGAAGCTCAACATCAAGAAAACAAAGATTCTCACCACTAGGCCAGTTGGCAGCATCAGTATGGATGGTGAAGAGATTGAGAATGTTAAATTTTAGTTTACTTGCCTCCACAGTCAACACTTCTAGTACCAACAGCCAGGAAATCAAGAGATGAGTTAGTTGTATTGGGAAAGTCAGTTGTCAGGGACCTCTCAAGAGTACTGAAGAACAATGACATCAGGTTGGAGACTAAGGTGTGCCTGATCCCAGCTATAGTCTGTAATTGTGTGCTATGTATCAGAGAGCTGGACAGTGATTAGGGATGATAGAAAGAGAATTGATGCCTTTGGGCTGTGGTGCTGGAGAAGAGTGTTGACTATACCGTGGACTGCTGGGAGAACAAACAGGTTTGTCCTGGAGAGGTTGAAGCTGGGCTGCTACTTGGAGTCAGGCATTCCGAAACATACTTTGGGTATGCTGCAAGTCTTTGTAAAGGGACGTCATGTTTGGAAGAGTGGAGGGGCGGCAAAGGAGAGGAAGACCCTCGATGAGATGGATCGATTTTGTGAGTGGAGTGGCAGGAGTAGGTGTGTTGGAGACAATGAAGTTGGCACAGGATAGAGGAGAGTTTAGGGCTCTTGTACATAAGGTTGCTATGAATCACAAACGACAGACGGCACATAACAACAACAACAACAACAACAAACCTACAATGTATATAAATGAAACAATCTGTAAAGATATTGTTGTTAAATGCCTTCTAGTCTAGTCGTAGGTGACTCATAGCAACCCTAACTAAAATAGGAGGATTAAGACATTAAGAGTTAGTGCAACAATGAATGACTGGAAATCCAAAATCCCTGCAAATGTTCATTAAAATTAATAAAACTTAATAAAAAAAAGAATAATGGGGGGAAAGACATTAAGAGTAAAGCAGCTGGTTTACAGATTTCCCTAGATAGAGATGATGGTAAGGGGATAGATAATGAAAATAATGGCCAAGAAAAGCCAGAGTGGGCTGTAGTATTAGCCCAAAAGTTGGATTTTTACTTTTTAAAAAAATTTTATTATGTGTGTGTGTGTGTGTACTGTCAAATCAGATCTGACTGGTACAGGAGGAGATTGTCCCTCCTTCCTCGGCAGAGCATCTGGTGGATTCAAACCGTGCACCTCTGGGATTGCAGTGCAGCTTCTTGCCACTAGGCCACCAGAGCTCCCCTAAAAGTTGGATTTTTAATTTTTTTTCTTAATTTTATTGTGTGTGTGTGTGTGTGTGTGCGCACGTGCACCATCAAATCAGATCTGAATGGTACAAGAGATTGCCCCTCCTCCAGCCGAGAATCTGGTGGATTCGAACCGCATACCTCTGGAATTGCAGTGCAGCTTCTTGCCACTAGGCCACCAGAGCTCCTTAAAAGTTGGATTTTTTAAGCCATTATGTTAAGCCCCCTCTAGTCTCCAGCTACCTTACCTGCAGACACACGGTCTTGCAAATTATCAACAGCTATTAGAGAGTCAAGAAGACCTGGTGGAGGACCCTTGTCTTCAAAGCCCAGCCCTTGTCTCCATTTTGGAGACTGGGTGACTGTGGCTGGACTCTCTAAGTTGGGCACTCTTGTTTTGGTTGACAGTTATGTGGAATGTTTGGGTTTTTTGTTTTTTGAAGCCTCTTGTTTTGAGTCAAGAAGACCTCATGGAGGGCCTTTGTGTTGAAAGTCGTTTGGTGTGGCCGTCGGGCCATGTTATGTTATTAGATTTTGGAGGAACCTTCTAAGTTGTGCAGCACTCTTCTGTCTATTTGCTGCGCTGAGGTAATCTGGGTTTACTGTGATGCTGTACCTTGTGCCATTGGCAGGTCAAGTGCCGTAATGGCTGCCCATGGTGGACAATGTTTGGTGGAACTCCCAGTTTAAGACAGATTTGGAAGCAGGAGTGGCACCCAATTCCTAAACCACATGCCTCTGGAAACTATGAACTTGGAGAAACAACAATAGTTATAGAAAGGCCTCAGGTCTTTTGATGATAAGGTCGCTATGAATCATGCTCCAGTCGACGTCAATCAACAATAACAACAACAAGGGACTAGGATAAGAAACAGAACGCTTCCCCCACTAAAGAGCAAGACTAGATCAAGCAAGACTTCAGGGAGAACCTGGTGGCGAGACCCCAGTGATGGTGGTAGAGAGACTCTGGTATTGCTGTGGAGAAACTGTGGCAAGCAAGGTGTGACCTGAGGCTTCTTGCATTTGTGTTGGCCTCGGCTGAAGGTTTTGATGTTCTTGCCGGATACTCGAAGAAGAAGCTGACTGTGACTGCTGTGAGGCAAACCTTGCTGCATGATTGAGGAAACCAGAGGCTTCTTGAATTTGTGTTGCTGAACTGAATTGGGACTTTTACTAAACCTGGACTTATATTGTGAGATATCCTTTGCCTCCTCCACTCTCCAACTCACTTCCTTAAGAAACCCCATTCTCAGTAACACAACTGTGAGTCATCAATCAATGAATGAACCTCTTGCTGCAGCTGAGCCTCTAGAGGAGCCATGGGGCTGGGCTGTGGGCTCTTCATCTGCTGTCTGCCCGTGGGTGGTGAGGGGCTGTGCTGTTCTCACTCCCTCTGGCCTTTCAGAGAGATGCTCATGACCCTGTGCCCCCGTGTCCTGTTTTTTGGCTCTCGGGGCAGGAAAGAGAGAAGGTGAGGAAATTTCCTGGCAGGAGAGAAGGCATGAACACAGACCCAAAGGCAAGGCTCAGTGTAGCTGGACCACAAGGATGGGTGTGGGTAGGGAGCTTTATCCCATGGGCAATGGGGCGCCATGGACAGTTTTAGGAAGACTCTGCTCCAGCCAAGTGACTCAAAGCAGTGATGCTGGAGGCAGGGAGACCCAGGAGGAGGCTGAGTAACAGGAGGGAGGCCTGGACTAACGCTGAGGTCTCTCTACATCAGGGAGGGTGGGCGGCTAAGACCTCCCCAGGGTGGGACTAAGAGCACCATTTCCCCCTCAGCCCATTGGTTATTGAGTACAGGCTCCACACGTGTGTGGACAGGACAAGCCAGGGCTGTAATTTGGTGGGTGCGTAGAAAAGTAACTGAAGACCCTTCTCCTTCCTCACAGGAGCTGTGAGCAGGCTTTGCTCTTCAACAGCCCCTGTGGCCTCAAGCCGAGGCCTTCCTCCAAATCCAGCCTGGGGCCCCGTCCACAGGGTCCTCTGTGCCAGCCTCCAAGGCAGACGTGGAGGGTCTACAGGACAAAGGCCCTGGCCCTCAAGACTTCCTGGCACTTTCGGCTTTTTTAATTGGTTTGCTTACAAAGTTCATATACATTGTTTCACACTATTCTTCATTCACTTTGTGTTTCATACAGTCATTCTCATGCATTGTTGTTGTTATGTGCTGTCAAGTTGCTCTGAATCCTGCCCTGTCCTGAGCCAGTCTCACTGACTCTGACACATCTACCCCCAGTGTCCCAGTTACTATGTCAATCCATCTCATCTGGGGTCTTCCTCTCCTGCGCTGTCGGTCCACCCTTCTGAGTATGATGTCCTCCTGGCTACATGCCCAAAGTATGTAAGATGGAGCTTCAAAATCTTAGCTTCCAAGGAGAAACTGGGCTTTACCCTCTCCGAGACAGAACTACTTGTTTTCCTGGAGGTCTATGACATGTATGTTCAAGACCCTTCTCCAGCAACAGAATTCAAGCATTATGTTTTATAAAATTAATCATCCTTGGACCTTGCCCATCATTACCTTGTCTTGTCACCCAGATCCTTCCCCTTTCCTTCCCTCCCACCCCCAACCCTGTGCAACCCTGTGGTTTCACCCCTACCCATCCTTACCCCTCCCCTCCTCGTGAGTTCCCATACATGTTTTACTAGTAATCCTTCTGTTTTTACAATAATGATCTTATGCAGTATTTGTCCTTAGAGGACTGTGTTAGTTCACTCAGCATAATAATGCTGGCATTTTTGGAACCCATGCCTCTTCTTTGGCGGTGCCCTGGGTCCTGTGTCTTAGGTTTGTCCGGCCCTGTGAGCCTCTTGCCAGCCAAGTTGCAGGTGATGTGGCTTTAGACAGAGGTGTAGCCCAGGCTAGTGAGTGGGCAGAAGTGGTGGGTGTGGGCACGGTCCTGTGTCACTCCATGCTGCGGGCACTTGTAATCTCGCGGGATGGCCTCAGCCCTGAGCACATGGGACTGGTAGATGGCCTGAGACACACCTCTGTGTTTGCAGAAGAAACACAGGCATTCGGGAGTCAGTGAGGATTCCAGGCTGGATCTCGGATCCCCTGGACCTGGCAGTGGCTCTGGCTGGGGGTCCAGCCTGGTCTCAGACTCCTCTTCCTTACACAGAGCCCCCACCAGGCCTGTCAAACCCAGGTAGTCTTCCACCAGTTAAAGGTCTCCATGGCTGAGAGTCAGGTAGAGAGCCAGAGAGAGCCCATTACAATGGCTTTAACAAACTGTACTGCAAAATGCAAAGTGGTTTTCACCCGCAGCAGCACTTCAGAGCCTCCTGTGTGCTCAAATACCAGTGCCTGGCTCTGAACCCAACCAAGCCTGTTGGCATCAGGATTTAATTGGGTGCCAGGTGGCTCTGATCACAGCCAGGGTAAGTACCGTGGCGAAAGGGAACGAGCTGGCTGCAGGAAGGAGATGGGCTCAACCCATGTTGGTTCCAGATGGTGGCACAGATGGTCTGTTTCATGACTCACCTGAAGGTTGCCAGTTTGAACTCACTCTGTAGCCCTGAAGAAGAAACATCTGGGATTTATTTCATGAAGTGAAGCCAAAAACACCTTGTAGAGCAGTTGATCCCTGTAGCCACGGAAACGGACAGGGTTGTCTTTGGCTGGTCCTGGTTTATCTTCTTCAGGTAGGTGCTTCAGGTATAGGTGAGATGCTGCTGGGAGATGCAAATGCTGTGGTCTTGGTAAAAGGAAACCAGGTGGGAAACACATAGGGGGTTGAGGCCACCCAGACAAGCTGTGGAGACTTGAGAAGGTGAATTGGCTTTGGGAGCCACTTTCCTTGTTGGAAAAAGTGTTCACTTTTTGTCAAGACAGGGAGCTGCCGTGGCCTAAGGAAGGAGTTGTGCCGCCAACCCCAAGTCAAGCAGTTCGAATCCACCAGCAGCTCCAAGGAAGAAAGATGGGCAGTTCCTCCTGTGTGATTTATACCTTCTGAAAATCCACTGGAGGGTCAGTAGGGAGTCGGTTCCAACTTGACTGTAATGAACGAAAACTTTTCACGACCATCAATAGGACAATAAATTTAAGCACATAACAAGTGCTCGTTGTTGCTGTTGTTATGTGCCATCGAGTCACCTGCGACTCATAGTGACCCTGTGTACAAACAGCCCTAAACCCTGATCTATCCTGTGCCAACCTGTCTCTGACACACCTACCCCCATTACCCAAGTCACTGAATCAATCCACCTCGTAGAGGGTCTTCCTCTCCTGCGCTGTCCTTCTACCCTCCCAAGCATTATGTTCCTCTCCAAGGACCTCTCCCTCCTTACAACATGTCCAAAGTATGTCAGATGAAGCCTCAGAATCCTTGCCTCCAAGGAGCAGCCTGGTCTCTCAACCTCTCCAAGATGAACCTGTTTGTTCTCCTAGCAGTCCATGGTATAGTCAACACTCTTCTCCAGCACCACAGCTCAAAGGCATCAATTTGCCTTCTATCATCTCAGTCATTGTCCAGTTCTCTGATGCACAGCAAGTAATTGCAAAGACTATGGGTTCAAACTTGGGAAGGGCGTATGCCAGGGATGTCCTGTCTCCATACCTTTTCAACCTGTTCGCAGAACAGATTATCCGGGAGGCTGGGCTCTATGAAGAGAAATGTGGGGTCAAGATTGGTGGAAGATCTATCAACAATCTGTGATATGTAGATGATACAACCCTGCTTGCTGAAACTGAGGAGGACCTGAAGGGCTTGCTGCAGAGGGTCAAGGACTGCAGCTTCCAATATGGATTGAGGCTCAATGTCAAGAAGACAAAGATTCTCACCACTGGACCAATTGGCAGCATCAGGATGGATGGTGAAGAGATTGAGATTGTTCACAGCTTCAGTTTGCTTGGCTCCACAGTCAACACTCTCGGCACCAGCAGCCAGGAAATTAGAAGATGTATTGCCATGGGAAAGTCTGCTGTCAGGGACCTCTCCAAAGTACTGAAGAACAATGGTGTCTCTTTGGAGACTAAGGTGCGTCTGATACAGGCCATGGTCTTTGCTATCACTTGTTATGCATCAGAGAGTCGGACAATGACTGAGGAGGATAGAAGGAGAATTGATGCCTTCGAGCTGTGGTGCTGGAGAAGAGTATTGAGGGTACCATGGACTGCAAGGAAAACAAACAGATTCATCCTGGAAAGGGTCAAACCGGGCTGCTCCTTGGAGGCAAGGATTCTAAGGCTCCGTTTCACATACTTCGGACATGTTGCAAGGAGGGGACAGGTTCTTGGAGAGGGACATCATGCTTGGTAGGGTGGAGGGACAGCGCAGAAAGGGAAGGCCCCCTATGAGGTGGATTGATTCAGTAACTGGGGTAATTGGCATGGGTGTTTTGGAGATGGTGGGATTGGCACAGGACAGAGCAGAGTTTAGGGATGTAGTACATAGGGTCACTATGAGTCGCAAGTGACTCGACAGCACATAACAACAACATGGCCTGGATCAGGCACACCTTAGTCTCCAGACTGACATCGTTGCTCTTCAGTACTTTGGAAAGGAAGTGCTCAATAGACTTTTATTTTTTTTAAAAAAAATGTGTTTTGTATAGTCTTTCATTTTGGTGGTATTTCATATTGTGATTCATATACATTATCTTTTATATAATTACTATTGGCTCATGCCTATTTATTAACTCATCTTTTTGATTCCTCACTGAATCTTTCCTATTTCTTGACCCACCCCATCCACTCACTAAACTCTATTATTAAAGTTATTGCTACCATCTCCCCTTTTTTTCCATTCCCTTCCCCCATTCCCCTTCCCCTTTTGGACACAACTTACTAGTTATCTATTTTCATAATATTGGTTTTATGCAGTATTTGTCCTTATAGACTGAGGTAGTTAATTCAGCATAATATACTGTATTTACTCCCATGTTATATAGTATTTTATGAAATCATTGTACTACCTGATATTCCACTGTGATAGTCTACTATGGCCTGTATCAGGCACACCTTAGTCTCCAGACAGACATCATTGCTCTTCAGTACTCTGGAGAGGTCCGTGACAGTAGACTTTCCCAATGCAATTAGTCTCTTGATTTCCTGGCTGCTAATACCAAGAATGTTGACTGTGGAGCCAAGCAAACTGAAACTGTTAACAATCTCAATCTCTTCCATCCATCATGCTGCTGCCAATTGGCCCAGTGGTGAGAATCTCTGTCTTCTTGATGTTAAGCTTCAATCCATATTGAAAGCTACAAGCTGCTTCTGCAGCAAGCAGGGCCTCCTCAGTTTCAGCAAGCAGGGTTGTGTCATCTGAATAACGCAGGTTGATGATGACTCTTTCTCTGATCCTGATGCCACATTCCTCCTACCAAAGAGACAGTTGGGACTATTCTTGAGAAGGCAAGGAGAGACCTGTCTACCTGTCTTCCTGAAGGATACACGGCGCCCCCGTGTGGTAGGCACTGTATTTGTCCGGGTAACCAAGTCACTGCACAGAGGATGACCTTCCAGGGGGGATGACACAGCAACCACAGTGATCAGTGATGGGCTTGAGCATGGGACAGTGCGGGCCAGGGTGAGGTTCCAATCAGTTGTTCTCAGGATCACTGGAGGAGTTGTAGTTCTTTTAATGACCCCTTAACAATACGTTTTTAGAGACAGCTACTCATCCTTCTCTCATGGGGCAGCTGGTGGATTCAAACCACTAACCTTTCCCTTAACAGCCCAACACTTGTTATGACCTATACAGAAAACATAAAAAAACCCACAACACACTACAGTTCATTTCTGATTGTGTCGTAAGGACACCATCACATTTGGGGGCCCAGGCTATTCTGCTACTCTTGCTTTGACTGCCAGCAGCTTCTGATGTGTACACTTTTGTTTCTTCTCTCGGAGGACGTTAGAGGGACAGAAATATCTAGGTTTTTTTGTTTGTTTTTTTTTTTAGCAACATGAGCCACATTTTAATATAACTAGTTTTTTTTAAACATCACAACGGAGAGTGGAGGGGAAGGGCTGAGCAGGGAAGAAGCAGCTCAGCCTAAAGGGGTGACCAGCAGTTAAAGAGCAGCAGAGGCAACAAGGGGCAATTTGAAGAGCCCCACCCACAGCTTGGAGTCTCATAAAGGCCTTATGAAGGCCTTGCTTTGTGGCCTCCACAAGCCTCGCAGGGAGGTGCCTTTGAAGTTCTGTGCTCTTCATCAGAGCCAAGTCTCTTCCTTACAAAGGGCTATATTTAACTGGGAGGCAGCCACTGTAACACTGGACCAAAAAAATCCCCACCAAAACCCAAAAAACCCACCATCAAAGAAAACACATACTTTATTTTTGAAAAATTGAAAGGACATTCAAGATAGTTTGCCTCATTTGCTTGCGAAAATTTGGCCTCTTTTCTAGGATTTCAGTGCGTGGCAATGGGTTCCTTGAAGTGGTTCCTCCTCTGTTCCCCAACACCGGGAGTGGGTAAGGGTAGAGGAACTGATTAGAAGGCCTGAATCTGCCATCCTATCTAAAAAATAGTTAGGTGCATTGTGCAGCTAAAGACAGCAGTGAGTGACTACTTAAATATTCTACTTGTGCAGGTCAGAGTTCCAACAAAATTAGTGTCCTCCTCGTGGTCTGGCCTGCTTGAACTGTGCAATAGCCCCCCAGGAGTGGAGGGCCTGGGGGCTGTCCAGGTCATCTACACAACCCCAGGCAGTCTTGGCCATGCATCTTCACATTTCTTAGTCGGGTTTTTTTTTTCCTAGCACGTTTGCATTTCAAACTCACTTCTCAGGAGTTCCTAGCATACTGGTCCTTAGCTTCAGGGTATTACCTACATCTGGGTTCTTTTGCATTTTCCAAACCAGAAAAAGGAAGGAACCAAAACCAATCCCCCCAAAAAGCTCAGTATCCCCTTTGAGTTGACAAGTCTGTTATTCTACGAGTATGAAGAAAGGGATGCTGTCCCCCATCGCCCTTGTTCATGCAAATAGCGCTCACACTTGGGAGAAATGGCCATAATGGTCTTTACTGCCCAATTTTCTCAGAAAGGTGCCAATGCTGTCGAGAATTTGGGGACCCCTCGGGGCTCTGGACAGTACTCTGGAATGAATGAGGGGTTCAAAAGACAAGGCTTACTAGAGGAACACATCATCAGACACACATTTATTATATTTTATATATATATACACACAAAGAGGAATCTGCCTGTTATGTGCCGTCAAGTCGCCTGCGACTCATAGCGACCCTATGTACAATAGCTCTAAACTCCGCTCTGTCCTGTGCAAATCGCACTGTCTCTGACACTCCCATCCCGATTATCCCAGTCACTCAATCAATCCACCTCATAGAGGGCCTTCCCCTTCTGCACTGTCCCTCCACCCTGCCAAGCATGATGTCCCTAAG
>NW_006399901.1:4802681-4805922 GCF_000299155.1 Elephantulus edwardii | reverse complement strand
GTCAAGAAATCTGGAGAACGACCACTTGGCCAACTGACTGGAAGAGATCGATATTTGTTCCTATCCCAAAGAAAGGTGACCCAACAGAGTGTGGAAACTACAGAACAATCTCACTGATTTCACATGCAAGATTTTGCTGAAGATTATCCAAAAACGACTGGAACAGCACATCAGCAGAGAACTACCAGAAGTCCAGGTTGGGTTTAGAAGGGGTCGTGGTACTAGAATCTGCCTTATGTACAATAATTCGTTCTATCAAATAATCATTCTATTGAAAATCTTCCAAAAATAGATTTAGGCAAAAGTAGCCATTTCTGCACTCCACAGCTATTTACCGTTGTGACCTTACTGACCCCAGCCATGTGGTCATCCACATCATTCAGTAGACATTTAACTGTGTTAAGGCGATAAAAGCAGGCTGCACGAAGCCATAGGATTCGGGAAAATGAAACTGTGTATTTCACTTGCATCAGGTAAACAAGCTGAGAAGGCGTGAGTCTCAGAGCTTTTACTGTGGCAGCGTGAGGGGCTTCTGAACAGTGGGGGGGATGGTGCAGCGGGGGACCAGCCGTGGCCTCATTTCGTCTCTGCCTCTTTCTTGGGCTCTTGTTTTAATTTGTAATCAGCCAGGGCAGCCTTGATTGCATCTTCAGCCAGCACTGGAAGTGACAGAAGGAGGTAGAATATGTTAGAGGACAGGAGGAGAGGGGTCTTAGGAAAAGAATACGGGAATATTGGCTTCCTTAATGGAATCACCCAGCCCCGGGGATGGTCCCCTGAGCAAGGTTACCTTGGTGGGGGAATGGTGGGGGCCGAGTTTGTTCATTTCTAGTGCTCAACAGAAGCCCCTTGAGGACTGAGAACTGTTGACAGCTACAAACCGTAAAGAGCTGTGCGCATAAAACGGCTGCCAGATGGTGGTCTGCAGACTGGGCCTCCAGGGCACCTCTCAGAACTCACTTTCTCTTCTGCAAAACTGAAGGACTCCTGCTGTGAGGACTGAATGAACTGACTTACACCAAGTGACACACAGTAGGGACAAAACACATGCTAGTTCTCTTTTGCTCCTGTGACAGTCTGTGAGCAGCTGCTGGCTATGCTAGCGGTACAACTTATTTGCTGATGGGTTGGCGCCTGGCATGTCAACCTCTCATTGGTATAGGTTTGAAAGCTTTAAGAGTTGATAAAAGTGAAGCTGTTATCATTACTGAACACTTTGATTAAACAATCTATAAAATCCTGATCAAAAGAGGGACACTGCAGAACAGAATTTCAAATTCTCATGGCCTCTAGACTTTGTGGAGCCATGGAGGCTGAATGAGCCCTGAAAACCATTATTTCTTTGAATCTTTCCAAAAATATCCTTTGAAGTTATCTTAAAACAAAACAGTAATTAGCTTAACTAGTAAAGAACATCTGCCCTGAACATTATGATTGTTCCTCCGCCCTCATAATGGGCTTTTTAAGATCTATATTGGATCAAAACGAGAATAGCAGCTAGAAAGACGAGATGGGAACCTTGGGGGCAGTGAGTTTATGTGGCTAGAGGAGGAATAAGACAGAAAGGAGGGTGGGAATGGTTGTACTACTTACTTAAAAGAAAACAATCAGAAGTTATTGAATTATACAAACAGAAATGGTTCAGCTGATGGGTGTTTTATTGTGATGTTTGCAACAATTAATAATAACAACAAAGTGAGGTTATGGATTGTTTTTATATAATGTCAAATCAGAACCCATAGCTGACACCCCAGCAACTTATCAAAGGCAGTTAACACATGAGAGGAGACCGCCCATCTTTCTTCCACAGAGCAGCTGGTGGATTTGAATTGCATATCTCTGTGTTGGCAGCACAGCTCCTTACCGCTGAGCCACCAGAGCTCCTCAGAAGTAAGAGGAATGCCACAGGGGAACGTGAAAACGAAGAGCTGGAATGATAGCAGAAGGCAGGCCAACAGCAGAGAATGTCAGCTCAAGGTTCCAGTTCTCAAAACCACCTAACGGGGAGGCCACGATGTTTTGGAAACCTGGGTTATGTTTACAGGCTGTGACTTGACAGTGTGTATGTGGGGACTTGAAATTCCAGCTCCCGTGGGAGGCACTCGCGCTCAGCAGGCTCTCGGACTGCTAGCTCGTCCCTGCCCCAGCGCCCAGTTCTCCTGGCAGTCTGAGCCTGGCAAGGGGCCCGGCCCTCTGTTGATGTTTAACTAATTTGGTGAGTACACCTCATGAATGCAGAAAGGGTGCTGTTTGCCATTCCTTCCTTCCCTGAAAGGTCAGGAGCAGGGGGAGAAAGCTTTAGACTCAATATGCGGACCAGACTGGAGGGCCTGAACTCTGAAGGCCTCCAGGCTTTCTGGGAAGCACGGGAGTGGAAGGGAGTACTGCACACCGAGACTTGTCACCATGTACACAAGGACAGCAGTGAGGCCAGAGGTGAGCAAACACAGCAAACACACCCTTGGACAAACAGAATTTCCCCCTCAGTTTGTCTAAACATTAGTGCAATGAGGTGAGAACCTCACAGACTGTGGAGGCAAAGACTGGATTGCCATTCTCCCATTTACTAGCTGTGTAACGTGGGCAGTTAGCCCGAGGCCCCGGTTCCTCACCTGTAAGATGTTAACAACATTAGAGGGAATTTCAGAGGTGGAAATGATATATGTTGGGGATTCAGGATAGCACCCCATCACACGTTTTCAGGACAGCTGAGGCCTGGGCGGGCTAACCCGCTGAGTGGACCCAAGCGCTTGGCTCTCCCGGGGCTCACACGGGCTCTCTGCGGGCCCCTGGAATCAAGCTGCTGCTGGTGCCGCCTGGCTCCCGACCACGGCAGCCCCTGGGGGTGGCGAAGGGTGGACTTACTGGAGCAGTGCAGTTTCACAGGAGGCAGGCAGAGCTCTTTGGCGATGTCGGTGTTTTTGATGGTCGAGGCCTCTTCAATCTGAGACATGGAGAAGATAACTGAGTTAATTGGCTATATCAATATTGTTCAGAATAGATAATTGCATCAGCCAATTATCTTGGTCAAATTACTCCTCATTATCCAAAAGATTATATTTTGCAAATAAAAATTCATTTATATTTCCTAAAGTTTTTGTTTATCAACCAATTTCTGATGCTCTTGTAATATTTACTGATGGATCTTCCTGAGAAAAGGCTGTTTTTGAACCAATTGGAGCTCTTTAAAACAGTTGAAGGCTCATTTTCAGCATACCAGCCAAATTAAAAGCTACTGAGC
>NW_006399901.1:4792244-4800880 GCF_000299155.1 Elephantulus edwardii | reverse complement strand
TATTTTCTGTATACCAAAAGATAAATGTAAGGGATGTAATGTCACAAATGCAAAAGTCCTGAACCATATGTCTTATTAATTGGTAATAATGTAATCACTGGTGATTATCCAAAATTTAATGTAAGTTGTTCCCGTAAAATTTCTAACTATATTAGCTCTGTTACCAAGGATGATTCAGTTGTTCTAAAGAATCCGCCTCTTGTTATGACATTGGTAAAGTTAAATGATATTTGGTATGATAATAATGCTTGCAAATTTTAAGAGTTATAGAAGTTATCATTAAGAACCAAGAGAGCTGTAGGACTTGTTATTGTAGAAATTGTTTCTCTTATCCCTATGATTGTCTCTACTTCTGCTGCAGCTTCAACACAGGAAGTCCAAATGGCTAAGTTTTTTAATTGGGTTAGTGCATATTGTGACAAAAAATTTAAAGCAAAGGAATGTAGATTCAATCAATTATGGCCTAAAAGTTAAGGGGACGTGGTCAAAGACCAGTGACTCCTTTTGGAGGCCCTTAATAGGCTTATTTCTTTTGGCCCCTGGGCAATTCATAGCCTCCTGTCCCATACAAGTCCATTATCAAAGACTGCAAATGGTCTGGGTTTCAGACCAGCTTTTCATTGGTCTTGAGGGCTTCTATCTGTGCAGCTGGTGGGGGAAGTGTGAGCAGAGACAGGGAGGAAAAGGCTGTTCCAGCCTCCGTATCAGCACCATGTGATTAACGGTCGCCCATTGGCCTCGACACAGTTCACATTTTTAGACTCACTTCTCCCTCGCCCTTGCTGTGTTTCTAGTTCTTTAATCCCCTCTTAAACACACTTTTTCATGAAGTCTTCTAAGTCCCCTGGAATCCTTTCTGAAACATGGATGGAGAAAACAGACAAGGGAACAACGGCCACCATATCAAAGGTCTGAGATTTCTCTTCAGTTGTATTTTGTCAGGTGACATGAAGAGCTTTTTTAAATTATTGAGTAAAACAGTAACACAGAAACCACCACCAACAGAACAAACTCAAGTAAAAACGAGTGTTCTACACTGAGTTTTGGCCCCATTCTTGCACTCCCAAATGCGTGCTGTTAATCTTAACCTCCATGACGCTCGTGGAGACAAAACAATCTCATATAGGAATGGGTTCACTCTGTTATCCTGATGAGACCCTATTACCAAAGGGTGCATTTTAGGTCTGTCTCCTTTGAGATATAGGTATTAAATCAAAGTTGGCAGAGACAGGGAGGAAGAGAGATGCCAAGCCATCTGGACATTGTCCAGGAACAGAAACGTAAAGAGGGAAAGCCTCTCCCTAGGGTCAGCACCCTGAATGCCTAGTGGGTAATGGAGTTACACGGTCCGCCCAAAGTCACTTGAATCTATCAGCTGCTAATGATCCATCATTCCAATCTGCAAAAGAATGCAATTTAAGGGAGCTCTGGTGGCCTAGTGGCAAGAAGTTGCGTTGTAATCCTGAAGGCACATGGATCGAATCAGTCCCTCCCGTACCAGTCAGATCCAACTAAAAGGTACAGGTAAGAGAAACAAAACCAAACCTGGGCTAATATTTCGCATAGCCCAGGCCCTTTCTCTGCCTCGCTGGTCCCTTTAAATACCAGCCAGGTCCACGGAGGCCGGAACTGAGCTCTGTCCCTGCTGCAAGTGACCTTACCGTTTTCCCTTTGACCCACTCGGTGGCCAAGGAGCTGGAGGCGATGGCAGAGCCACAGCCAAAGGTCTTGAACCTGGCGTCCACAATCTTCCCCTTGTCGTCCACTTGGATCTAAAAGAGAGATGAGAGCCAGACTGTGACTCAGAGCCCTGGCCTTCCACAGCCAGGAGAAGGGACAGGAGTGGGGCTTACTGGAGCTCCCACATTAGCCCTGGCTTTACGTTCCACTCTTGACATTTCTGGCACTCATTTGCTGGGCTAGCTTTGTTTCAAGGCTAAATGGAAGATATTCTATTACAGCCATACTTTCAGTCTAAGGTGATAAAGACCTTCAAGAAAACACACCAACCGCTTCCCGCCCCAACCTGAACCTGCTTTTTTGGCTAAGACCTCCTATTTGAGGATGCCTGCTCATGTCTGGCTGCAGGGGCCCATCTGCCTCTTTAAAGCTGGGAGAGTGCCCGACAGACCTCTCTGGTTAGAGCTCATGCTTTGGTCAAAACCAGGTCTCATGGGTCCCTCCAGCTCATTTCTGTTTCTTAAGATAATCAGAGACACCCCTGGATGGTTGCCCGTGCGTCACTGAAGGAGTCTCTGGCTGAAGCTTTGGTGGACACACTGCAGCTTTTGGGGGAGAAGTCTGATTTATTGTATTCCTTTCTCATTGGGGTTTGTGAACTAAACGGCTGTGGTTTCCTCTAATGGGTACAAACTCACAAGATGTGGTGTTTGGTTTTGTTTTTTTTTTGCTGAGCTCAAGTTGAGATTTAAGCTGACACGGGAGCTGTAAGGTAAAAAAGGCTCTTGTTTCAGAAGTGTTGGCAAGTACATGGGCAAGGGGTCTAGAATTCAGTCATTGTTCTGTTTATTTAATGTGAACTTGGCCTGTCTCCCGGGAGTAAAGACGGAGCTCAAAGGAGACACTCAAATATCAATGCTTTATAAATGGCGCAGCTGGGCAGGTCTTAACGCTGCTGGAGCCAGCTACTACCCTCTGAGGCCCAACTGTGGGGCTCCTTAAGGATAAGGGGTCAAGGCACTGCCAAGTCTGCACTACCTTCAAATGACCCACCTTTATCCCAAAGACAACAAAAACCTGTCGTGTACCTGTAATTTCATTACATCACCACAAGCCGGAGCCCCCACCAATCCGGTCCCAACATTCTTCGAGGTCTTATCAAGTGACCCCACGTTTCGAGGATTTTCATAATGATCAACCACCTGTAATGAGAGAGTGGAGAGAAACCAAGGCCACAGTCAAGCGTGTGAACTGCTTGACGGAGGTGGCTGGATATTGAGAACACGTGCTGCCACGGCAACAGGAAGCAGCACTCGGTGGGCAATCTGCCACCTGGTCTCACCGCCATCAAGTCAGAATGGACTCACAGCTGACCCTCCACCAGACCAGCACCAAAAGTTACCGGGGGAAAAAGGCAGACAGACCTACATTCACGTCAGAGAGAATACTCGGTATCCCAAACTATTTTGTGCCTGCTCAGTGGCCTAGTGGCTAAGGATCTGTGCTGCCAACCCCAAGGCAGCCGGTTCGAATCCAACAGCTGCTCTTTGGAAGATGGGAAATCTCTTCTTGTGTGATTTACAGCCTCTAAAAACCCACTGGGGGGTCAGCTGGGAGTCCGCTCTGACTTGATGGCACACTACCACCACAAGAACTCTTACCAACATGTTTAAAACAGTGGAGAAAATCACCTAAGCCATATTTTTGCCCTACCAGATTTTTAGTTACCAACCAAGTTTCCTGATTAGGATCCCAACAGCATTTTTATTATTTCCAAATAAAGCTCATTTTTCAAAGATAATGATTGTGCTCATGCAAAACTTTACCTAGACAAAGAAGCTACTGTCTGAACAGAGCAAGGGGACACTGCATAGTTCAAAATCAAGAAATGTGTGCGTGAGGGCTATATCCTTTCTCCATACCTATTCAATCTGTCTGCTGAGTAAATCATTCAAGAGGCTGGACTGTATGAAGGAATCTGGCATCCGATCGGAGGAAGACTCATCAGCAACCTGTGTTACACTGATGATACAACCTGGCTTGCTGAGAATAAGGAAAACCTGAAGCACTTGCTGCAGAAGACCAAAGATCACAGCTTCCAATACGGATGACATTCAACCTCAAGGAGACAAAAATTCTCAACACTGGTCCAACAGGCAACATCAGGATAAATGGGGAAAAAACTGAAGTTGTCAATGATTTCATCTTACTTAGATTCACAATCAATACTTGTTGGTAGCAACAGTCAAAAGACACGAGGCATTGGGAAAATCTGCGGTCAAGGAATTCTCCACGGTGTTAAGGAGCAACACCTTATTTAAGTTTAAAGACAGATGTGTCTGATCAAGTCGTATCTGTTCAATTACTTGCTCTACTGAAAGTTGGACAATGAATAAGGGTGACAGAAGAATTGGTGTCTTTGAATTGTGGTGCTGAAGAATACAGAATATTGCATGGACTGCCAACAGAACAAACAAATATGTCTTGGAGAAAGTATAATCATTGAGTGTATGGATGGTGAAACTTCGTCTTAGGCATTCTGGACATGTTATTAAGAAGGGACAGTCCTTGGCAAGGGATATCATGCTTGGAAAGGTGGAGGGTCAGCAAAAGACAGACATCGATACAGGGACTGTAACAATGGGCACAAGTGCATCGGATGATGAGGATGGCACAAGGTAGGGGAGGGTTCAGAGCCACTGTCCATGGGGTCACATTCAACTCGATGGCATCTAACAACATAAAAAAATTCCCTAAAATAACTAGATAATCTCAAGAAACTTCAAGGCAACAGCAGGAGATAGAATTAGCATGTGTTCTTGTATAGAAAACAATTTATATATATAAGACCTTCCACTCCTGAATTTTGCTGGCTCAGCAGTGCACTCTAAAGGAGGAAAGGCTCTAAATTCAAGTTCAAGCAAACCGTACTGTCAACACACACACTCCTCAATTTGAGGGCAAGCAGTCCAGGAGCCCTGGCAAAATGCTGAAGCCAAAATAGTGTAAATACCGGTTCAAACTGGTCCCCAGAAGGCTTTGAAAACCTTGAGGCTTGTGACCTTGTCAGGATCCTCATCTTCCCTCCCCCCACATGCTCAGCCCTGGATTTCATTCCAAGCCCAAGGACCCACGGAGAGAAAAGTCTGGAGTCCTCATAAATGTAGACTCTGAGCAATCTCTTGTTGTTTACTTATTTTTTTTTTATTTGAGTGAAAGTTTACCAACCACATTGCGTTTTCATTCAGTCATTCAGAGTCATTATGCTTCCCAACATAAAAACTGGTTAACGGAGTTAATGTCTAATCAAGCAAGAGTCTCTCATCTTTACGGGCTTTTTTTTTTTGACCTGGCTAAAAGAGGAGCTCGCGGGGAGCAAAAAGCCGGCAAGTCCTAATCCGGCGAGACCTCCCAAGAGTCCTGCAGAGAAGTTTAAAGGCTGTGACGCACAACAAAGCAGCTAGCGGCAAAGTCCACCAGAAACCGCCGCTGGACAGGCGACGGCTGTTACTTTTATTTTCACTGCGCAGCAAGGGAAAGTTAGCGGAGCCAGAGATAGAAGAGGGGACACCTCCACCACTGGTCACCCCTGTTAGTCTAGGCAAAGAGGGCCGAAGAGAAGAATGAAGAATTCAGAACTCAAACGCTGATGGCCTTGCTGCTGAAGATAAGAAAACGGCCTTGCCTGTCTGACTAAGCTCGTAAATCAGAGTGGAATGTCCCTCCCTAAAGACTCTGTTTATAAAAATCCGTCCCAGTAAGTTCACAGTGTGACTTCCCATTCTGCCGCTCCAGGATGAGGCACGCACCCGGGAGCTCCCCTTCCACCCCCACCCCCCTTTAATAAAGCTGCATTAAGCTTTCTCTCGTTCTCTCGGATTTCTTCTTTAAGTCCCTTAACCTAACCTAACCTAACAACCCCCAACTCAATTTTCACCCAAACGTTTGGATGTCTGGGTTTCTCGTCCTTCCTCCGCAGATGCAGATCGTCCGACCCCCAAGCTCGCCCTTACGTTCTTGTGATAGAGCCGAGCCGGGGCTGACAGTTCCCGGGCGGGCAGGCGTGGGCTCCGGAACAGCAGCGCAGAAGCCGTCCTCCGCAGACAACCAGCTCCAGCGGACGCCATCTTGCGGAGTCGCGCACGCGCTGGACGGGAAAACGAAGCCTGAGGGAGGAGCGCGCCTTCCTTTTGGCTGATAGGTTCCGCTAGAGCTAGTGTTCTCTTACGTCACCGCGCTTGCCCCTTATGTCACCACGCTTTCGCGCCTGCGCTCTCTGGCGCAGATGATCCGTCGCTTTGGCCACACTTTACCACGCCCCTCGGGGGGCGGGCGAGGCGGGAAGGCGTCAAGTCTAAGGAAAGCTTGTCTTCCTCGAGGCTACCTTCTGGGTGGGAAACCTGGAGCTGAAATGAGGGACTCGAGGGGGTGCGGCTCGGAAGATAACCCAGTCTACCCTCTTTTGCTTTGAGTCTATCCCACCTGAATTTCAGAACCATCTCAGGAACAGGTTTGAGGCTTTGAACACTAATGAGCGAAGGCCAGATGTGTTGTGGGAGGATATCAAGGGTATCATCCAGGGAGAGTGCAAATGATCATTGCAAAGACAGAAGAGGAAGAAAAGACCAAAATGGATGTCAGAAGAGACTCTGAAAATTGCACTGGAGTGCAGAGAATGTTAAATGATCCAGGAAGTATTAAAAGAAGATGGAAGGAATATACTGAGTCACTGTATCGAAAGGAATTGGAAGACACAGAAGAATTTCATGAAACAACATATGAGCAAGAGCCTATGGTGATGAAAGAAGAAGTTCAGGCTGCTTTGAAGGAAATGGCAAAATATAAGGCTCCAGGAATAGATGGTATACCAATTGACATATTTCCGTTAACAGATGCTGCCCTGGACGTGCTCACCAAGTTGTGCCAAGAAATCTGGAGAACGACCACTTGGCCAACTGACTGGAAGAGATCGATATTTGTTCCTATCCCAAAGAAAGGTGACCCAACAGAATGTGGAAACTACAGAACAATCTCACTGATTTCACATGCAAGCAAGATTTTGCAGAAGATTATCCAAAAACGACTGGAACAGCACATCAGCAGAGAACTACCAGAAGTCCAGGCTGGGTTTAGAAGGGGTCGTGGTACTAGAGATATTGTAGCTGATGTTAGATGGATCTTGGCTGAAAGCAGGGAATACCAGAGGAATGTCTATCTGTGTTTCATTGACTATGCAAAGGCATTTGACTGTGTGGATCATAACAAACTACGGCTGACTCTGAGAATAATGGGAATCCCAGAACACTTGATCGTTCTAATGCGAAACTTATACTTGGACCAGGAGGCAGTCGTCAGAACAGAGCAAGGGAACACTGCATGGTTCAAAATTGGGAAGGGCATACGCCAGGGATGCATCCTACCTCCATACCTTTTCAACCTATATGCAGAACAGATTATCCGGGAGGCGGGGCTCTATGAGGAGAAATGTGGGGTCAAGATTGGTGGACGATTTATCAACAACTTGCATTATGCGGATGACACAACCCTGCTTGCTGAAACTGAAGAGGACCTGAAGCGCCTGCTGCAGAGTGTCAAGGACTGCAGCCTACAATATGGATTGAGGCTCAATGTCAAGAAGACAAAGATTCTCACCACTGGACCAATTGGCAGCATCAGGATGATGGTGAAGAGATTGAGATTGTACACAGCTTTAGTTTGCTTGGCTCCATAGTCAACAGTCTTGGCACCAGCAGCCAGGAAATTAAAAGGCGCATTGCCATGGGAAAGTCTGCTGTTAGGGACCTCTCCAAAGTACTGAAGAGCAATGGTGTCTCTCTGGAGACTAAGGTGCGTCTGATACAGGCCATGGTCTTCGCAATCACTTGTTATGTATCAGAGAGTTGGACAATGACCAAGGAGGATAGAAGGAGAATTGATGCCTTTGAGCTGTGGTGCTGGAGAAGAGTATTGAGAATCCCATGGACTGCTAGGAAAACAAACAGATTTGTCCTGGAAAGGGTTAAACCGGGTGGCTCCTTGGAGGCAAGGATTCTGAGGCTCCGTCTAACATACTTTGGACATGTTGTGAGGAGAGACTGGTCCTTGGAGAGGGATGGCGCAGGAGAGGAAGGCCCTCTATGAGGTGGATTGATTCAGTGACTGGGATAATTGGGATGGGAGTGTCAGAGACAGTGCGATTGGCACAGGACAGAGCAGAGTTTAGGGCTGTTGTACATAGGGTCGCTATGAGTCGCAGTCGACTCGACGGCACACAACAACAACAACAACAACCCTGTTTTGCAACTAAAGATGCAGAGATTTTAGTAATTGTTGTGCATCTCTGAGATTTACTAGTACAATTGGGATTGGAACAATCTTGGTCAGAATCCTAATTGCCCGTCCTGGCGGTGACCTCAGCTTTCTAGTCTGTGTTCCTTTTCTGCACCTCCCCTCTCCCATAATATACTTAAATAGGTTTAATCCATTCGGCAAATATTTGTTTCCAATCCCAAGAAGGATGATCCAACAGAATCAGTTGGACAACATCATTAATATAACAGGCAAGAAAAATGCTGCTGAAGAGATTAAAAAAGAGCTAGAACAGTACATAGAGAACGGCGGGAAGTTCAAGTGGGATTTAGAAGGGGTGGGGGTGCGGTGTGGGAAGGATCAAGGATACCATTACTCATGTCATGGCTGAAAGCAAAGGATACTAGAAGAGTATCTATTTGTGCCTTATTGATTATGAAAAGGCATTTGTGTGGATCATAAAAAATTATGCCTAACGTTGAGAAGAATCGTAACCCCAGAACCTTAGAGTGTGCTCGTGTAAATTTTATACCAGGAGGCTGTTGTGCCAACAGAGCAAGGAAACATTACATGTGTTGAAATTAGGAAAGGTGTGTGTCAGAGTTTTGTCCTTTCTTTTTTTTCTATAATTATATTTTATTAATTTT
>NW_006399901.1:4758440-4786113 GCF_000299155.1 Elephantulus edwardii | reverse complement strand
CTCTTCCGGGTCCCTCTCGCGGCGTTCCCCGGTCTGGCGGCGGCGTTCCCGGTCTGGCGGCAGCGTTCCCCCGGCCTGGCGGGCGGCGGCGTGCGTTCCCCCGGCTGGCAGCGGCGTTCCCCCGGTCTGGCCTGTCCTTTCTTTCTCCAAACCTATTCAAATTTTATTCTGAGCTTGTTTGAGAAGGTGGACTCTCTGAAGAAGAACGTGGCATCAAATAATAGGAAGGAAGACTCATCAATAAACTGTATTATGCAGATGATAACTTTCCTTGCTGAAAATGAGAAGGACTTAAAGCACTTCTTGAAGAAGATCAAAGTCTATAGCCTTTAATATGGATTGCATGTCAATGTCAAGAAAATAAAACTTCTCACCACTGGACTAATATAACATCATGATAGATGGAGAAAAGACTAAAGTTGCCAACTACTTCATCTTACTTGGATTCACAATCAACACACGTGGTACCAGAAGTAGGAAATCAGGAGATGTATTGCACTGGGCAAGTCTGCAGTCAGGAACCTCTACAAATTATTGAGGAACAATTGTGTCAGTTTGAGGACGAATGTGTACCTGATCCAGGCCATGGTCTTTTCAATCACTTGCTATGCATCTGAGAGCTGGACAGTGAATATGAATGGCAGAAGAAGAATTGATGCTTTTGAGCTGCTGGTGTTGGAGAAGAGTCCTGAATAACCCACGGACTACCAAAAGAACAAACAGATTTGTCTTGGAGAAGATGCAGCCTTCTTGCCTCCTTGAAGGCAAAGATGATAAAGCTTTGTCTCAAATACTTTGTGCATAGGAGAGTGTATTCCTTGGAGAGGGACATCAGGCTTAGAAAAGTGGAAGGTCAGGGAAAGAGAGGAAGACCTTTACCCAGACAGATTGACTCAGTAACTGCAGCAGTGGGCTTGAGCATGTCAGAGATTCTGAGGATAGCACAGGATAGGACAAAGTTCAGATCTTTGTTTATAGGGTCACTAGGCCTTGTACTCTATAGCAACTAACCACAACAACACTGGGCATCTGCTATTAGTCAAGGCTCAGGAGTCAACGGAAAACAAAATACATGTAATTCTTGTCTCAGTTAAGTTTACAAAGGATACATATGAGCTGTAGGCAACTAGATGGCAACACCTCCAAGACACTACCTCAATAGTGGAATTATGAAGGTTAATACACCAAATCCTGGTTTTGGGGGAATAAAAAAAGATACACCTATGTTTTTATTCTATATTTTGCCCATACTGACATGAAGGGTCAGTCCTTAAGTAGAGGAGTCAGTGAAAGAGAGAGACCTTCAATGAGAGACTGACACAGTGGCTGGTACAATGCGCTCACACACGGCAGCAACTGTAAGGAAAAGAATGGGTGTTCTTCTGTTGTACATGCCATTGAGTCAGAGTTGAATGGATGACACCTAACAACTTTATAAGACACTGCAAACTATCAAAATATATATGCCTGGTAATTAACAGTTTCTTTCAAAAATGCTTGGTAATTGAAATAATATTGGTGTGCAGAACATAGTAGAAAACAACAACAACAAAAAAACTCGTGTACTTAACATGTGTTAGGGTACATTTTCACCAAAGAACCCTGGTAGTGTTCATAGCGCTATTTACCATTGCAAGAACATAACAGCCAAGTGTCCAATCCACAAATGGATTAAGAAATTGTGGTACATTCACACAATGGAATATTATCCAGCACTCAGGAGCAATGATCTTGAAAGATACTACATAATTTGGGAGAGACTGGAGAGCATTATGCTGAGTGAACTAACTCAGTCTCATAAAGGACAAATACTGCATAATACCATTATTGTAAAAATAGAAGGATAACTAGGAAAACATGTATGGAGACCTAAAAGAGGGGGAGCAAAGAGGTGGGGATAGTTAGGGGCAACATCATAGGGTTTGACAATTTGGTGGGTGGAGGGAGAAGGTAAAGGAAATGGGAAAGATCTTGTGGGGGCCTGAAAAGACAGGTAATGATGAGCATCGTCCAATGGTGATTACTTTTATAAAACATAATGAATGGGAATGATTGTATGAAACACAATGTGAGTGAAGACCAGAGTGTTAGGCTGCGTGAACTACCTCAGTCTCATAAAGACAAATATTGCAGAAGACCATTATTATAAAAATAGAAGGATAACTAGTAAAACATATACGGGGACCCAAGTGGTGAAGGAGTGGAAGCAGAGGGATGAAGATGGGTAGGGGTGAAACCACAGGGTTGCACAGGTTGGTGGAGGGAGGGAGGGGGTGAAGGAAATGGGAAGAGCCAGCAGGGATCTGAAAAGGTAGGATAATGATGGGCAAGGTCCAATGGTGATTAATTTTATAGAACATAATGAATGGAAATGATTGTATGAAACACAATGTGAATGAAGAATAGTGTGAAACACAATGTATATTAATTTTTCCAACAAACCAATATAAAAGAAAAATGAAAAACCATCTAAACAAAAATTTCCTGGTGTTGTGTCTTTGGAAAAGGGTTACAAGGCAAGAACTTGGCTTTAGGTCTTAGGCACCCATCATTCTATAGAGTAGAATCGCTTTGGGATAGAGACTTTCCTAAGAGTGTCATCGTTCCTTCACAGACATTTGGAGTTTTTGGTGAGTTTGGATGTTGGCTGTTGGGGGACACTGAGCCGTCCCAGATCACAATAGGCAGTAATTAATTTATTCCTAGTCTGTTTGACCTTCCCAAGATGGCCTCAAACCCTTCACTACAGTCATCACGCTCACGCTATGACTTCCTCTATGGCTTCCACTTCCGGCCTAAAGACCCAACTTCTTGATGATGTGACGGAACACATGCCATGTTAGTAAAACGTGCCACATTAGTAAGAATTTGACGAGATCTGTTACAGAGACATAAAGTGGATATTAATTTCACCTATTTAAGATTTCCCCATCATTTGACGCCGGTAGTTTCTCTGTTGGTGACTAGAGAGCAGGGTTTTTGAGCAGGCGCGCGCCGCGGGCAGCCTCGACTTCGGGCGGTCTTCGCCGCCTAACGAAGGACCGCGAGTCGCTGGAGGTTCAAGATGGCGACGGCGGCCGCATCCTCCGCTTCGGAGCCGGAGGCAGAGGCCAAGATTGGGCCACAGATTGGGCCGAAGGCTGAAGGACAGGAGGATGAGGCTAAGGATAGTAGGACAAGGAGGAAGGTGTTGTCACGGGCTGTGGCTGCCGCGACGTACAAGGCGGTGGGCTCAGGGTGGGATCCGCCGGAGGAAGGCGTGAGTGAGAGCGATGGAGACGAGGAGTACGTCATGGCTTCCTCTGCGGAGAGCTCCCCGGGAGAGTACGAGTGGGATTACGACGAAGAGGAGGAGAAAAACCAGCTGGAGATTGAGCGGCTGGAGGAGCAGGTGGGCAGCGGGCTGCTTCCCCCCGCCCGGAGACCCCGGCTCGCCCCTCCACCCACCCAGCCTGGATGCTTCCCCCACACCGTTATTGACCAGTATCGTTTCTGCTAGTTGAGCCCCTGACTGCCTGTCCAGCCTGTTGCCAGCGTTAGACTCTCCCCAGCGACCCAGTGAAGGGGGATGGAGTGTTTAGGGGGGCTCGTGGGGAGAGGGGTCCGCTCCTCCCAGTTAGCGAGTCAGACACTGACCCACACGGTTAAACTGCACCCAGCAGCGAAACGACGACGTATTTGCAACGCAGCATTGTTTATTTTGCTGTAGGAGTGACGGTATTGCACTGTGATGCACGTGGAAAGTTACTAACATGATAAAGATCGTAACACAGAAGCGACCCCTTGAGGGGTTCACAGGTGTTGGGGGGCTTCTCCTGGGGTGCCTGTCCTAAAACCCTCCGACCCTCCGTCCGGTCACCTGTCAATGAAGAGCACCAGTGCCTGTTTTGGATAATGGACAGCACTGATAGCCCCGTGCCTGACAGTCGGCAGGAAGGTGACTCTAAGTCCTCTTATTTTTTGACAAGTTGTGAAATAAGTGATGTCCGCTGCTGGGCCACTTGTTCCCCTTGGCACCCGACAAATGATGGTGACCTGAAGGATTGGAGGCTTGTAACTGTTACTTTCTTTTGCCGTGAGGTCAGGAAATGAACCTTTCTGATCCAACCAGGTGGAGTGACATGGTGACTGCCTCAGTGGGCTCTTGTGTGTCAGGAAGTGTGCGGATGGTGCAGGACAGACAGGGTTCAGATCTTTTGTTCATAGGGTCGCTATGAGTTGTACTTGAAGACACCTAACAACAACAGTAATCCTTCCAGTGCCTTTGCCTGGCAGTGTCTGCTGCCATGGGCTTAGATGTGCCCTGGATGATGAGGCTGGCCCAGGATAGGACAGGGTTCAAATCTGTTGTTCGTGGGTTCGCTGCGACTCAGACGGGACTCAACAACACCTAACAGTTCAGACTTCCTTTCTATCTCCTAATCACAGCATGTAGATCTTGCTGGAACTGCCAGTTGCAATGGATCATAACAATAAGTAACTGGCCCTGCCATATTTACTAGTTCCACATGTCCACGTGTGTTGTATTTCCTCCCTATTGCTTATTTTAAGACTCTTCTTTTTCTGGTTTCTTAAACTAGTGACCTTACTGAGCCCTTTCCTTGTGTCACCAATGCATTGCCATCCAGCCAGAACTGACTCATGCAGTTGACCCTGCGGTGGGTTGTCAGAGGCTGTAGAGGGCGTGGGAGGACATTACCTGTCTGTCTCCCACAGCAGCTGGGAGAACTCTCTGTCTTTGGGTTGGCTGTGTAAACCAAAATTGAACAAATTCTGTATCCTCACTGCTTTAAAGAAGAGGTACCCAAAGTCCCAGTGGACCCTTAATCAGAGTCCCAACTCCCAGTTCCTAACTGCTTTAACTAAGAGACTTCAGAAGCCGCAAGGGACTGTTCATCAAAATGGCCCAACTTTCCACTTTCTAACTGCTTTAAGTAAGAGACCTTACCGGCTGGACCACCAGATTTCCCTTCATGAGTATGAGTTCTACACATTTTCCACTCAACCTTGCTTTAGCTGCAGCCCACCTGTACTAATGTAATGCATTTTAATTTCAGTTCAGTCCCATGTATATTTAGGAATTTTTCTTGCTATGTCCTGTTTCACAATAACACTGTCTACCTACCTATATATATGCTCAATATAGTTTAGAGCTGTAATCTTACTTTAGAGATTTTTCTTATTATCTTTTTCGCATATCCTGAGAAACTCTGATTTTCACTTTTAGGTTTTTTAAAATTTCTGTTTCTTTCTTGGTGAATAGTCCTTGGACACTGGAGAAAAATGTGTGGTGGTGGTTGCTGTGTACTGTCAAGTTGGAGCTGACCCCCAGCTGACGTTCCAGCAAATTTTCAGAGGCGGTTAATCGCACAGGAGGAGATTGCCCATTTTTCTCCCACAGAGCAGCTGGTGGATTCGAATCTTGTGCCTTTGTTTTGAGAGCACAGCTTCTTAACATTGGACCAGCACAGCTGGGGAGGAGTGTTGAGTGGAGTGTTCTAGAAATGTCAGATCCTGCTGACTGATGGTGTTGTTGAGTTCTTCTGTATGCTGTTTTTCTTTATAGTAGTTTTAGCAGGAGACCCTGAGGGGTGCAAATGGTTAATGTGAGTGGCTGCTAAAGAAAAGGTTGGAGGTCTGAGGGGCCTTGGACCTTGTGGTCTGCTGCCAAAAAATGAGTCACTGCAAAGGCTAAGGCAGATCGTTCTGCTCTGACACACAAGAGGTCCCCAGGAGGATTGATCATGCCACCTGGGGTGTCAGTTGCTGAGAGAATGTTGAAGTCCTCACATATTATGAGGGAGTCTTATGTCAGCTCTGTCAAGTTTTGCTTCATGTGCTTTGGAGACTGTTGTGTAGCATTGCTGGTGGCTTGTTTTGTTGTTGATGGTAGTGGTGCATGCACTACTTGGGATCATTAGGGGGGTTTTTTGGTGGCTTACTCCTTTTATATAATTTAATGCTTCTTTTTTTGCCTCTTGTAAGCTTCTTTATTCCATAATTTATTTCCTGCCCCCATAGTTTATATTTTATAATGTTGGTATAGATTATATAGTTGTTGTATGCTTTGGAAAAACTATGGGATGGTGCTTTCTTGTCCTCTGTGTCAGAATTGACTTGAAGGCAATGGATTTGATTGTTTGGTTTTGGTATGGTTTGGTTTTGCTTTCTTGTCCTTTGTGTCAGAATTGAAGGCAATGGATTTGATTGTTTGGTTTTGGTATATCTTTAGGTGATCCCCTGGTGCTATGGTTAAACATTATGTTGCTAACCAGAAAGTTACCAACCAGCTTTCTGCACGGGAGATTGACAGTCTTGCAGACACTGTTGGACAGTTCATTACTGCAAGTCCTTGGAGAAAGCTGTCATACTGGAGAAAGTGGAGGGTCAGCAAAAGAGAGGAACATCCTCAGTGAGATGGACTGACAAGATTGACTGCAGCAGTGGGCTTGAGTGAGGTGGAGAGCGTGAGGATGGCGCGGAATAGGGCTGTGTTTCCATCTGTTCGTGGGGCTTCTGTGAGTCATGATCATTTGACAGCACCTAACAGCGTCAGTCAAAACTGACGTGAGTGCATTGAGATTTCTTCCTGGGGTATGACAGTTTATTATAAAAAAAGTCCTTTCTTCAAATCCACCAGATGCTACACTGGAGGAGTGGCAGTCTCCTGTGCCAGTTGCATCAGATTTTGATGGCACCCAACAACAACTATCTTTTCTTTCAGGATTTTGTCTTCCTGTTTCTAAGGCTTATTGATGCATTGCTCTTCCAGTGGCTCTTCCAGGTTATATAGGTGCTGGTGGAAGATCTATGCATTGTCATTCAGTGGTGAGAGAAGCTTGTTATTTTGTTGATGACCTTTTTAGATTTTAACTTGTGGGTTTTTTCCTTGCAGCTATCAATCAACGTGTATGACTACAACTGCCATGTGGATCTGATCAGGCTGCTCCGGCTGGAAGGGGAACTCACCAAAGTGAGGCTGGCTCGCCAGAAGATGAGTGAGATCTTCCCCCTGACTGAAGGTAGTGCCCACGTGCGCAACAGAGAGGGGGCTGTAAATGCTGCAGTCTGGTTCTAAAATTGTGAATAATCTCGTAGAGTGGAAAGCAGAAAACCGATTATTATTCAGTCGGCTCCTTTTAGCATATCATCCTGTTTCTGTGTAGTTGTAATCATACTGTGCAATTCACATTGCGAATCCTGACTTAGTTATGCATTATAACAGACATTTTTGCATGTTTTGCTATTCTGTTTTTCTATCTGTACTCCTTATTTCCATATTTGTTGATTCACCCAATTTCTCAGATCCCCAGTTATTATGGCTAATAACTTGTAACTATGTTTTTAAGTGGTTTTTAACTTGAATATTTGGCGCCTCAGTTTCTCTGTAATAGTTGGAGACTTAGGTTGAGTTTTCTTAGTTGTATGTTAGAAATAGTTGGCAACTGAGCATCCTGGTAGTTAACATCTTCTTAACAATTTGGAACCAATCGTTTGGGCAGGAGTCAAAAAATCTGGGTCTCTGGTTCATTTCTGCTGGCTCCTTGCCTCCCCTTGAAGGTGTAATTGCTAACAATACACAAATCCAATTGCTTGGTTCATTTGTGCCTACATCACTTACTTACTCTTTGACCTTTAGGAACTTATGTTGACATCCTCAGAGAGGGCTTTCTTAGTAGTACATTGAAAACAATGATAGTTCATGTCACTCATTGTGCGGGTTAGACACACCATACTGTAAACAGCATTGTAGCATGTTCCTGGCATGATGTAATGCCTAGATAGATGCCCTTGTCATTGGTGTTACTAATACCTGTCTTAGAGCAGTGTGCGTAAGGTGCAGTGAGGAAGAAATCTGCACGTACTTGGGAAGATATAAAATGCTCATCAAGTATAAGATAGGATTTTAGTGAGTAGGTATCATTTAGAACACAAAACTTTCAGTGTGCCTGGGCCAGGTATTAAAAACGGAGTTACCATGAACTGTACCAGGTATGTGCAATGTACGAGATGCTTAGGCCCCATCATGTTTATTTCTCCCATCCTCTTTGGAGGGCATGGTGGTAACAGGTGTCTCTTGTCTCATAGAGCTCTGGCTGGAGTGGCTGCATGATGAGATCAGCATGGCCCTGGATGGCCTGGACAGGGAGCACGTGTACGAGCTCTTTGAGAAGGCTGTCAAGGATTACATTTGTAAGTCGTCTTCAGGTTCATCAGCTCTGCCCAGTGCTGGTCTCTGCTGCCCTGTGTGACGTTACTACGTAGAAAATAGTGCTTACTATTAAACTAGTCCCCAGAAAGTTTTGAGTTTGCATATTTTTGTCATTGTCTCCAGTGTGGTTTTTGGTTAAAAATGGAAATGAAAAGAAGTATTTGTGGTAATGGAATGATTATAATTCTGCCCAGCTTTTATCTGTTGAAGGGAAGTTTCCCAATATTCCTGAGTGATTTACAGTTATTTTTTACACATTGAATGGTACTTGACGGTTTTTTCCTCCAATGAAAGTTTACAAATAGTTTATTTTTCAGTCATTCATAGACATTAATAATTAAGGAATTAAGCTGCCAATCCAAAGGCATGCAGTTCCAATTTGCTAGCTGTTCTGACTTGATGGTACCTAACACCACCAGCGAATAAAACCTTGCTGTATGTTGTCTTCTACTTGACCCAACTTTGTTTTAGTAGAAAAGAACTTTTTTTAAAAAAAATATACAGGAATAGTTTTCTGTTTGAAGTAATTACGGATTAATTGTTGTTGTTGAGTCAGACACCAGCCATTGCTGACCTTCCAGTGGGTTTCAGAGGCAATAAATTGCTTGAGAGAACATTGCCCACCTTTTTCCCATAGAGCACTTGGTGGATTTGTACCATGTACCTTTTGCATTGGCAGTGCAGTTCCTTACCACTAAACCACCAGAATTCCCTACAGATGTGTAAGACGTAAAAACAGTCCAGGGCAGTCCTGTGGGCTCTCTTCTCCAGCTTCCCCTGGAGCTGGAGTTAGCTCTAGCAGTTCGCTTGTTTCTGTTTGTATTTATTTGCAACCCCAGTGGCAGCTCTGGACTGATGAGCAAAAACAGTGGCCAGCAAATTTTGACTAAATTAAGATTGGTTTTTTGCTGATGAAAAGCAAGCCTCAGGGAAACATGTAGCTCCCCAATTGGCTACTTGATCTTCTTACTGTCTTTAAAAGGATAGTTATATAGACTTCTGAAAGTATTTTTCTATCCTTCTGAAGATCTTAATATATAGAAATTTTACTTTAATAAGACTCAGAGAATTCACGAAGTGTTTTTAATTCTTTAGTCTGACAGGCACAAAATAGGTGTCTTTTTTTCTTGAAAAGAACAAGGCCACAGAGGTATTTTAGTATTTTGGTTAAGTGTAATTAAAAAAAAATTCCATATTTAAAATTCAGATTGCTAATAACAGAATTGATGAAGCTTTTAGTTTTGTTTTTTCATGTTCATTAGGAGACTTAAATCTTAAGATTCAGAAGTTGAAAAATTCTAGGCTTTGTAATTATTCTTAGAGTTAACCCAGATTTGTAACTAATTGCATAGAAATCCATTACTGGATTCCATCAGTTTTCATACAGAAACTTTATGTGCATGGTTCGTAGGAGTGACTGTGTCATATACTGCTATGGAGCCCTAGTGGCACAACCATTAAGTGTTGGCTGTTAGTGGCTTGAACCCACCAGAAGGATGTGATTGTTTGCTCCCAAGTAGATTTACAGTCTTGGGAACCCTCTAGGAGAGCTGTGATGGACTAGGCAGTGATGAGGTTATAGCCTGACAGTAATACTTAGTGGGAACATGGTTTAAGATGTAGTTTCTTCTCAAGGTGTGGGAGAGGTCTAGGTGAGTTGTGATTTTTGGTGATGATGCTCTTGACCACTAACAACACTTTTCCTTTCCAGGTCCCAACATTTGGCTAGAGTACGGCCAGTACTCAGTTGGTGGAATTGGTCAGAAAGGCGGCCTTGAAAAAGTGCGCTCCGTGTTTGAGCGGGCGCTCTCAACCGTGGGCTTACACATGACCAAAGGGCTTGCCATCTGGGAGGCTTACCGTGAATTCGAGAGTGCTATTGTGGAAGCCGCTCGGGTAAGTGCCGGGCCTTTGCCTGTGCTGCCTGCCTGCCTGCAGATAGTCAGGGCCGGCTGAAGGTCACACGATGCGTCACAGCTAACAGTTCAGAAGTTTGTTTTCTCTAGTCTCTTAACCACTGGACAATAAAAGAAAGAAATCAGAGCGCCATTACCAGAATAAAGAAGTATCAAGCTGCAACAAAAAAAAAAAAGAAAGAAATCAGTAATCTTTGCAAAGTACTAAAAGTGGGTTCTTTGACCTGAAAACAGGTGATTCTGCAATTTCTATTCTGAAATTTAAAAATAATTAAAGTTAGTTAAAAATATTAAGTTAGTTCCGTGTGACTTGTATATGTGACAGTATTTTGTTTAATAATTGTGAGAGGAACTTTGACCCTCTAATTTTGTGATTTTTTTTTTCCAGACTGATGTGTAGAATTTATTTAAAAAAATAAGCCATTTTTTATTGTGATTTTAACGAAAGTTTACAGAACACTTTCGTGTCCATTCATTCGTTATTGCACATTTTCCTCCCCTACCACCCCCTCACCCCCAGATTTATAGAATTTTATGGCAGTGCCTTTTCCCTGTTTGTGTGTGCTCGCTTACTGCTGGTACACTCTGACGCCCCTTGATGGTACAGTCCTCTCACTCACTCCTTGAGGATGCTCCTGTTCAGTGGACCGCAGCAGTGCTCCCAGTCACTTTGATCTTAGGGCATCACCACCCACCTTTTCTGCCTGACAGTTGTAGCTCCCTCCTGCCTGCCATGCTTCCTGCAGGGACTCTGCACGCTATTGTGTGGCCCTCTGCCTCTTCTCTTACTATTCTTGCCACTCTGCTTCCACTCAGTTTGTTCCTCCACTGGGAGGCTGCAGACTCACCCCACATTCCAGCTGCTTGGCTCACTCTCCATGGTAACAAAATAGTGGTAAGAAAATGCTCTGCGATCCCTACGGCACATTGTTCAAATGCACCAGCTGCTCCATGGGAGAAAGATGGGCAGTCTCTTGAGTGATTTACTGCCTCTGAAAACCCGCTGCAGAGTCACCTGTGGGTTAGTTCTGACTCAGCAGCACACAGCAACAACAGCGACACTGTCCTAGAATGTTCATCTTACCCCTTTTTTTGAATCTACGTGATGATTCTTTGTTTTTGTGATATTTCCCACCTTACTAAAGCCACTTGGCTGTTTCTTTTATTCTTTGCTTCCTCTCCAACTTAATTAGAGGTCAAGGTAGCATTTAATTTTGCACCTTGTATATCAGTTGATGTCGTCATCAGAGCTCATGTGTAAGGGGCCATATGCTTTCTGAACTGAAAATTCGTTGACAGTATTTTGAAGGCAGAAGAACCACAGTTTGTCATTTACTGCTAATTTACTTCTTTAGCCCTTAGCTGGCTTCCTTTACCCTTCTGACTGGGAACAAACCTTTGATTCACAGCTTGAGAAAGTCCACAGTCTCTTCCGGCGGCAACTCGCGATCCCTCTCTATGGTAAGAGAAACTGACATGTCATGGCTTGCAGAATGCATTGGGGCATCTCAGACCTTTCACTGCATCCCATCTGTGAAACAGGGAGGGCTGATGGTCTCAGCCTCGCTGGACACGAGAAAGTTATCTTGGATTGGGAGTGCTTGGGAGGGTTGTACAGTCAGGGTTAGGACCAAAATCCTTCCTCATTCCCACTTGACATCACTTTCCTACTTTAAGACCTTGTTGGAAATGGGGAGATTAGTAATCTGGGTGGAATAGGGAAGGTGATGCCCTCGATTCTTTAGGGAGAGTTTATTGAGTTACATTATTGAACCTTTCCTTTTTAGGAGTAACCTCTTTCATAAGAATGGGGTTTGGGGGAGTATACCATTCCTCCATAGGGGTTGCCTTACTTGGAAATGTTTGTGTCTGAGTCTCTTAGGGCTTGATAAAGGTTCTCCTTTCTAAGTGAATACACTTTGGCAAGCCAAGCCTTTGTGGCCCTGCAGCTGGGGGCTTGTGTAATGCTGGGAGGATTTTAAGAAGTGTTGGCACAACCATCTTATTACAAAGTAATGTGTATGCTCAAAACTGGACAGCTTCACATGGGCCAGATGTTTCTCTTTATACTCCATGGTTTATTATAAATTTATTTAATCAATTACAAAATGCCCAGTTGAACACTAGGTGATGTCAGAAAAGGCTGGATGGAATGGAGCTGGCTGGTAAATAGCATCTTAAAGGTCAATGTGTGGTAGCAGAATATAGTGATTAGAGCGTGTGTCCTAGCCGAGCCACCTGGGGTTGAATCCCTGCTCTGCCTTTAATGTAGACAGGTGACTTAATCTTCTTAGGAAGAACACAGGAAGCACTAGCCGAGTAGTGTCTTCATAGGTAGGGCTGCTTGCCACAGTGTTTGGTAACATACTTGGGCCAAGTCTGTGCTCAGCAGAAAAGCCCTGGATTTGATCCATAGGAGCTTCCCTGGCTGTAGATAGGGGAGGGGCCCAGTTCTCATGCCTAATAATGTGTTTGGGTCGCTAAAATCCCATGGCAAGACCCTTGGAGTTGAATCCCGTCTTTCACTAGATATGGAGGGCACATTTGCTGAGTATCAAGAATGGTCCGAAGAGCCAATACCGGAGTCGGTAATTCAGAACTACAACAAAGCGCTGCAGCAGTTGGAGAAATACAAGCCCTATGAAGAGGCACTGGTAAGTGTGAGCGCCTTTGATAGCTTCTCCCAGATCCGTAGAGTTCTTTGTAATTTGTTTTGTGGTGATTTGTGTAGAGTATATAAGTGTATGCGTACAGTTTGCGTGATAATAAAGTGAACATCCGTGTACTCACCACCCAGGTTAAGAACTAGAACCTTGCCAGTTCCTTAGAAGCTCCCATGTGCCCTTCCGATTGCCTCCTCCTCCCTCCCCCGAGAGGTAATCACTTTGCTGACTTTCATACTCCTCACACCCTTGCTTTGCTTCATAGTTTTATAAGCTCTAATTGTATCCTGAACGTGCCATTTAATTTCACTTAATTTGGAACTCTCATATAGAGGGACCATTCGTCATGTTTCAGTGTTTGACCATGGGCTCATTCAAGTGTTTTCTTTCCATGTGGTTTTGGGTTTCATGCACATCCCTGTATGTGTCTTCTAATGTTCCTGGCATTGGAGTGAAATCATTGGATTGTAGGTCCTGCTGAACTTCCTTCCAGCTTATTAGTTTCCACTCCCACTAGGAGTACCTGAGAGGTCCTCTTGGTTTTACCAGTCTTGGTTATTGCCATCCTTCTGTTTTTGTCAATCTGATTTGTTGAAATCGTGTCTCATTATTATTGTGTTGAAGTCCTGTCTCATTATTTTCATTTTGCATTTCCTTCATTACTGATGTGTAAAACTGCTTAAGGAAAGGTCTGTGGTTCAAATCCATCAGCTGCCCCGAGGGAGAAAGAGGTTCGGTCACCTCCCATAAAGATTGGCAGCTTTGGAAACCTGATGGAGGATCATGCCTGAGTTGGATTTATGATGATGTCTTTGGGTTTTTGGTTATTACTGATGGTGCTGATTATCTTTTCATGTCTCATTGACTACTTGCATTTTCTATTCAAGTCTTTGACCCATTTTTCTATAGCTTTGTCTTTTCTGGTAAATTCATGGGAGGAATTCATGCATATGAATCCCTATTTTTCTCAACTTTGTCACCCTCCCCACTCCCCATGCTTACCTTTTTGCTTTTTAAAATTGCGTCTTCTGCTTAACACTTCTTAGTATTAACGTAATTGCATTTGTTATGTTTTCTTGTTATGTTCTTGTTTAAGAAAGCTCATTAATGGGGTTGGCTCTGCTTCTCGAAGTTTTGTCGTTTTTGTCTTTCATACTCATCCTCCCCTGGGTTTGATTTTTGTGTGTGATGTGAGGCAGGGCCCACTTTGATTTTGTTAGAAAAACATGCTCCAGCACCACTTTTAGGAACCTATCCTCCCCTCACTGATGTGTAGCCCCCATGCCTGCCACAGATTAGCAGTCCACATACAGGGGTTCTCTGTCTGAGCTCTCTGTTCTATTCCACTGATTCTTAAAGTATGACCTTGGGTAGGACGAGTGCCCCTCACGTTAGGAGGGTCTTAGCTGCCTTTCAGTTCCCATCCAAGTACAGGCAGCTTTTCAAGTTCTTGATACACAAAAACAAAACTTAATTTTTGAGTTTTTCATTCAAATGGATCAATTTGGGTAAGAATTTCTATGTTTAAAACATTCAGAGTCTGGTGAGCTCTGGTGGCCTAGTGGCAAGAAGGTGTACTGCAATCCCAGAGGTGCACGGTTCAAATCCACCAGATGCTCTGCTGGAGAAGGAGGAACAATCTCCTCCTGTACCAGTCAGATCTGATTTGATGGTGTGTACACACACACACATGCACACACACACAAAATAATAAAAACAAAACAAAACAAAAAACAACAACCCAAAAAACAAACATTCAGAGTCTGCCAACCAATGAGCATTACTTAGGTCCCTTCTTTTAAAAAAACTTAGGTCTTCTTACCTTTCTGTATATTTTATAAATTTATTCAGTGTCTTAAATAACATTGTTAGATGGATTTCTAAGTAGTTTTTGATGCCATTTTAAAGGAGAACTTTTTAAAAAATCTTTTCTAGTTCCTGATATGTAAAATACATTGGGTTTTTTATGTTCAGTTTTTATCTGCTAAACTTGTTAAATTCTTATTTATTACTTATGGTTCTTTAGCATTTTCACGAGTCCTGGCATAGTAATTAAGCCCTCACCTGCTAACCTAAAGGTCAATGGTTTGAACCCATAAGTGGTTTAGGGGTAAGGAGTTGAACTGCCAAATCAAAGGCACCTGGATCAAGTCTACCAGCTGCTCTGCAGGAGAAAGATGGACAGTCTACTCCCGTGTGATTTACTCCCTCTGAAAACCCATTGCAGCATTAGCTAAGTCACTTCCGACTCTACAGTCCATAGCAATAGCCAAAACCTCCAGTGGCCTAGTATTAAGGGTCTGCGCTGCCAACCAATACATAGGCAGTTTGAATCCACCACCTGCTCTGTAGGAGTAAGGTGGGCTATCTCCTGTGTGATTTGCAGTCTCTTAGAACTCACTTGAGGGTCAGCTGTGAGTCAGTTATGATTCATGGCTGCTAGCAGCAGTCAGAAGAGGCCACGAAGATTTACAGTCTGGTAAGCCCTGACGGGTCATTCTCTTCTGACCTGTAAGGATTACTTTGAGTCAGAATTTGACTTCATCATGTTATCATTGGATTCAGTGTCCTGATGTTTTTAGGGTTTTCTGTGTTGACAGTAATAGCATTTCCCCCCTTCTTAGGATGCTCTGCATACCAGACATCAGATTTACATCTTTTCATATTTTTTTTTCCTTTTTGTTTGACCCATAGGCATCATTCATACGGTATTATGCGGTCCCAATTTGTTTATAACTGTGCATTTTTGGCCTTCGCTCTTCATTCCTTTCTGTGTCGTGGATCTTTGATCTGGAGTCACTTTTCTTTTGCTTGAACTCTTCTGTTGGTGATTTCTGCTCACAGTCTGTCTCAGTTTGTTTGTTTGAAGGGGTCTTTAATTTGCTATCATTCTTGAAAGTTGTTTCTGTACTATGTACAATTGAGGGCTGCTAGTTATTTTTCCTCAGCAGTTGTCTAGATTTCTGGGTTCTGGCTTCATTATTGCTGTTGTAAAGCCAGCCAATTCTTGGTTCTTTGAAGGTGATCATTGCTTTAACTCTGACTGGTTTTTAAGATCTCTTTAGTATGATCTGGTGTCTTGCAATGTTAGTACAAGAGGCCAAGGTGAGAATGTCTTACTTTTTGTCCTACTTTAGATTTGCTGGGCTTCTGAGTTCTTTTTTTTTTTCCTTTTGTAGTAAGAGCACATTTATTGACCTTTATCAAAGTTCTTAGTGTTTCTGGAGGCATGTTGTTTAGGAAGTGGATGTGACTCCTGCTTCCAAACCAATGTTGATAGCTATAGAAAAGCTTCAGGCCTTTTGTTCATAGGGTCGTTATGAGTCAACTCAAAGGCATTCAACAGTGCAACAACAGTAAGAGCACATAGACTTTGTAGAGTCTGATCAGCTTAAGTTGAATTCTGCCTCTGCTGCTAAACTGTCTTTCTGACTTGGGCTGGAAATCTTTGAAAACATTGGTGAGAATCCACCAGCCTGCTCTGCAGGAAGAGAATGGGCAGTCTCTTCCATTGCTGTTTACTGCCTCTGACAGCACTCTGGAGGGTCAGCTGTGGGTGGATTCTGACTCGAGGGCACACAGCATCCACTTACCCTCCTTTGTGTCTCGGTTCCCTCACATATGGGCTGAGGATAGTAATTATTCCTGCCTCACTGGAGTGTATAAAATTCTTAACGTATGTTGAGCCACTAAAAGCTGCCTCCGGAGCTTTGCTTACTGTCCACCTTCAGATTTTGTCTTTAGTATTTCTTGTCTCTTTGTAAGTTTATTGATGATTTTTCTAGTTAAAGTGCTTTTTATGGCTAATCCAGCTGTTAGATAGATTTTTTTTTAAGGAAATGTTTCACTTTATTGATATTTTAAAGAAATGCAAGTAAGGAATGCTGTGAATTAAGCAATGGACTCTTCCTCTTTAGTTTTTTTTTTTAATTTAGGTTGTTTATTTTTCATTTCAGTGAACATCTACAGAGATTTTGGGATTCCATTCATTCATTGTTGCACCCTTCTCCCCGCACCCCTCCCCCCTTTTTATTGGCACTGTTGGACTGAGGAGTGACTAATGTGCCATTGTCACTGGAGATGAAAGCTCTGAAATGGTGTCTTTTTGTGCACAGAGACCACCTTCTTTTTCTTAAAAAAATACATGTTTTTAGTGATGTTTACACAGCAGTTTGGGATCTCATTGAATAGTTTCTGCACAAGTTGTTGAATGACAATTGTTTGCATTCTTCACGAAGCCTGACCAGGCTCAGTATTTATGCTCAGGTTTCATCAGTCATGTTTCCCTGTCCCAGACACCCTCAGTCCTAAGGTAATTGCTTCTCATTTGCTTTCTCACAGATGGCTCCTTCTTTTGTGCACCAAGCTGTTACTTAGCTAGAAAGCTGACCTGAGGGGCCAGGGCCAGTTTCACTTCAAAGTTTGAAGAGTATCTCAGGGTGGGAGTCCTGAGTCTTGTAGTCTCAGCTGGTTCAGTGAGTCTTTTCTTTTTTTTTTTGAAAGGGCTTTCTTCCATGTTTTGTTGAGGTCCATCCGTGGAGGTTCTGGTGAGAGCAGTTGGTCGGTGAAGCAGGGCACCATCTAGTTCTTCTGGTCTCGGGCTTGAGGAGGCTGTAATCTTTGTAGACCGTAGGTCCTGTTGCCTAGTTTCTGGGAGCCTTTGGTTCTGTTCCCCCTTTTGCTCTGATGAGTCAAGACCAGTAGTTGTGTCTTAGGGCCTTTTTGTCTGCTGGCTCACCAGCACTGGCTCCCTCTTTCCCTCTTGTAAGTGATTTGTACACACTTTTACAAAACCTCCTTGATGAAACCCTTTGATCACTGGGATTTAGGCCTTAGAGAATGGATGAGGAGAAAGCATGTTGTCTGAGGGTTTTTGTTTACTAAGCCTGAGACTGTGTGTTTAGATATGAGAAGGTTAATAAGCACGACTTCCCCCATCTCCTCCATGCGCCTCTGCACACTTGAGCCGTGGTGGTGGTGTGAGGAGGAGGGACCTGAAACATCCCGGGCTCTGGGGTAGCAGCTTGGTTTCATTCATTCTCCTCAAGTTGGCCCAGATGGTGATTGTTTCAGAAGGCTGCTTAACACCACTTCTTGACCAAGGTGATTCTCTTACTTTGGTTCTGGATTGATGGGGCTTTTAAGTTCACTGTGGTCCAGGAGTTGATTCCGCAAAGGATCTGGAAGCTTTAGAGAGATGTGCCATGAAGAGGCGCTGTGGACGAAACAAGCTTCCTGTCCTGCTCACCCTCTCTGGATCTTGTGGAGATGTTCAGAGAAGGATTTTTCTCTTGATGTAGCCAGTCTCGCTAAAATTGCACTTATTTAAAGCCATTTTGTGCTATACCAGGTGACATAAAGTGACCCATTTCAACATCGGGGTCCGTTTCCTATACTCCAGCTGCAGGCAGAGGCACCGAGGCTGGCGGAGTATCAAGCGTACATCGATTTTGAGATGAAAGTTGGCGATCCGGCTCGCATTCAGCTGATCTTTGAACGTGCGTTGGTGGAAAATTGCCTTGTCCCTGACTTGTGGATCCGCTATAGTCAGTACCTAGTAAGCTCATTTAATCTTCTTTCTTTCGTTTTTATTGTTCTAAACAGTTTAGAATCTGTTTAAAGACAGTAAGAGGATAGGCCTTCCCTCTCTGCCCTGTCTTCCTTTTCTGTGCCCCCGCCCCCCATGGTTGAAGTTACTACTTTAAACTGGAGAAAAGTTGACCAGTGGTCTTTTTAGTGAGGACTTAAAACAGTTGTTTACTGTTTCCTTGACACAATTGTGTGGAAAAATTTCAAAAACACAGAATAAGCAGGCAGTGTCATGAAATGAATCCTCGTGGCTATCACTTGGCATTAGAGATTTTTAACGCATAACTAATCTGATTTCACTTTTAATTGTCACCCGTGTCCCTTCCTATAATATCTTCCCCCCCCTTCCTGCATTATCTTGAAGCAAATCCAGAAATCACATTGAATCAAGAAACAGCCTGCCAAAGGCTTTCTGTTCTGCTTGGCTGATGCCCCCTGTGACTGTTTTAATTTAGAGGGTCCCTTTCCACATCTTACCTCTTCCTTGCCCCATTTGCAGTCTGTTTGTTGGTGAAGCCTTGTCACAAGAGATAGTCTTAAGGAAAATCTTTTTCCCAGTTGATTGTGCTGGTGATGGAACAGTCTTAACATAATTTTCTCCCCTGATCCTGGAACTCTTCCTCATAGGATCGGCAACTGAAGGTCAAGGACTTAGTTTTATCTGTACACAGTCGAGCCGTGAGGAACTGTCCCTGGACAGTCGCCCTGTGGAGTCGCTACCTCCTGGCCTTGGAGAGATATGAAGTCGATCAGCAGATGATATCAGGTGCGGATGCTTTGGTGGAAGGGCTTTATGACTTAAGTTAGGAATCTAGAACCTCAGTGAAGTTACGATGTCATAATTGCTCAGAGTGTTTATTTGGGTGGTGAATAAAAAGGCTTTAAGTGGGAGATGAGAGGCGCTCTGCTGGCTTAGGAGTAAGGAGCTGTACTGTCAGCCCAAAGGCAGTTCGAATCCACTAGTTGCTCTGCAGTAGAAAGGCAGTCTTCCTCCCATGTGGTTTACTGCCTCTGAAAACCTGCCGGAAGGTCACCTGTGAGTCACTTCTGACTCAATGCTACACAGCAACAATTGGGAGTTAAATGAATGGGTTGGAATTTTGGCTTCTCAGCTTTTTAATATGGTGAGTGCCAAGAGGTTATGGACATTTTTCCCAAGCTAAACTGACCCTGGGGCTGTAACTGCAGGGCTTACTGTACAGAGTCCTTTCCAGAATAGTATGTGCATTCTTCTCTAGCTTGTGTGAATGGCTGGCGTCAGCTTCCTGCACTCTGGCATTGTTACATTTTGTTTTTAAAAGCCGTGTGGAGTTTTTCAGTTGGTGGTGGGTTTTATTATGGCTTTGATAACTGTACATTGGCCGCTTTGTGAACTGGCAGCACATGTCAATTTTTCTTTGACTCTAGTGACCTTCGAGAAAGCTCTGAGCGCTGGCTTCATTCAGGCCACTGATTATGTGGAGATTTGGCAGACGTACCTGGATTACCTGCGGAGAAGGGTTGATTTCCAGCAAGGTACTTGAGTTCACCTGCTTCCCTTCAGCCCTGTGTCCCACCTTGGTGTGCAGAGCTGGGCCCACGATGGTCTTGCACAGTCCCATGTCCCCTCAGCCTGGGAAGCCATGTTCCTGCTCTGGTCCATGCACTCCTGTGCAGGCCTGTGTCATTGTGCTTCCTGTTCTTCTCTGGTGGTGAGAGAAGGGGCTGGGAGTTGGATTGCTGTGTACCCAGCATGAGACTGTCACAGACCTTTTGTGCCCTTTCTGACAGACTCCAGTAAAGAGCTGGAAGAGCTGCGGTCCACGTTCACCCGTGCTTTGGATTACCTGAAGCAGGAGGTGGAAGAACGTAAGTATGACTCCTGAGCACCAGCTGTTTCCTCTTGGCTGGTTTGCCTTTCCTGTCAAAGACTTTTTGTCTCTAAATCTTCTTCCTGTTTTGACTGATTGTGTTCTTCGAAGGTTTCAACGAGAGTGGAGACCCGAGCTGCGTGATCATGCAGAACTGGGCTAGGATTGAGGTGAGTGTTCTTGACAGTTCTGCAAGTTACATCTGCCTTTGAAGAATCTTTGGCCAACAACTTGATTAAAATTCAGTGAGAATCCCAGGTGTAGAGGTTAAGGCTCGGCAGGGATTTTTGTGCTCTTTAGCTTGAACATGTTTCTTATGTATTAGTGAAGGTGTTAGCTCCCAGGTGGAATCTTTTGACATGTTTGAATGACAGGTAGACCTGTCTACTTGTCCCTTACTCATAAGAGCACATTTATTAAGAGTCTCTTATTTGCAGGCACTTAACCAGCTGGTAACAGAGTTAGATAGAATCCCTGCACCAGGGAGACTTTATCTAGAAAACACACTTTGACAAGTAATTAGAAATATAATGTGGTGACGGGCCAGAAGAACCAAAATGAGTAAGACATGGAGCCTTTCCATGATCAGCTGATAGAATTGGAAAATTCTCATCCTCTTTTGTTCTGAGGGGAAGTTGAAGAATCACTGCTGTCTGGTTTGTTTTTTTCTTTTTTTGGGGGGCGGTATTTAAAAGGTTAGAATCCAGATTAATAGCAGTCAAGACAGCTTCTGAAATGTGCATGCAGGTACTTCAGTCTCGAGGCTCTAAGTATTCCCAAGCTCTCAGTACTGCCAGTATTGGCTTTCCCACCAATTGATCAACACAAAAGTCTCAGTCCTACCAGTATGGGCTCTTCTCCACGCCCAAGGTCTCATCTCACATCATGTCTCCTCCAGGTTGGGGCGGGGGTGTCCCTTTCCTCTTCTGGAGGGGGAAGATTCCTTCTGCTATGTCTTTTTTGCTGTTTTGTACCATTGAGTAAGAACCAGTTCATAGTTGACCCTCCGGTGGGTTTTCTTAGGCAGTAAATAGCTTCTGTAAGGGTGGAGATTGCCCATTCTTTTCCCACAAAACAGCTGGTGGACTTGAGCTGCATGCTTTTGCGTTGGCAGCTCAACCATTAGGCTTACCATTAGGCCACCAGAGCTCCAAATTATCAGGTCGTGGTGCATTTATCAGAGGACTGCTGTCCTCTGCATCATATAGATTCATGTGTCAAATAGAATGTATTTTAAGCATGAGGAAACTGAGGCTCAAAGAAGTTAAGTGACTTGCCCAGGGTCACTTAGCTAGTAAGAGCCAGAACTAGCTTTTGATCACAGGTCAGTCCCTACCCAAAACCCCAAACCCTGTTACTGTTATGTTGATCATTCTTATGTTGTCCTTTAATTGAGACACTTGTGGTTAAATTTGATTAAAATAAAAAACAAGTAAAGATCCAGCACTGTTTAGTGCTTTAGGCTCCCAGCCTTTGTTCTTGGGTCACCAGCAGACAGTGGTCACTATAGAAAGGCTTTAGGAGGTGTAGGGAACAGTCAGGGACTTTTGTAACTAAGAGTTATGGGGAATATTTTTAAAATCTCTTTTGCCGTGCATGTTGGTGTCTTAAGTTGCAGACCTCTTCCTGACAGGTTGCTCATTCATTATAGGCTCGACTATGCAATAACATACAGAAAGCCCGGGAACTCTGGGACAGCATCATGACCAAAGGAAACGCCAAGTATGCCAACATGTGGCTCGAGTATTACAACCTGGAAAGGTAATTTCCCTGGGAGTGGAAGTTGCTGGTAGGTGCCCTTGGGTGGGCTGCATGCAGCTCAGCCCTGTGTCCATCAGGATGAAACCCTCTGTGGCTCTGCGTGCCAGGTGGTGCTTTATCTCGTTAGTCCTGCCTTGCTCCCTGCCAGCCGATATGTACGCCACTGAACTGTCTGCCTCTTGATTTATTGGCGGGGTTTCTGGTGGGCAGAGCTTGAGAACCACGTTTTGTGCCTGGTGTTCTTTAAGACCTCTAGTGGCTTAGTCAGACAGGAGTTGGGCTGTTGACTCCAAAGGCCATGCCTCTCTGGTGTCTGATCCACCACTGATGCTGAGGGAGAAAGATGATCACTCACCTTCCGTGAGATTTCAAGCCTCCAAAACCCAGTGGCTGGACAACAGTGAGCCCTGAGGAGGAAGAGGGCTCTTAGGGCCGTGAATTTATTTTACTCTGCTTGTTTTGTTTCTTTTGCACATAAATGTCTAATGTTTCTTACTAAAATTATTCTTGCTTGTGTATAGAAAGGAGCCCTGGTGGTTTCATGTGTTATGTATTGGGCTGCTCTCTAGAAAGTCAGTGGTGTGACTCCTCCAGCTGCTCCGTGGAAGAAAGATAGGCAGTTTTCTACCCAACAGATAAAACAGCCTTGGCAACCTGAATCAACTTGATGGCAGTGCATTTGGGTTTCTTGGTATCAGTAGAAAGCAAAGTCGTCAGTAGGAAGCTTTCAGATTCACACTGGCAGATAGCAGTTTTCCAGAATTTGATTTTTTACTTGAAAGATTTTGTTTTCATCATTAGCAATAAATACTGTAATTGGGCTTTTTTTTTAAAACTCTCTTACTCAGATTGTTCTTTTTCCATAAAACATGCCAGATTCCTATATCTGAATAACTCTTTCTTCTCAGCAGTCAGTTCTTTCAAGTAAAACAGTGTTCATGGAAAAAGCAATCTGTCCAGCAGACAGCTTGGGAGGGCAGCTCAGAGGGTACACTCCTTTGGTGTGTGGCAGGAGTGCCTTGTCGGTCTGTTCTGGTTTTGTCTCAGAAGGTCAGAAAGATGCCCCATGCCTCCACCTGTGGTTTCACACCATCAGCGCTAACATCAGCTCAGTTGAAAGGGCAGAAATGGTCTAGTGGTGGGAGGAGGGTCGTTAGACCTTGCAGACCTCCTGAAAGGGCTTCCGACGCCCCCAGGCCTACATGAATCTTACCTTGAGAACCGCTGCTCCGAAGTTTTTCTAATTATCCTAATTGTATTTACAAATATTTACCATAATATTTAAACAGAAATAAAGGAAGATGGGCAGTCTCCTCCCTTGCATTTTCCAGCCTCTGAAAACCGGCTGGTGGTTCCTCTGGGAGCTGGTCTGACTTGGCAGCCGTGACAGCAGCGCTGTTGTTTGGTTTCTTTGATTAGCAGTGCATCCTGTGCCGTGACAGAAAGATTGAACTCTGGGCAGGATATTCACCATTCTAGAGTTTCTCCAGGGACTTTATAAAAATACAGAGATTTGCTGGAAATCTCCTCACCCCTGTGTTGCGTATTGAGTTCGAGCTAACTCAGGGCTGACCCTTCAGAGGTTCTGAATTACACAGGAGGAGATTGCTCATCTTTCTTCTGTGGTGCAGCTGGTGGATTTGAACCTTTTGCCTTTGGGTTTGCAGCATAGCTGCTTACCACTAGGTCACCAGAGTGTCTCGATTAAAGTCTCTTGTAGAAAAAGGAGAAAACATTGACAGTGGTCGTTGAGTGAATAGCTAGCTATAAATGTTCCAGAAGCTACAGTCTCTAGCCTCATCAGAGTGCTCAGGTCGCTGGCACTGCCCAGAGCAAGAAGCCCTCCCTCCTCTGGAGCCTTAGTGTCAACAGCTGTCGTTCTCTGTTCTAGGGCACATGGTGACACACAGCATTGCCGGAAGGCTCTGCACCGGGCCGTGCAGTGCACCAGTGACTACCCTGAACATGTCTGTGAAGTGCTGCTCACCATGGAGAGGACGGAAGGTGGGCCCTCTGGCTTTGCTCTGGGTCTGTGGTCAGAGCCCTCTGCTCTTGGGACTGCAGTCAGAGCATCTGGCTTCTGTCTAGGCTGTCATAGTGTACTGTTTCAGGCTTCAGCCCCTCAGAGGTGCTTTCTGCTCAGATTGCCACGCTTGCACCTCTTCGCAGATCTCCAAGTACAAGCAGGAGCCCAGGAGGGAGTTTGCGTGCATGCTTTCTCATAATCCTCTGTAATGAGGGGTTGTCCTGTGCCTCTAGGGTGTTTAGTAACCTCCCTGTCACACCACCCTCCAGCGTTCAGATGAGCAGTCATCCTGCCGAGAGCCCCTGATCTAGTCCAGTGTCAAGCACGTGCATGCAGGCAACCAGCATAAATGGCGGTGGGCTTCCCTGGTTGCGACCTTTGACATCAGGAGATGTGTGCATCTATCTGTGGGTGTTGCTTTTCATTGTTGTTATGCATGTCTCAGAACTAGAAACAAAACCATCGAGACAACAGCAAATACCATTTAGGATTTTAAGGCAGGACAGTCATTTCTGCACTCTTAAAAATCCTCAGTCTTAATGTAGGTTCCCTTTTCCCCGTGTTCATTAGAATGTTTTCAAAATCTTTGCCATTGAAAGCCCATAGTAGTTGACATTCTGATTGTAAGTCTCTTTACTGAAGAAGAGATGGTTTAAACAAATCTTGAAGGACTATTTCTAAATCTCAAACCTATGTATGCTGGTTACCATTTTCTTAATGTACAAGTGCACACTCAACTTCTTTTTTGCTTATGGAGAGATTCCTTGCTCACTGAGGAAATTGATGTTTTATGTTATATCCTTCAAATTCTTGAGTGATGAGTTCCTTCTGCTCCTGTAAAGGCACTTTAGAAGATTGGGATGTAGCCGTTCAGAAAACCGAAACCCGACTAGCCCGTGTTAATGAGCAGAGACTAAAGGTAATGATGGTGTTTATGTGAAATCTTTGGAACTTTTGTCTTTGGTATGAAAATGTCCTGTCAACACCCTTTAGGATAGAGAAGTGTCTTAAAGTATTAACTATGGAATATTTGAGTGAATATCTAAACCCACTGCATGTCATCTTATTACATAACTTTTAAACTTTAGCCCCAGTAAATATTCTGAATGTAACGGAGGCAGTTTTGGGATAAGTATTTACTGGAATTGATTAAAAAGAATGAAAGATGAATATCCCAGAATGACTTAAGGCCCCAGTGGCACAGATACCTTCTTTTAGTGAGGATGTGGATGATACTGTTAAAAGGACTATGGGCTTGAGATACAGAGTTAGAAGAAGCCCAGTCGGTCCGGCAGGGAAACATTCTCCATGTATCCTCGTCTTTGTCATGGTCACTGTTTTCCCTTGCTGAACTTCTAAGGAGCTCTAGTGACGCTGTGAGTGGTTAAATTACTCAGCCACTTACCGAAAGGTTGGTGGTTTGAACTCACGAGTAGCCCCCACAGGAGAAAGTTGGGGCAGCCTACTTCTATAAAGACGACCACCTTGGAAACCCCATGGGGTGGTCCGCATGGTTGCTCTGAGGTCAGGTGCAGTGGCCGGTAGTGGGTTGGAGGATTTCACTGCCGCGCCCCTCTCGTCTCATTACCAGTCCGTTCATGGTGTCAGCGCCTAGTCACGTGTCACTGTCTTCATTGTATAGGCTGCGGAGAAGGAGGCAGTGCTGGTCCAACAGGAGGAGGAGAGGGCGGAACAGCGGAAACGGGTCCGGGCTGAGAAGAAAGCACTGAAAAAGAAGAAAAAGATGCAAGGTGGGGACAACCACAGAGCCGACGAGGACGATGAGAAGGAGTGGGGTGATGATGAGGAAGGTAATGCTTTCTAGAATTTTCTTTGGAAACTTCTCAGACTTGGAACTTGCACCAGCAGGGCAGCAAAGAGCTTGTTTGCTTCTGGAGGTTGGGTGGTGGCAGGCCAGAGCGAGGCACAGGCTCTGTCCCCCTTCTGGCAAAAGACAGTATTCTGCAAAACCACATACAACCATTGAGAGCAGGATAGGAGCACTGATGAATCACCGCCATCGGCCCCTCAGCCCAGTCAGGGCTGGCTGTGTGTCCTTTGGAGCAGCAGGGTCCAGTTTAGGTTCACACATTACTCTGCTGTCCAGTTCTGCTGAGTCTTCAGTCTGATTCTCAGACTCTGATTCGTCCTCAGTCTCTGATTCTCCTGAACTTGATGCTTGCTATGTGATAAAAACCTCAGCCTGGCTTGCCTGCCATCTTCTCGGGCTCTTTGACAGCAGTGGCCTAGGATTGTGCTGTGTCTCTCTCATTGGAACCTAGGGAGTTGATTTCTATTGGTCCATCACTGCCCTTCTGAGCGGGTCAGGCGTATGTGATCCTGTGACCTCAGTGTCAGGGAATTGGGGACATGAGGCCGAAAGACACAGTGGTGGGCAGTTCGCTGGGAAAGACTTTTTGGAGAAAGTCATGCAGGTACCTGGGGGAGGATAGGGAGTGATTGTCAGGTGGCAAAGGAAGGCAGGATAAATGCAGCAGAGAGGAGCGCCGCCAAGGCCTGCAGACCCCAACAGCTGGATGTTTTTGTGGGTGGCGGGTAACTGATTTGCACTCAGTGCTAGTGTGCAAGTAGACAAGTGAGCAGGCCCAGCTTCATGGACCCACTCCAGGAAGTGCTTAATTGCGAACAAGAGATGTAGACTTTACTGGGAGCTTTGTAGGGAATGTGACTGAAAAGGTAGTGGGAATTGCTGGTTGGGGTTAGAATGTTCATCTTTCTTGAATGAGACAAACAATATTGAGAGCTATTCAGACCATGTTGGTCCTCTGCACTGCTCCTCAGAGTTGCCTGTGGAGCACACGCATGCTAATAACGTTGGACTCGTTGGGTTCTATCCCCTACTTGTTTTCTGAGGCTTTCCAGGAGAGGGTTCTGGAAGTTGCTGTCTGAAGTTAGATATTGATAGATTTAAAGAATGGGTGGTGGGGAGTTAGGACCTCACTTCCACACAGTTGAGTCCTTTGACACGTTTATTTGGAGTCAGAAAGTTGTGGGGGTAGGCCTGCCGGTCCACAGAGGACTTGGGTGGAGGGCCTGGCCCTCAGCATCAGGCCTGAGGAATGTGACTGTGAGGGATCAGAACTTTATAGAGGGAAGAACAGGCTTACTTAATACATATATTTACTGACTCACTGACAGGAAGGAACAACTAATTGTTAATACTTTTGTTTTGAAAATGTGCAGAGCAGCCTTCCAAACGCAGGCGGGTGGAGAACAGCATCGCTGTAGCCAACGAAGCCCAGGGCGTGGGCCTGGAAGCAGAGCTTGCCGGGAAGAGAGCGCCTGTGGATGTCGACCCCCCTTCTAAGCAGAAGGAAAAGGCCGCGTCCCTCAAGAGGGACCTGGCTAAGGTGCCCCATGACAGCCAGAAGGACAGCATCACGGTCTTTGTCAGCAATCTGCCCTATAGCCTCAAGGAGCCAGATTTGAACCTCAGGCCTCTCTTTGAGACCTGTGGCGAGGTGGCCCAGATCCGCCCCATCTTTACCAACCGAGGGGACTTCCGGGGTTACTGCTATGTGGAGTTTAAAGATGAGAAGTCAGCCCTGAAGGCCTTGGAGTTGGACCGTAAAAGTGTGGAGGGGAGGCCAATGTTTGTCTCTCCCTGTGTGGATAAGAGCAAAAATCCCGATTTT
>NW_006399901.1:4756827-4757775 GCF_000299155.1 Elephantulus edwardii | reverse complement strand
CTCCTGCACGAAAGAGGAGCTGGAGGAAATCTGTAAAGTTCATGGCACTGTGAAGGACCTCCGGCTGGTTACCAACCGGGCGGGAAAACCCAAGGTCTGTGTCTGGAGATGAGACCTCTGTCTCTGGTGCACGTGATGATAGCGGGCAATCCCTGTTTTCTCCCCCCTGGGATGCTTTCTTTCTTGGGTGGGTTCCTGGTTTGTCTGCTAAAACGTAAGTGACATTTCACAGGAGTAGGTCACTTGACTAATTATACCTGGTGACAGATAATATGTTGGTGGCTAATTGTACTAAAAAGGGAGGTGTAGAAAAAAAGAACATAACAGGATCCACACACAGTATGAGCGCCTGACTGTGCAGCCAGGCTGCCTGGTGTTCTGTGGGGGCCTGGGGTGAGTGGCCCATAATGCTTCCCCTTACTCTCAGGCCTCCTGCTAGGGTCCCTTCTGCATCCCAGTTCCCTTTATTGCATCCTCCCATCTTTCCCTGATCTCCTGAGCTTTTGTACCCTGTGTTGACCAGTTGTAAGATTTTGGATCCCTCCTTTTCCTTCCCCCATGTTAATGGAGAGTTGGCTGCTTGAAGTAGAGGAAGTAGATGGAGGCCTAGACACAGTTTACCCTGTGTTCATTTTGAGTTTGTTTGCTGGTTTTATACTTTTTCTGTCCACTTTTCTCTCCAGAACAGACCTAAAGTAGTTAAGTACAGAACTTAAAAGGTTTTCTTGAAAGCAGTTGGGATGAGGACTAGGATGGGGACGACACTCTGGGACAGAGGTGTGTCAGTGAGAGACTTGACTGGCTGGAGATTGGCCATCAGTGGAGTGTGTGACGTGCTCTGCCGCCTGCCCTGCCTAAGCAAGCTGTTCCCGGGGCCTACAACACCCTGACCTCATATATTGCTCTTTCAGGGCTTGGCTTATGTGGAGTATGAAGATGAATCCCAGG
>NW_006399901.1:4742617-4756126 GCF_000299155.1 Elephantulus edwardii | reverse complement strand
GCGGGGGAAAGGGCGGACCCAGCTCTCGCTCCTGCCTCGGGCCCTGCAGCGCCCAAGCACCATGGCTGCCCAGGCTGAGAATGGACCTTCCCCTCCACCAGCTGTCACCACCTCAGCAGCCAATGAGGTGCCCAAGATGTCCAATGCTGACTTTGCCAAGTTGCTCCTGAAAAAGTGAACAGGACTTGGGTAGAGGAGGGAAATGCCTTACTTACTTCGTGCTAGCCAGGAGCTTGCCGGTCACCCAGCACCTGCCGGACCTCGGAGGCCCTCACCACCTCACCACAGGGCTGGGACCGGGCCTGCACACTGTCCTCTGCTTAGACAGAAAGGGGGAGGGGTGTTCCAAGGAAAGGGGCTTCACATGCTCCCTCATATTGAGGGCAACGTGAGAATGGTCACTCCTTGCCAGTGTGGGCACAGGGTATAGTTTCTGACGCTATTTTTGTCTCCTAAAGTGAAACTCCGAAGTGAAACCTGAACACAGCCTTGAGACTTCCTGTCCCAGTGTTCCAGTCTACTCCTAGCCCCTGACAGGATGCTTTCTTCTGCCCTGCATAGCATACGCGCCCATCATTCTCTTTAATTTTTAAAAGACAACATGGCAAATGCTAGTGGTTCACCAGGATGGCTTAATTTAGTAAAGGGCCGGGGACAAGGGAGGTCACATACACAGTGATGCTTCCTTGTGTTCCAATGGGCTGTGTGTTTCTGTATTACAGATTTGTAAATGACTCCTCACCGCATTGTTTGTTACTTGCAAAACTTTGGCTACAGTTTATCTAAGAATTCTGTGTGCCACCTGCTGTGGACCATTTTTTTTTTTTTTGCCTAGTGATGAGTGAATTGTGGGGTTTTTTTGTCTCAACATTGAGTTCCAGCCCTGCGTTTCTGTTTACATCACACCATGCCCAGTGCAGAGTTCAGTTCTCCCCATCTAGCTTTGTTATGAACAGTTCTCCTCCCGACTTCTGCCCGGTGGTACAGATGCTCCTTCCCCTGTGGCTGTGCTTCCCCTACAATATGTGTAAATAGAAATTTTTTTTGTAAATCAAGCTTGTTGTCTCTTTATTTCGGTTGCAGTTTGTCTTCAGTTTTAAACTTTTTAGTTGGGCAAGTTTTGACACTTGAATTTGAAAGCTTTTTTTTACCCTTTTATCAGCTGCTTTCTGCTTTGAGAGCAGCACTTGTGTTGACAAGGGGAAACTTGATAAAGTTGCTTCGAGGGGATTAATTCCAAGAAGCATTGCATGCACCATGGAAGTCAACTCCTGATTTATCTGTTGTGTAGCTGAAGCTTTGGTGGTGTGGTGGTAAGGAGTTGTGCTACCAACCCAAAGGTGCGAGGTTCGAAAACACCAGCTGCTCTCTGAGAGAAAGATGGACAATTTACTGTGAGATTTATAACTTCTGAAAAACCTACTGGGTCAGCTATGTGTGAGTTCCAACTTGATGGCACACAAAACATCAATCAGATTTGGGTGGGTTGTAGTCCCCAAAACCCTTAAACTTTTTCATAGAATATTCTAAACAGATGCAGATGTAGACAGAATAGTGTAATGGACTGGGCTCATGGAAGGTCAGCATTTCTCAGCTGTAGGGCACCTTGCGCCAACTTCTGCCTCCTCTAGAGCCCTCCTTCCCCATGTTATATTGAGGCAAGTCCCAGACATCATAGCACTTAGCCATAAATAGTTTTAGCAGGTATTTATAAAAGATTAGAACTCACGTGACCCTAGAAACATTAATACCATAATATCCCCAGCTCTATTGGTCAGATGTCCAGTTTTCTGTTGTCTCAAATGTCAGTTTGAGACAACAGAGACTCCCTATTAAAATGAGTGGTTGTCAAGCCACTTTTGTCAAGTCTTTTGATCTGCAGGGCTGTCTCCTACTCAGTCCCTGTTTTCTCCCCCTGTAGTGTACTTACTGAATTTTGGGACAGCTCAGAAGAGCTTGTGCAAATGCTGACTTCCTTCATGCTCCCATCCCTGCTGACATCTGTGGAGATGGTGGCTGTCTGGGCTGGGGGCTCTTGGTCAGCCCTGGTGGCCTGATCTGGACAAGTTGAAGACCGTGTTGTCTTTGTTAGTACAGGTGGATATGTGTCACGTTTAACTGCTTTGTCCTCACCGTGACTTCATACTCTCAGATTTAAACACAAACTCACTCTAGGGCTGAGCTTCCTCTGAGTGGGACCCAACTGAGGCTCGAGACGTTGATGGTTTGGAAATGAAGTTTCAGGAGGCATAGTGTGTGTTCTCCAGAAAATCAATTATCGATAGTAAATAGGAGCTTCAAAAAACATTCTGTTGTTAGTGAAAAGTAAGATGATCACCGTGAATTAGAATTAAGTTTGATGTTAGGTGGGTTTGGAGTTCTGTCAACATTGACAGGCCCCTTATTCAGTGAGTCCTGCCACATTTTCCTATTAAAAGTAGGAAATACTGAAAACAGAAAAATAGGTCTGACCCTTTCCTGGGAAAATGCAAAGGATCATGGCTTAGGTTCTTAAATGCTCCCTCCTTCATGGCAAGAAGCTGCCAACTTAAAGGCAGAAGGTGTGAATCCACTAGCTACTCCTTGAGAGAAAGGGGCAATCTGATTGACAGCCTCTGAAAACCAGCTGGAGGGGCAGCTCTGAGCTTCTGCCAAGTGGGAACACTACAGCAAAGTCCCAGATATTTTCGTAACAAAATACTTTTATTAGAATCAGCTATTTGTTAAAATAACATCTTCCACATAAAGCTAAAGTGCACATTTCTCTCACGTTACAGTACAAAGCAAGCCCATCCTCAGTTTCCATGTGCTTCTGAAAACCAAGACCCAAGAGGAGTTAAGATTTAGAACTGCCTTGGGGCAGCAGTCAACGAGGAAAACATTTCTTTGTAAAGGTCTGAGTACCTTCTCACCCAGGGTCATTTTGTACATCTTAACACTTTCAGAAAACTGCCAATTACATAACTGGATGTGGTGGCAACAGGCTACATCTGAGCGGTGCCCACCCTTTCACTTTGGAATCTCAGCACTGCTGTGTGTTGGTGCACCCCCCACCCCCCCCTGAGTTTAGCAAAGTAACAGTGTTAAAACATCACTGGTCCTGCTGCTGGACAAGAAAGCCAGTGACTGCCAGCCCGGCTGAGTCTTAACATAGCAGCGGTTGTACTGGGACTTGTGCCATATAGGATTAAAGAAGATTCTTCCTACAGTCGTACAGTGACAACTCAACTTGGCTGCATTGCATGTAACATGTCAGCATTTTACAAGGTGCTAGAAAAATAAGGCCACTTGGGGACAGTCTCTTCTGCCTCCCCAGAAAGGTTGGATGGGACAGGGTAGGTGGGGGTAGCAGTAGACCATTGAAGGGATAAAGCTGCAGGACAGAGGACAAGGCCTAGCTGTGGTGGCAGGTTTTCAACTGGTTCACTTGAAGCTGGTGCTCACATTATCAAAACTGTTTACTAGGTGTTGATGGGGCATCTGTGTTAACATCACCCGTGGAACACTCACAGCACTCTGGTGGTGCAGTGCATGACGTGTTGGACTGCTAACCCAAAGATCAGGTTTGAATCTGCTAGCTGCTCCGAGGGACAAAAGGTAGATGGCTGCTTCCCACCATATTTTACAGGCTCTGAAACCCGATGGTGCGTCACCAGGAGCTGAAATTAACCCAAAGGCAGTGGGTTGAGTTTGGTTTGGATAGAAAACAGTTCTGTCAACCTGCATCATAACTTGGCTTGTGGGTTGAGCTGAACTGAGCTGTTGAGTGACAAACTCTGGTTAACTTTCAGCCCAAGGGAAGCATCAGGTCCAAGTTGCATGTGAAGTGAAAGGAACACTGATGCGTCACAAAAATCCCACTGGCCACCTCTGTTCTTCATTAGAAGAATCCTGAAGTGGATAAAGAACTGCCTTTGGCTTTGAAGTAATTTATGGCTCAAAAGGCTTTGTGGAAAACAAAACAAAACACTGCCAACGTTTTATTTTCCCTTTGCTCTGCTGATAAAGATTAGTTCTCCAGACTCCTCTTTGCAGGGAGCAAAAACCTTTTAACACGTTGCCGCAAATGATGGCAAATGTGTTTCTAAGCACCGTTCTCAATTTAAACACTGTGCGGCAAGGTGTTAAGAAGGCAAACTTTCTGTCAAAACTCCAAACCAGGACCTATTTCTTCCCAGGAGTACAGGTTTCCCTGGGCCTCCCCCACAGCCCTGGTCTCCCTGCCAACCTTAGTGCAAATTCTGCTCCAGGACCTGGAATTCTGGTCACAGGGGCATTTCTGCCCCCAAGGCCCGCCACTAGCTTGCATCCAGGGAGGGAAATAAATAAATGGGTTGGATTATATTTCATCCTGGAGACAAGCCTCAAAAATTTAGTTTTTTAAACTCAAGGATGTTTGGCGGGAAAGAATATCTTAGGTCCCCTTTTTTTTTGTAGGGAAGACGATGACGTAGAAACGTCGTTTGGTTGCCTTTCCTCGGAGGACCGACAATAGTCAGGGCTTCACCAGCAGGGTCTCCTTGAACCCAGAGTGGTTGGGCTTGGCCTCGGGTAGCGCCACTGGGTACTCGGTTGTGGCCAGAAGCAGGGTATCAAGGGTGGTCTCCGTGCACTTGGCAATGAAGCGGATGAAGGGTCGTACGTCGCCCTCATTGGCCACTTCCAGCACGTGGTAATACTCGGACCGCTGCTCTTTGCGGATGGTGATGGGCGGGTAGCCGGCCTGCATGAGGATGAGGTTCATGAGCAGGCGGGAGGTCCGCCCGTTGCCGTCGATGAACGGGTGGATGTATACCAGTTTGTAGTGCGCCAGGGCGGCGAACTCCACTGGGTGGAGACCCATGGCCTCCTCGGAGTTGAGCCACTGGATGAATTCCTCCATCTGCTTCTCCACCTCCCGAGGGTGCGGAGGGACGTGGTGGCCCACGAGGACCTGGGTGGTGCGGAAGCGGCCGGCCTCCACCGGGTCCACGTAGCCCAGCACACGCCTGTGCATCTCCAACACGTCGCTGGTGGTGACGGAGCCGATGCGGGACAGCAGCGTGGTGTTGACGTACTTCATGGCGGCGTGCATGCCCAGGACCTCGTTCTGCTCCTCCAGGCTCTTCCCCGGCACGGCGTAGCGGGTCTCCAGGATGTGCCGGATCTCTGACAGCGTCAGGGTGTTGCCCTCGATGGCCACCGTGTGGTAGATGTGATGGTAGTACGTCTCCTCCATGACCCGCCGCAGCGCTGAGCTGCCCTTGGGGATGGACATGACCTTCTTCACTTTGCTGTCAATGATGCTGAAGTACCTCTGGTCAATCTCCTCCACCAGCGGCAGGGTCCGGTCGCGGTTGACCAGCGCCTTCTCGTTGTAGGGTGAGATGGTCAGGGCCCTTGTGTACAGGTAGTCCGCCTGGATGATGTCCTTGTCTTCTTCGGAGAAGATGCCGAACTCATTGAGCGCGTCCACGAAGGCCGGGTCCATCTTGAGGGCGTGGAGGAAGAGCTTATGGGCTTTGCCCCGCTTGCCCTGGCGCTTCATCTCCAGGGCCTGATTCAGGGCTGCCCGTGCTTCCAGCTTCCCGGCTGCAAGATAGAACCAGAGAAGTCCCATCATGGGGCAGCCGCACCCGCTGGCCTCTGGGAGAGGGAGACTTAGGGCTGACTAGATTGAGGCCTGAGCTCAGGGAGTCTGTGCTATGCTAAGTGCCTTTAATATACCTTGTATCACCCCGTTAGATGCTGCAGATTCTGACTGAGCCACCCCGTGTGACAGAAAAGAACTCCCTCATGGACTGTTCTCGGCTGTAACATTTACAAGGGAGCACCAGCAAGTCTTTTTTTCTGCAAAGCACTGTGGGTCGGCTCACCTTCTGGGCAGCCATGCACTTAACTGATGGGTCACCAGGGTTCCTCGGTACCAATCCACCCATGAAAGTATTTACTTCTGTGGACCTAAGGGTGGCCGTTTAGTCCCCCAGTGCCCCAACTTTGCTGTGCCACATGGGTGGGCGGCCACGTCTCTGGCTACAGTGTCTGCCTGCCTGCCCTCTCCTGCGACACCTCCAGTTCTCCGGATGCTGGTCCCTCCCCCGCCCTGCTTCACCATCCCCCTCTGTGCCTAGCAATTTCCCTTTAATTAATTGCTAATAAATAAGATAATTTATTAAAATCCCCTTAGGTCATTCTGCTCCTTTAATCCTTTAACCGAGCAGCTGTCTCCTGAGGGGTGATGGTGCCTCCCAGGGTGGTGGGGACACCATGAAACTTCTGGAGGTTTCCTTTTTGGGGAGTGCTAATGGCATCTAGTGGATAGAGAGGTCAGGGATGCTGCTGGACACACTACAGTGTGCAGATCAGTCCCTTGGGACTGAATATCGTTGTTACATGCAGTCAAGTAGGAACTGATTCAGAGCTGACCTTCCAGTGGGCTTTCAGAGACTGTAAATCACACGGGAGAGACTGGCAATCTTTCTCCTGTGGGGCAGCTGGCAGATTCGGACCACCTGCCTGTGGGTGGGCAGCACTGCTCCTTACCACGAGGCCACTCGATCCTGAGGACCAAATGAGCAGGCCCTAGCTCCCTAGGACCAGATGTTCTAGGTTAAGTTATACAAGGTACCACTGAGTTGGAACAGACCCAGCAGGTTTTCGGAGGCGGCAAATGCCATGGGAAGGAGGCCCCATCTTTCTCCGGTAGAGTAGCTGGTAGATTTAAACCATATGCCCTCAGCTGGCAGCGCAGCTCCTTACCACGAGGCCACTCGATCCTGAGGACCAAATGCGCAGGCCCTAAATGTCCACAGGGCCCAGGTTAAGAAGCCTTAATTTTGATCTAGCCCTGCCTGCCTCCCCAGCCCCACTCTGACCACTTCTCCCAGTAGTTCAGCTGCATGTATCCACTTTCTTTTAGTTCCTCATAAGCTGCAGGCTCTCGCTTACCCACTGTCTCCCCAGAATGCCCTTCCCTCATGCTCATTTCTGTTTACAATTGAGCAAGGTCTCAGCTCAGACACTCCTTCCTCCAGGAAGCCTTCCAGGCATGCTCCCTTAACTGCTTCCCTCAGGCAATGATGTGTCACAGCTACCTGTCTGCTGGTCTGGCCTCAGGTGCCCTCACACAGGAGTGCTTGCACTATGCTGAGCTGCTGAGTGCCAAGGAGTTAGGCATCACCTTACCTGGAGAGGCTTTGGTCTTGACCATCAGAAGCCCAGCGTCCTTGGAGGTGACACTGAGTTCTGTGGAAGGGCTGGTGCACTTGGTGACGGCGTGCTGCACCCTGTCTAGTCTGCTCCGGAGCAGGTAGAAGCCCTTGAGCACAGCCAAACACTGCTCTTCCATGGCCCCCAGCGGCAGCAGCAAGGCCAGCAGGGACCCAAGTGCCATGCTCAGCAGCGTCACCCACAGGAAGCGGCCGCCAAAGGAAGCCCACTTGGGCTCGGTCACCACCATCATGGAAGCCATCGGTACGAGCATCATCTGGGCTCAAGGAAGGGATCTGTGCACATGTCCACCATTGGCAGAGATGCAGCAGAGTCTGGAAGGCAAACCAGGTTAGAGGACACCAGGCAGGGGGAGAAGGGACACACCCAGGACACCTGGGTCACCTCCGCTGGAGAAGGGCCTGGAGCCATCCCTGCCTTTGTATTTTGTGGAGAATGCTGTTCGGTGCTGTCGAGTTGGAACCCAGCCCTGTCCCGCACCGTCCTCACCGTCTCTGACAAGCTCCAGCCCCCGGTTACAGTCACCATGTCAATCCACCTTCATGAGGGTCTGCTTCTCCTCGCCCTCTGCTTTCCCAGCCCGGTCTCTTTTTCCAAGGACGACATGCCCAAAGTATGTGAGATGAGGCTTAACCATCTTTTTCATGTGCCATTGACTCTGAACCGACTCCCGGCTGACCCTCTGGTGAGTGTTCATAAGCTCTAAGTCACACGGAAGGAGATGGCCCGTCTTTCTCCCTCAGAGTAACTGGGAGGTTCAAACTGCCTGCCTTTGATTTGGTAACACAGCTCCTTACTATTGTGCACCTCTCACCATCCTTCAAGCAGAATATATACCAATTCAACAGTCTCTCCACGTACACTTCAGTGACATGGATTAAATGCAGCAATTTGAGCAATCATTCGCATTCTCCTTTTCTGAGATATTCCTGCCCCATCAACAGGAACAAAATGCCCCTCAAGGTTCCTATCTAACCTTTCAAGTTGCTATTGGTACTAGATTCTATGTAGGTAACTCAAACGCACTGCTATCCATTTCAACTCACAGCTGACACTCCAGCAGGTTGTTCCAATCTACAAAAGCACGCAGAATGGGACTGTCCACCTTTCTCCTGTGGAGAGCCAGCAAGATCCAAACCACTAAGGAGGTGTAGTCTCTGTCAGCAGCACATCTCCTTGTTGCCTGGGCCACCAGAACTCCATATGGAGATGTTACTGGGACTGACTCATAGCTGATCCACTGGTAGGTTTTCAGAGTCTGTAAACTGCATGTGAGAATGTAGAGTTTTCTCCCAAGGAGCGGCTGGTGGATTCAAACTGAAAGTTTTTGGGTTGGCAGCATAACTCCTTAACCATTAGGCCACCAGCATTCCCCTCATATAGCTAGTTCTTACAAAAAGCATAATGCTCAAGGCAGGCATTGTTTTACTGGGTGAGTCAAACTACTATTTGGTTTTAAGAAGGCTTCAAAGGGACATTTTTGGTCCAATGAGCTATTTCAAAGATCATTTCCAGGCAACAGTTCAGAGGCTCAAGCCAGCCTGAATTCAGAAAGCCTACTGTCTATGAGAAAAATTCTGTTCTGCATTCTCCTCTCCTTTTTCTTAAAAAAAAAAATTCCTCCCCTTTTGATCAGGATTCTCCTATAGAGTCTTTGTTCAAAACATTCAGTAACGGTAGCTGGGTACTATCTAGTTCTTCTGGCCTCAGAGCAAAGGAAGAACTCTTAACTCACTGGAGAGACTAGGATCATGGATCACAGGTGAGGTAAGGCTAGGAGCATGTAGAGCCTGGCAGAACTTGTGCTGCATCCAGGGTGGTGACTATATACAAATGAATGTCACTGCCAAGATCAATCTGCCTATCTACAGCATTTATCGTGTGCCAGGCCCTGAGCACTTTCAGCATACCATCTCCTACAGATTTCAGTGAACCTCACCCCAATCTCCAGAATAAGAAAACAGAGCCTCAGAGGGGTCATGTCCTTGTTTAAAGTCAACCAGTGACTTAGTGCCTGACAGATCTAAGATGTAAAACTCACAAAGTCTCTTCCTTTTCAAGTTTCTGTGGTGTCTGACCCTAAACACTGAATGCTGGGAACACAAATTAAAAATAAACACACACACCCCCAGCCCGGCCATGGCATTCTGAGGAAATAATCCTATTGGGGGCCTAATTTATATAGCCATAGCTAGGGATTGCCTTCTTCCTCCTCCTCCTGACAGCCATATGCCCATAACACTGCCCCCAACTCTGGGCTTCTTTCCCCGCCTGTACAGGATGGAGGTGGGGGAACCGCTTGCCTAGAAGTTGGGTAGTCTCAAAAAGAACTCGGGCTGTGGGTTTGGGTGGGTGACTGCCTGGTTTCAGTGACAAAGGGCACGTGGCTGGAGCTACTAGTGACAGTGGGGGGGGGGGGCAGGTATGCAACCACCAGTAGGCTAACAATAAACATTTATTGGACAACTATGGTGTGCTGAGCACTGAGCTAAGGGCTAAGAGACACATAACCTCAGTCCTCACCCTGGCCCCCTGACAGAGTAACTAACTTGAAAGGTTGGCTGTTTGAATCCATCAGCTGCTCAAGGGCTAACAAGACCCAGGAGACTCCAGGAGGCAAATATGGCTCTCTCTCCACTTTGTGTTGGACTCAAAGTTGGAATGGCCAGCGCCCAGCAACCACTACCACCACCCTCTTTTTAGGGGCTGTGGATTCTGACCTCCTGGTGCTCCCTGTGCAGAGCAGAACTGGGCACCACAGAGGTTTCAAGGCTGTGACTTTTCTGACCGCCAAACCTTTCTTCCGTGGAGCTGACAGGCTCAAACCACCAACCCGGTTGCTCAGTAACCCAGCCCTTAACAGTGTGTGCCACCCTGGGCCTCCTGCCGAAGACCCTGTAGCCCCGTTTACAGAGGAGGAACATTAAGACACACGAGAAGGTAAGTCCTCCCCTGAAGTGCCCCCGGAACGAAAGCTCAGACGGTCCAGGAGAACCTGTTCTGGGCTGACCTCGAAAGGACTGATTAGGGCTTGGAAGCCAGTCGTTCACAGACGGCCTGAAAAGGCTTGGGAAGCGCCCTAACTGGGGTCCTCTAGCAGGGGGGAGCATGGCAGAGGGCGGGACTACTTCTGCCGGGGCATCTGGGGGTGCTTCTTGAGCGAGAATGGCTTCTTGAGCCATTATGTGTTTGTCAGTGACAGAGGGGTGTGCACGGGCGCCGGTACGTGATCCACACCTCCTACGGGGAAACTGAGGCTCGGAGAAGGGACTGAAGGCACCAGCATAGCTGACCCTTTCCGGCCACCATCTAGGGCTCGCTGAACCCCGCAGGTGCGCCCTCCCCGGCTCGCTCCTCCCAAGCCCTTCGGGGATGCCCACTCCTCACCGCGCGCAGCAGCCCGGCCCTCCCAGTGCCTTCCCCGCTCTTGCCAGATCCGCAGCCGCCAGCAGCCGGTACTTCTGCCACAGTCGACCCTCTGGTCCCGCCTCCAGAGGCTCGCCATTGGCCGGTTTATCACGCACGTAACGACGGATTGGCTTGTCTCGCTTGTTCATCCCTCGCATTTCCGGGTTCCCGTTGAGGTCGACTCTCGCCGAGCAAGACGCGCCGTGGGCCACTCCCATTGGCTGGCTCTTGTGCAGATCTCCCAGCGGCAGCCAATAAACAACGGAAGGGGCGGGGCCTGGATTACCCGCCAGAGCAGCAGGTGCCGGTCTGTGGCGCGCTACCCTTGCTCTTGTAGCTTGATTTCCTCACTCAGGACAGTCTCCTAAGTTCACAGCTTCTGATCCTCAATTTTTTATTGCCACCTCCTTCATAAAGCCTGCCAATTCTCTTTTGTTCCCGAAGAGAGAGATAGTAGCTGGAAGCAAGAGCTGAAACTTTCATCTTAATTCCCAAACTGTGAAAGGGAGCTCCCAAGAGCGTGTCCTGTTGTTAGGAGCCGTGGAGTATGGTTACAGCTCATCGCGACTCTATGAACAACAGATCGGAGCTCTGTCCTATCCTGTGCCATCCTCACAAATCTTTAACACACTCAAGGCCTTTGCGGCTGTCACTGTTAACCTTTAAAATGTTCACTTGCTAGAGTCAGGGAGGTCTGGATTCACATTCAAGCCTCAACATTGTTTTGTCTAGCCACCTTGAGCAAGTTTCTCAGAGCCTTTTGGCCCATCTGTAAAACGGGACCAACAGTCCACTTCACCTTTGCCTCCAATTTTGGGACTTGCAGAAAAGCCTGCTGTCTCAGGGGTCCTTGATGATACCGGTGCCCCTTGGGAGGCTGCACAAGACAGTGTCTGTGTCACCATTGGAGCCACACAGCCTTCCTTGCAAGACACAACAAAGCAACAGTAATTTTTCTTATAGATTGAAGCTAACATTTCTTTAAATAATATTTTAAAAGAAAATGCTTTTTAAATTTAGAAGGACAATTGAAAGAAATCTTGTTAGGCACAAATCCTTCATCTTAGCCTAGGAGGACGATCGAAACCATCCTCCGTATTTAGCTGGAATACTTTGCTGATGTTCGCCTCATCACCCTGCATCTATAGCTGAGTTCCACACCCTCTTCAAAATATGATAAATAAGACCTGTCATCGCATTGCACTGGGCAAGTCAGCTGCCAGAACACTTAATTACGTTTATACAAAACTTTTACATAGACCAAAAAGCTGTTCTCTGACCAGAGCAAGGGAACAATGCATGTTTTAAAATCAAAGAGGTGTGTGTCAAGTTTGTGTCCTTTCTTTATACCTACTTAATTTGCATGCTGAGAAAATCATTAGAGAAGCTCGACTCTATGAAGAAGAATGTGGCATCAGGATGGAAAAAAAGACTCATCAACAGTCTTTGTTGATGCAGATGACACAGACATGCTTGCTGAAAGTGAGGAGGACTTGAAGCACTTGCTGCAGAAGATCAAAATCATCAATATGAACTACATCTCAATATCAAGAAAACAAAAATCTTCACCACTGGACCAGTAGACAACATTAAAATAGATGGGGAAAAGATTGAAATTGTCATTGATTTCATCTTGTTTCCACAATCATCATCTTCGATAGCAGGAGTGAGGAGATGTATAGTATTGGGAAATTTTTTTAAAAAAAATTTTAAAATGAAACATTTTTACCAAACCTTACAGTTCAACATTTACCAAACATGCAATCAAGATGCGTTAATGATGGGGAGGGGAGAGGAAAAAAGAGATGTGTTGATGATAATTGGTGACTGGAGTGCAAAAGTTGGAAACAATGAAGAAGAAATACAGTCAGAAAATGTGGGCAGAATTTCTCTGCCAGAAATGAGGCTGGAAATAGAATGATTGAATTTTGTATTTTCAATGATTTATTCATACAATATACCTTGTCAAAAAACAGTGATTTTACACATGGACCCCACCTAATGGACTGCATAGGAATGAGATTGGCCACATCTGTGTAAGAAATCGCTGGATAAGCTCAATATCAGCAGTCAAAACTAGGACGGGGTGGACTGTGGGTCAGACCATCAATTACTCATGTGCAAGTTCAAACTGAGGCTTAAGAAAATGAAAACGAGTCCATGAGAACCGAAGTATGATCTTGAATCTATTCCATCTGAATTTCTTGAATCTATTCCATCTGAATTTCAAAATCATGTTTTTAAAAAGGAATACGTTTAAAGCATTGAACACTAATAATTGAACACTAGATGAGTTTAGGGATGATATCAAAGGTATTATCCAAAAGGTATTATCCATGAAGGAGCAAAAGGTCATTACAAAGAGGAGCAAGGAAAAGCAAAAAGGATGTCAGAAGAGACTCTGAAAATTGCACTAGAGTGTCAAGAAGCCAAAACAAAGGGAAAACAAGCTGAAATAAAAGACCTAAAACAGAAAGTTTCAAAGGGAAGCTCTAGAAGACAAAGTATTATAATGGAGTGCGCAGAGAGCTGGAATTGGAGAATAAAAAGGGGAGGACTCTGCATTTCTCAAGCTGAGAGAATGAAAAAATAAACTTAAGCCTCAAGTCACAATAGTAAGATGCTACAAGGCCAGGTGCTGATTGTGGAACAGATCATCAAGTACTCATACACAAGTTCAAACTGAAGCTAAAGAAAATAAAATCCAATCCACAAGAATCTTAAATCCATCCCTCCTAGGAAGTAGCTAAGAGAATACGCCATCCCCTTTTCCTTATGAATCAGGTTGAAGTATCTCTCAGGGAGGAGTGATAGGGAATGGCAAAGGACACACTGACAAAGGAGATTAATCAGAACTGGCTTTGACAAGCACTGTGGCAATTGGACAATTAA
>NW_006399901.1:4717841-4731944 GCF_000299155.1 Elephantulus edwardii | reverse complement strand
TATCTCTACATCTTTTCAATTTGTATGCGGAACAGATCATTCAGGAGGCTGGGCTGTATGAGGAGGAATGTGGCATCAGGACTGTAGGAAGACTCATCAACATCCTGCCTTATGCAGATGATGATACAATCTTGCTTGCTGAAACTGAGGAGAACCTGAAGCATTTGCTACAGAAGACTGCAATATGGATTGGAGCTCAACATTAAGAAAACAAAGATTCTCACCACTGGGCCAATTGGCAGCATCAGTATGGATGGTGAAGAGATTGAGATTGTTGACAGCCTCAGTTGCTTGGCTTCACAATAAATACTGTTGGTATCAGCAGCCAGGAAATCAAAAGATGCTGTTAGGGACCTCTTCAGAGTACTGAAGAGCAATGATGTAAGTCTAGAGACTAAGTTGGTCTAAATCCAAGGCATGGTCTTTGCAATTACCTACTAAAGATCAGAGAGCTGGACAATAACTAAGGATTGTAGAAGAAGATCTGATGTCTTTGAGCTGTGGTGCTGGAGAACAGTTTTGAATATACCATGGACTGCTAAGAGAACAAACAGATTTGTCCTGGAGAGGGTGAAACCAGGTTTCTCCTTGGCAGCAAGGATTTTGAAGCTCCATCTGACATACTTTAGGCATGTTGCCAGTGGGGACCAGTCCCTGGAGAGGGACATTATACTTGGAAAGGTGGAGGGACAACACAAGAGAGGAAGACCTTGGATGAAATGGACTGGCTCAGTGACTGGGGTAATGGGGGTAGGTGTGTTGGAGACAATGAAATTGGCTCAATATAGGGCAGGGTTCAGAGCTGTTGTACATAGGGTTGTTATGAGTTGCAAGCAGCTCAACAGCACATAAGAACAACAACATGGGTAATATATTGATTGACCCAGAAAGCATCACAAGAAGATGGGGGGAATACACAGAATCACAGTACCCAAAACACTAACACTGAAAAATTTCAAGAAGTATCATATGAGCAGGAGCCAATGATAATGTAGGAGGAAGCTGAAGCAACATTGAAGACATTGGCAAAAAATAAGGCCCTGGATTCAGTGGGATACCAATTGACGTGTCAATTAACAAATGCAGCCCTGTTTATGCCAGTCTATGCTAGGAAATTTGGAGGACCGCTATCTGGCCAACAGATTGGAAAAGGTACATATTTGTATCCATTCCCAAGAAAGATGATCCAACATAACGAGTAAACTATCAAACAATATAATTAATATCATATACAAGCAAAATACTGTTGAAGATCATTAAAAACGTTGTTGACAGCTCTCTCGCTCAAGAAGCACTCCCAGATGCCCTGGCAGGAGTAGTCCCACTCTCTGCCATGCCCCAGAGCACCCCCAATTAGAGCTCTTCCCAAGCCTTTTCAGACTGTTTTTGAATGGTATAAGCAGGATTTATAAGAGGCCATGGCACCAGGCACCAGGCTGAAAGTAAAGAATACTAAAAGAATGTCTATTTATGCTTTATTGACTAGGCAAAGGCATCTAGTTATCAAGTTATGATAACAATGAGAATAAAGGGAATCCCAGAGCACTTAATTGTGCTCATATGAAATTTATACCTAGACTATGGTTTAAAATTAAGAAAAGAGTTAGGGTTTCTTTTTCTCTCCATACCTATTCAATCATTTTGCTAAGCAAATTATTTGAGAAGCTGGATGCTGTGAAGAAGAATGTGGTACCAAGATCGGAGGAAGACTCACCAATACGTTGTGTTATACAGATGACACAACCTTGTTTGCTGAAAGTGACGAGGAGGACTTGAACTTGTTGTAGAAGATCAAAGAATATAGCCTTCAATATGAATTGCATCTCAATGCCAAGTAAACAAAAATTCTTACCACTGGACCGATAGGCAACATCATGATAGAAGATGGAAAGATTGAAACTGTCAACAGCCTTATCTTACTTGGATCCACAATCACAGCCTTGGAACTAGCAGTCAGGAAATCAGGAGACGTATTGCATGGGGAAATCTGCAGTTTGGGACTTCTCCTAATTATTGAGGAGTAATGATGACAGTTTGAGGACTAAGGTGCATCTGATTCAGGCCATGGTCTCTCCAATCACTTGCTGTGTATCTGAGACCTGATAATAAGGATGACAGAAGAAGAATTGATGCCTTTGAACTGTCATGTTGGAGAATAACGCTGAACATCCCATGGACTGCCAGGAGAACAAACAAATATGCCTTGGAGAGGGTGCTGCTGGAATGCTCTTTGGAGGCAAAGGAGATGAGGCTTTGCCTCATGTATTTCAAGTATGTTGCTAGGAGGGGCTATTCCTTGGAGAGGGACATGATGCTAGGAAAGGCAGAGGGTCTTCAAAGGTGATGAAGACCCTCAACCACATTGAGGGTGGATTGACAGTGACTGCTGCAAATGTGTTAGATAGTGTGATGATGGCACAGGATAGGACAGGTTTCATAGGGTCACTAAGGGTCATACTCTACTCGATGCACCTAACAGCAACAGCAACAACAACAACAACAACAACAACAACAACAACAGTGTATTGGGAAAGTCTGCTGTCAGGGACATCTCCAAATCTCTGAGGAACAATGATATCAGTTTGAAGACTAAATTGCACCTGATTCATGCCATGGCCTTTTATGTCACTTGCTATGCATCTGAGAGAGGTAGTACAATGAAAAAGATGACAAAAGAAGAATCAATTGTGATGTTGGAGAAAAGTACTGACTATTCCATGGACTGCCAAAGAACAAACAAGTCTATCTGGAAGAAAAGTGCAGACAGAGGGCTCCTTGGAGGCAAAGATGATGAAACTACCTCTCGCATACCTTAGACATGCTGTCAGGAAGGACTGTTGTTGTTAGGTGCTGTTGAGTTGACTGCAGCCCATAGCGACCCCTCTGTACAGCAGCTCTGAAGCCTGGCTGTCCTGAGCCAGTGTCACTGACTCCAACACACCTACCCCCACTGCCCCAGTTATTGTATCAGTCCATCTCATTTGGGGTCTTCCTCTCCTGTGCTGTCCCTCCACCCTTCCGAGCATGACATCCTTCTCAAGGATTGGTCCCTCCTGGCCATCTGCCCAAAGTATGTGAAACGGAGCTTCAAAATCCTAGCCTCCAAGGAGAAACTTGGTTTCACTCTCTTCAAGTTAGAACTATTTGTTTTCTTGGCAGTCCATGGTATATTCAAAACTTTGCTCCAGCACCACAACTCAAAGGCATCGATTCCTCTGTCATCCTTAGTCGTTGTCTAGCTCTCTGATGCATAGCAAGTAATTACAAAGATCACGGCCTTTTCTAGATCCATCTTGAAATAGAATATTGTCAGCTACAGTATACTATCCATTCACATACAAGGAAGACCTGTTAATACCACTATCATTCAAAATTAAGCACCACTAACAAAGAGCCAAAGAGGAGGAAAAAGATGAAATCGATTGAACATATAAACAAGGTGCATTAATAATGGGTGACTAGAATCCGAAAGTTGGGAAAAAGGAAGAAGGATCAGTAGTCAGAAAATACGGACTTGGTGACAGGAAGGACTAGTCCTTGGGAAAAGACATTATGTTGGGAAAAGTGAGGGTCAGAGAAAGAGAGAAAGACTCACCATGGGCTGGAGCGTGTCTGAGGTGGCAGGACAGGTCATCATTCACAAGATTGCTGTGAGTTGAAGTAAACTTGGTGGCACCTGAAAGCAGTAAGACCTTGTGACCTTGTATCAGACAGACATCCTTCTCAATGAAAAGTAAGGGAAAATCCAAAATATCTGTAAATGCTCATTAAAATTATTAAAAAAAGAGAAAAAAAGAAGAAATTGATAATAATAATTAAAAAAAAAAAAGTAAGGGAAACCTTCAATTGAATTAGTGCTAGGTTTGGTCCAAAGTACACTTCTCTGCTTTTCTATTTTGTTTTCCCCTTTACATGATGTGCTAAATAAGACTACATTACTTTCCAACAAAGCATTTCCCCCTAAAATAGTTCATGAAGACCCAACATTCAGCGAGTACAGGCACCTTCAGTGTTCCTTCGTACTGACCTTTGGTTTTGCTAACAATTCCCGTTTTAGTGGTTGTAAAAAGACCTTTCAGGTGCCTTGTGTATACAGAGGTAAGAAGAATGGCCATGAGGAGGAGGCCACAGTTCCTGTCCCATGATGGGTGCCATCTTGGAAGAGGAAGGTTACAGCACGTGTTCTGTGCTGACTAACCAAACAGACTCCAACTTGAAAGAGAGAGATTTCTGGAACATGTCCTAAAACATCTACCCACAACAACATCATCTTAGAGGTCAGTTCCCTCTAAGATTACGTGTCTTTGAAATCAGTGTGCCTACTGATTTGCATAAGCCTTTCTTTCCTAAGATAACCCTACCTTTACCTCACCAAAGTACTGAATAAACATGATCTAACCTACAAAGCATAGACTTCTGAGCGCATCAAATGCTGCATCTCTTTCCTGAAATATCTCAGTTGGTGTTCAATCAATTTCTGGGGCCTCATTTTTTGCTTTCACTGTGACTAGGACTTCTTCCTTCGGCACCACTGGTTCTTGATCATATGCTATTTCCTGAAACAGTTCCACGTCAACCATCTCTTTTTGGTCCAGTGACTCTGTGTATTCCATCCATCTTCTTTTGATGCTTCCTGCTTCATTCAAGATTTAGCCTATACAGTCTTCAGTGTTGCAACTTGAGCCTTGAATGTGTTTTTCACTTCTTTAGTCTAAGAAATGCTGAGCACTCTTCTCTTTTGATTTTTTTTTTACTCCAGCTCATTGAACATTTTCTTTTAATATTTTGCTTTGTTTTCTTGAACTTTAAAAGTTCAAGGTTGGAGGGAGACTCACCAATAACCTGCGTTACGCAGATGACACAACCTTGCTTGCCGAGACTGAGGAGTATTTGAAGCACTATTTGCAGAAGATCAAGGAATGCAGCTTCAGTATGGAAAGCGTCTCACTATCAAGAAAACAAAGATTCTTACCACTGGAACAATAGGCAGAATCATGATGAATGGAGAGGAGATTGAAACTGTCAACAACTTCATCTTGCTTGGATCCACAATTAACACCCTTGGTCATGAAATAAGGAGAAACATTGCACTGGTAAAATCTGCAGCGCTAGTCCGAGGTATAAAGAAACTGCCAAATACAACAAGAGATGCACAATCAAAAGGGTATAAAATTGATGCATGGGGCTTTCTGAAGATTAAATGTCTATGCGTCTATGTGCATCAAAAACTTTTTCCAACATGGTGAAAAGAAAACCTACAGACTGGGAACAAACATTTGGTAATTCTATCTCAGACCTTACTTTCTCTTATTATTATTATTTTATTTAATTGATATTTTTAATGAAAGTTCACAGAAAATGTGGATTTTCATTCATTCATTGTTGCACATTTCCCTTCTTCCCCTCCTCCAGGTTTGTTTTTTTGTTTAAAAAGATTCTTTTATTGTTGCAATTTCCTCCCAAGTCCACTTTGCTATGCACCTCTTATTCTGGACTGTTGTCATGCAAATGATATCTAATCATATATTTCTTTTAGACAGTTCTTTCCCCCATCTATTTCAATGCAGCGTTCATTATTTATCCCATGTTTTCTTAGTTTCTCCTCAACCCTCATGCCAGTCCTGTTTTATAACAATGGCATTATGCAGTATTTGTCCTTTCGTGATTGAGATATTTCACTCAGCATAATGTCCTCCAGGGTTACTCATTTTGTATAATATTTTATGAGTTATTTATTTTTCAGTGCTGCATAGTATTCCATTATGTGACTATACCACACCTTCTTTATCCATTTGTTTGTTGATGGGTACTTGCCGTTGCTTCCATCTCTTTGCTATTGTGAACAACAAAGCAATAAACATGGGTGTGCATATGTCAGCTTGGGTGGTAGTTCTGGTTTCTTTAGGGTATATTCCCAGTAGTGAAATTGCTGGGTCAAATGGTATTTCTATTACCAACTTTTTGAGAAAGCATTGTACTGCCTTTCAGAGTGGTTGCACCAAACCTTACTTTCTTGGGGACAAATTTGGATCACTCATACTCCCTCACTCCCATTTATCGGTATTTACTAACTCTTCTACTTTTCCACTTTTCCCCCTGTCTCCAAGATTTTTTTAAAATCCATTGTTATACATTTTCTTATCCCCATACCCTCTCTCTCTCCAGGCCACCCTGCAATGTTCCCCTTATTCCAGATTGTTGTCATACATTCCAAGATTGTTTTTCCAGTGTCAGGCAGCAGAATTGAGGTTTTTCTCATAACCTCCCCGGGATTAAATCCTAGCTCAGCTACTTGCAAATTGGGTGTTATCCAGCAAATGACAGGTTCTCTCTGAGCCTGTTGCTGTTCTGTATAACGGGCACTTGGAAGTAGGAATGGCATCCACTTCCTAAACAACATGCCCCTGGAAGCTCTATGAACTTTGATAACTGTCGGTTGGTAGTTATAGAAAGGCTTCAGGCCTTTTGTTCATAGGGTTGCGATTAGTCGATTAGTCGTTGCTCGACTTGACAGCAATCAACAACAACCACAACAACAACAACATAATGGACGCAGTGTGATGACAATACCTCCTTAAGGTTTTTTGTTTTTTTTTTTAGATTGGAATGACATCCTGCAGGTCTGCCATAGAGCAGATGCTTGGTAAAGATCAGGTGTTTGAATAATTTTCAGAGGAGAGTGAGCCACTGCTTACACACTATCCACAGAGTTGCAGGGTAGAGCTGCATGGCCTCATCCCCAATCCAGTCCATCACCATCGACCCATTTCTGACTTCGAAGCTCCATACAAAAGAGTAGAACTGCCCCACTGGGTTTCCACAGCTGGAATCTCTTTGGAAGCTAACTGTCTTATCTTTTCCTCCTCCTGAGCTGCTAATGGGTTCAAACCTCTGACATTTCTGTTAGTGAGAGGCCAAGTAGACTCCATTGTTTGTAACACTCACTCTATTTGAGTAACCAAACCCTGTGTGTGGAAAAGTTCTGCCCTGAGCCCTAACATTTTGTCTTGACCAGTTTCCCCAAAATAGTAATTGCTATTGTTTATGTAAACGTTTTGCACTGTACCCTTGATAAACGCAAGATGTAGATGTTTTGCACTGTACCAGTGACTATGTCACTGTACCCTTAGAAATATGTCAACAACAGGATATTAAAGCCTGGGCCCACATAGCCCAGCATCTAGCGGGGAGCAAGGATATAAAAGCACTTAGCTGAAAGTAGGGTGGTGGGGAATTCTGCCATGTTGCTGGGACCCCCCGCTGCACCTCACTTATAATCCTGCAGCATGTGTCTCTTAATCCGTTGGGCAGAACAGTTAGCAGTCAAGAATTTTTTTTTTAAACTATTTATTTATTTTATTTTATACTGGTTTACTTATAAAGTTTTTATACATTGTTTTCCACACTGGATCTTTCCCATTTCCTTTACCCACCCTTCCCTCCACCCATCAAATTGTGTGACCCTATGATTAATGCCCCGCTCCCCCCATCCTCATCCCTCCGCTCCCCCCCTCCCCCCCCCGTAGCCTCATACTTGTTCTACAATAATGGTTTCATACAGTATTTGTCCTTATGAGACTGAGTTAGTTCACTCAGCATAATGCTCTCCAGTCCCTCCCAAGTTAGGTAGTAATTTACGAAATCATTGCTCCCGCTGCTTGCTGCATAGTATTGCGCTGTGTGAATGTACCATAACTTCTCAATCCATTCCATTGTGGTTAGATATCTGGGCTGTTTCCATGTTCTTACGATGGTGAATAATGCTACTGTGAACATTGGTGTACAAGTCTCCGTCTGAGCCTCAGTTCTCATTCTCTCGGGGTATATTTCAAGCAGTGAAATAGCTGGGTCATATGGAATTTCTATGTTCAGCTTTCTGAGGAAATGCAAAAAGCAGTCAAGTGTTATAACCATGGTTCCACCGGGGCTCCCCCATTGCCCTTACACAGTCTGTGTTCTGATTCGAGTTTGAGGATTCTGTTGGCCCACAGGACACAGGACACAGGACACATCCATGAGCAGAGATGGGCTGATGGACGGGCAGAGGTGTGCCTCCGTGGAAGAGGACTATTGACGAACTTTGTGCTAACCAGCTTCAGCTCTTGCCCGTTGGGGCTCCTGTTTTTATCTTGCAACTGGCACCTGGCTCCACACCCCTCAGACCTCAGCGTGAGGCACAGCCCTCAGCAGATGCTGAGGAAATCCCATCGACTTGACTTGCATCTGAAAGGGGACGAACCATGGAGCTCTTTAGAACCAGCATAGCGGTTATCCTGGGCCTTCTTGTTTTCATCTTTTGAACAAAAGCCTTGGTTGTTGCTGTCTCGGAATGCCCTGGACCCCATGTCTGATGCCCTGAGTTGTAATGTCACTGTAAAAACCTTCTGGGTTTATTGGTCCATGAAACCAGCCTGGTCCTTGGAGGCAAGGATTCTGAAGCTCTGTCTGACATACTTTGGACACGTTGCAAGGGGGGATCAGTCCTTGGAGAGGGACATCATGCTTGGGAGGGTGGAGGGACAGTGAAGGAGAGGAAGACCCTCTATGAGATGGATTGATTCAGTCACTGGGGTAATGGGGATGGGCATGTCGGAGACAATAAGATTGGCAAGGGATAGAGCAGGGTTTAGGACTCTTGCCATGTTGTGATGAGTCGCAGGTGACTTGAAGCACATAACAACACAAACAACAAGCTGGACTTAGAAAAAGTGATTTTGTTGTTACAACTATCAGGATTTTTTTAAAAAATTAAAAACGGCTATATTTCTTCAGGAGCACTGCACAAACATTTTACAGACAGTCATTTTTGTGTCATCCCCTGATAATGTCAGCTCAGTGCATCCACATTGCTCCAAAATTCCCAGAGACTTCACTGCTCACTGAGCTGGGCTTCAATGGGGCTGAAGGACCCCTGACTGCCCCCAGGCATAAAGTGATGACATCATATGCTTTTAAAGTCACCCTCCTTGTTCTACTCTTTTATGACACTAGTGTAACATTTTTGATGAGTTTAGGCCACAGGTAGGAAATAGAGTTCTCAAGCTGTTCCATGGGAGAAAAATGCATAATCTTCTCCTGTGTGATTCCGAGCCTCTGAAAACTCTCTAGAATATCAGCTATGAGTCAGTTCCTACTCGACAGTACTTAGTAACAAATAAGAAACCAATAACACTAGATATATCTCCTAAAGAAGTCAGAGCTATGAACACCTATGTTTATTGCTGTGTTGTTGACAATAGCAAAGAGATGGAAACAACCCAAGTGCCCATCAACAAATAGAGAAGCTGTGGAACATTCACGCAATGGAGCACTGAAAAACGAGGAACTCATAAAATATTATACAAAATGAGTGACCCTGGAGGACGTTATGCTGAGTGAAATATCTCAGTCACAAAAGGACAAATGTCGCATAATGCCACTGTTATAAAACAGGACTGACATGAGGGTCGAGGGGAAACGAAGAAAAGAGGGGATAAATAATGAACACTGCGTTGAAACAGATGAAGGAAAGAACTGTCTAAAAGAAATATATGATTAGATATCATTTGCATGACAACAGTCCAAAATAAGAGATGCATAGAAAAGTGGACTAGGAGGCAGGAGGGAGGAAATTGTGCAACAATGAAAGAATCTTCTTTAAAAAAATTTTTTTTATTACTTTTTATTTTTTTAATGTCTGTACCGTCAAATCAGATCTGACTGATACAGGAGGAGATTGTCCCTCCTTCTTCAGCAGAGCATCTGGTGGATTCGAACCTCATATCTCTGGGATTGCAGTGCAGCTTCTTGTCAGTAGGCTACCAGAGCTCGCCTGAAAGAATCTTTTTAAAGAGAAAAGTGAACTGAGGGGATGAGTAGGGAGGGAAATGTGCAACAATGAATGAATGGAAATCTAAGTTCTCTATAAACTTTTATTAAAATATCAATTAAAGTGAAAAAAATTAAAAAAAATGAGAGCTACGACATGAGCAGATAAGTTCACACCCATGTTCATTACAGCATAGTAAATAGCAAAGAGATGGAAACATAAAAGAATTATCCATCAGCTGATGAATGAGTCAAGAAATGAGGGTACATTCACATGATGGAGTACTACACAACACTACAAGACAATAAAGAATTTATGAAACACTGCATGACCTAGGATGCATCTAGAAGACATTGTGCTGAGTTTAATTAGCCACAAAAAAAGACAAATATTGTGTAAGACTGCCATTATGAAAAGTTCAGGAATGTTTACACACAGAAAGACTCATTCTTAGATGGTTAACAGGGATAAAAAGGGAAGGAGAAGGTAATGAAGACTAGCAATTATGTATTAAGTACACATGAGGATGTTGTTGTTACATGCCATCCAAGTCACTTGGGACTCATGGAGACCCTATGCACAACAGTTCTGAATCCTGCTCTAACTTGAGCCAACCTTATCGTCTCTGACACACCTAACTTCATCACCTCAGTCACTGAGTCAATCCATCTCATCGAGGGTCTTCCTTTTTTGTGCTGTCCCTTCTCCCTCCCAAGCACATGATGTCCCTCTCCAAGGGCTGGTCCCTACTTGTAACATACCCAAGGTATGTTATACGGAGCCTCAGATGACTGAAAGGAAAAGCAATAGCCAGTAAGAGACTGGTCAGCAAAATATCACACACACACACACACACACAAAAGAAATCACGAAAAAAAGAAGAAGAAGACAAAAGAGTACAGGAATAATGGAAATCAGAGTTACAAGGAGTAAGTGGGAAAAGTGCCATTTTCTTGTGGATATTGAAATGAATGCCATTGAATAAAATACGTATGAAAATGGTTCAACGAAAACGTAATTTTCTTTGTAAACTTTCATTCAAATCACAATTTAAAAAACAACAACAACAAACCATGAAGGAAACTTTAATGAATAAAAGTACCTGAGTGAGAGGCATTAGGGAGCAGTGGGGATTGTGGCTCAAATATCTTGTCTAAAGTAGTCAGTGTTTCTCAGCCTTTGCCCATCTTTATCATGCTGGTATGTAGTTCAAACATTGACAGATTTTACAATTTTTCAAAAGAAATGCCACGTGTAGATTTAAAGCAAAATATCCAGATGTTTGAGACAGTTGCCATACCTGCCTGCCCACTGTGGAGGGCTTGTCAAGGGTAATCTTTGCTTGAGGCTTTTCAGATAGACAGGACTTGGTTGCAGGCAATCAACACAAACATAACTCAGTAAATGAGCGCATCACTGTTTGTAGACACCAGGGGGCAGCAATTCACCTGCCACCGCTTCTCCCATGGAATCCCCTTGGTGGTGAAATTATGCTCAATTTCCTTTCTCAACATTGTCTGTATTCAGCTCTGTTGAATGCCCCAAAGATATGGTCCCTGAAGCGATATTGAAAAGTTGGCTCTCTCCACCTTAAGCATTCTGTATTGGGTGGAAATTGCCTCCCCACGGCCCGTGGAGGGGTTTTCTAAAAGCTTACCTTGACATATGACAAAGAGCCCAGAAAATGGCTGCATGGCAAATGTGTCCATTATGCAAAGCAAAACAAAATAAAACCCCCAAACCGTATGCATTGCGGAGAAACAGCAGTCAAGTGCTTCTTGCTGGCAGATTTAGATTCTATTGCTTTGTACAAACAAAACTACCCGACTTGAGGCTGTGTACTTGGGAATGACTCACCTCTGTTAAAAACAAAATAACACTATGCCTATTTTGCTCTCCCCTTCTCACTCCTAGTTTCCTTTTGTTGCTGCGTCTGCCTTGAGGTTTTTTCCTTCTTCTAACCTAATGCTCTACCATCATTGTATCAGTTTGTCTTTGTCTGGTGCTTGCACACTACTGCAGGTCTGGAAGCTGGGCCACTAGTATTTCAAATACTTTCAGAGTAAGCCGTTTTCCATGGAGCTTCTAGACTAAGACAGATTAGGAAGAAAGATCTGGTGTTGCACTCGGAAAAACCAGTCAAAACAGAGGAGTTCTGGTGAGTTGTTGTGTGCCATCGAATCAGAACTGATCCCTAGCTGACCCTCTAGGGCTTTTTCAGAGGCAGTTAATTGCATGGGGGGGAGATTGTCCATTCTCCTACTGCAGAACAGCTGGTGGATTTGAACCACGTGCCTTTGGGATTGCAGTGCAGCTACTTAGCACTAAGCCACCTTGCACTAATAATGCAGAACTACTAATTCAAATTCACCAGCTGCTCCGTGGGAGAAAGATGGGCACTCTCCTCCTGTGCCCTTCACTGCCCCTCAAAGATCAGCTATGGACTGATTTGGACTCCGTGATACACAACAACCAGAACAATAGTGATGGAAGACAACGTTGGAAGGCACTTGAAATACATAGAGGCTTCTGGATTGTGAAGATGTTTCAGGAATAGGCAACGTTTCGCCAACAGCCCGTCCCCCTGCTGTGTTAATAAATGAATTTGCCCCACACTAATTAGCCTGAGAAGCCACTCACTCATGTGACTTGTAGGTGGCTCAGGGGCTATAAATTGCATGGGAGGAGACTGCTCATCTTTCTACTGAGGAGCAGCTACTGGATTCAAACTCCCTGCTTCTGGCTTGGCAGCTGAACTCTACCCACGAGGTCACCGGAGCTCCCTGCCAATAATGTGGCCATGTTGATTTTGAGATGGATTTGGTGCATAGAGGCAGGCTCAAATCACGACTTCTAAAAGATGCTGTTGACACCCTCTCCTCTCACTGCTAGGTGGGGACTTGCAATAATTAATAAACCAAGATGGAATGAAGATTCTGGGGAGCCATGAATTCCTGCACACCTTGCCCTCCTTAGATTTCTCTGCTTCACCTTATTGAAGCTTCCCCCTTGCAGTGTCAGACACCAGGGACTGCCAGGCAGAGGAGCTGTAGACAAACCTGGCTTCACATCCCAGGCTCTTTTGATGCACCCTCCAAGGCTCCCAGGAGAAGCTTTTGGTTGTCATAGTAACATGGAGTAGTGGAAATTAACATGAGTGCCTGGCCTAGCCAAGGAAGCCAAGCTTTTAATACTCATCCTTGGATTTTAAATAAAGAGGAATTCCTGAGAGGGTGTTAGATGGACATCAAACAGTTGTCTCAGGTATTGAGGAAATGCCTTAAAAAAGGGTCAGGGAGTGAGGGCAGCTCTAACCACTGATGGGGAGAGGCTGGACGGGAGAGGGTGGGTGTTGTGAGGATTTGAGTCAAGACACATTTTCCTCTTTTGCATATGAAATATATTTTCTACTGTAAAAATTTGCCAAGTCAACATTTTTTCACGTGCACTATTCAGTGAGGCTGATTACTTTAATTGTGCAATGCAAGTGCTACTGACATCCGTTGCCAAATTTCCCAGAAACAGAAACCCACTGTTTCTCTCTTCCCCTACCAATGCTCCTCCTAGCCACTAGTAACCTGTTGTCTCTGGTATTCTAGTGGTTGTAAGGTAAAAAAAGGCACAGAGAACAGGAGTTCATTAGCAGCTCTTGGGCGGGTTTGCTGTCTGAGGCCAGAGAAAGACAGGGTCAGGCGAAAAAGTCGCATATGTGGAAATTACAGGCCAAACTTTATAGGTAGGGGTTGGGGAGTAGGATGGTCGGCACGGTGCTAAGTTCTTCATGGACGGTGTTGATTGGGTGCCCTTTGTTATTTCCCAAATATAGAGCTGCTCAGTCAAGCAAGATGTGGTTAGTGGTTGTGCTCTTTTCTGATTGGCCATAGTCATCTTACACCAGGCAGATTGGAATGGTTCTCAAAAGGTGCTGTCAGTGTGGAATGTTGCCCAGCTCCCAAGTGGCCTCTCAGTAGTAAGAAGTTGCACTGTCATCCCAAAGGCACATGTTTCAAATCCACCAGCTGCTCTGAGGCAGAAGGATGGCCAATCTCCTTCTGTGTGATTTGTTGTTGTTACGTGCCATCAAGTTGCCTGTAACTCATAGCGACCCTATGTATAGCAGTTCTGAAGCCTGCCCTGTCCTAAGCCAATTTCACTAATTCCTACACATCAACTCCCGTTGCCTCAGTCACTGTATCAATTCATCTTCCTCTCCTGTACTGTCTGTCTACCCTTTCTCGTGTGATGTCCTTCTCCAAGGACCGTCCCTCCTGGCCACATGCCAAAGTATGTGAGAC
>NW_006399901.1:4686183-4711011 GCF_000299155.1 Elephantulus edwardii | reverse complement strand
GGAGGGACCAGTGCTTGGAGAGGGATGTCATGCTTGGGAGGGTGGAGGGACAGAGAAATAGAGGAAGACCCTCAATGAGATGGACTGATTCAGTGACTGGTGTAATGGGGGGTAGGTGTGTTAGAGACAGGATAGAGGGTACATGGGGTCACTATGAGTCGCAGGTGACTTGATGGCACACAACAACAACAACATGTAAACGGTTCTTTTTTTTCCCTTTTCCCCTTTTTTTGTAAACCATCGAGTCTGATCAGACTGGCACAGGAGGAGATAGCTCCTTCTTCCCCAGTGGCACATCTGGTGGATTCGAAGTGTGAGCCTCTGGGATGGCAGTGTAGCTTCTTGCCACTAGAGCTCCCGTTAAACTGTTCTTTTTAAATGTATAAATCCTGTAACTTTTTCTTTCTCTTTCTCTTGTACAGTCGAGTCGGATCCAACTGGCACAGGAGGAGATTGCCTTTCCTTCTCCAATGGAGCATCTGGTGGATTCAAATGTGCACCTTCAGTATTGCAGCACAGCTTCTTGCCACTAGTCCACCAAACCTCCCTAGAAATCCTAGAACTTCAACTAACAAAAGTCTAACCCAAGTATAAAAACCTAAAGACCACTTCCAGACTGGGAGGCAGTTTTTGAGAAGATTCTCTGTGCGCTCCCAGATCTGTAATAAAGTGTTTTGGATATTGCAATCCGTCTGTTTTATTGACAACTGACTACCGAAAGTACCTCTTGTGTTCAGTAACACATCCTTTGTGGCAGACACTGGGTCAATCCACCTTGTCCAGGGTTTCTCTCACTGACCCTTTGCTTTCTCCAGCAAATCACTGCACACTCACATCTGGATGAAGGATGTGGCAGTTGCCCCGAGGCCTGATCACGCCTTGAGAAACCTGATAACATCTAAGATCAAAAACCAGACTAGACAATGGATCCTGATAAGGCTCCCTGGACTGATAACAAAAGCCCCAAACTAAGTTAATTAACAGCCCCAAATTCTGAGCAAAATACACAGCATGTCACTGTGTTCATCCACTTCATTGGGCATCTTCCACTTCCACTGACTGTCTGCTATCTCCAGCATGATTCTAAGCCCCTCCTGATAACATGTCCACAGCGTGCAGTGTTTGGCAGACATAAACCTACCTTCTGTCCCTGGATTTGCCTCTCCAGAAGCGATCCTTATTAGAGAGAATCCAGTACTATGTGTGGAAGAAGATTGTCTTTGGAAAGAATGGGTGGCGTGGATGGTCTTGAAAGCAGGTGTGAAACATGGCACCTGTGATTTTTTCTTTTTTTGTGAGAAAAATTTATATTTAGAATTAGCCCGCTGGACTCAGTTTAGATGATCCCAATTTTGTTGGCAACATCCAAAGCATCATAATCAGGAGCAAGTCGAACATAGGCCTTCTTCTCTCCATCAGGCCTAATCAAAGTGTTGACCTTAACCACATCAATGTCATAGAGCTTCTTTACAGCTTGTTTAATTTGGTGCTTATTGGCCTTGACATCCACAGTGAATACAAGTGTGTTGTTATCTTCTATCTTCTTCATGGCTGACTCAGTGGTCAGGGGAAATTTGATGGCATAGTGGTCAAGCTTGTTTTTCCTGGGGGTGCCCTTCCGGGGGTATTTGGACTGCCTTCGGAGTCTCAGCGTCTTCGGCCGCAGGAAGGTGGGTGACGTGAAGATCTTTTTTTTTTTTTGGCTGTGGACGCCCTTCAGGACGGCCTTCTTGGCCTTTGTCTTTGCTTTGGCTTCAGTTTTGGGAGGGGCAGGGGCTTCCTTCTTCGCTTTCGTCGTCGTCATCTTTGGGGAAAAAAAAGTGGCACCTGTGATTTTAAGGTCATTCCTGGCACTTCTAGATCAGGGATGAAGATCTGAGTTCTTCCTGGCGAAAGGGGCAACCATGGGAGCCATCTGTTTGGGTTTCTGATACTTGCATAAAGTGATGGAATTCATGGTGGCCTGAGGACAAGTTGGTACCATCTTTCTTGGTGTTGCCTTTGGGGCTGGGACCCTTAAATGAAAGCAACAGACCCTTTGGTAGCAATGACTGGCTGCAAGTTGGGAATCTGGATAGGCCACTATTTGTCCCTTCCTCTCACATCTCCTCTTCTACTACCCATTTTATTTCCATTTTTTCCCTATCTCAAGTTGGCTTCCTGCTCGGGTTTCTCAGAAGCCTTTACTAAGGCTTCACCAGCTACACCCTCTGTGATATCTTGGCGTTTACTTTAGAAAGAGTATTCTGTGACGGCTAACAGTTCTCCAACAGAGTCCACTCATTGATCACCACTATTATGTTCTCCTCATTGGCTCTTCGTGGCACTGTGGGACAAAGGAGGACTGCCCCCTGCGATTTCTATGCCATCATCTTTACAGAAGCATATTGCTGTTGTTGATTGCCATCATGTTGAGCACGACTCATAGCAACCCTCTAAACAAAAGGCCTGAAGCCTTTTTATTATCATTTATCAACGTTCACAGAGTTTCCAGAGGCATGTTTAGGAAGTGGATGCGACTTCTGCTTCCGATACAGAAGCATGCCGACTCACCATTTTCCTGTGAAGTGACTGGTGGGTTCAAACAGTTGACCTCTGGCGGTTCAACTACAGCCAGAGCTTTCCTTCTGAACCCCTGTAAGGGCTGTTGGTGCATTTGAGTCAATTGTGCTGCGGCAACTGTGTCAGTTCATCTCACTGGGACATCTATTGTTGTTAGGTGCCATCAAGCTGACTATGACTCTCAGTGATCCGATGGACAACGGATCTGATTCCTGCCCTATACTCATCATCTCTGGTACACTTTGCCTTTTTGCTACAGTCACTTGTTTGGTCCATCTTGTTGAGGTTCTTCCTCTCCTTCACTAACCACCCCCCCACCCCCCCACCTTTTCAAGCATGATATCTTTCCCTAAGTCCTTTCCTAACAACATGCCCAAGGTATGTGAGATGAAATCTCCCCATCTCTGCTGCTACAAAGCTCCCTTAGATTGCATTTCCTTAAGACAGACTTGTTTGTTCTTTTGGCAATCCATGGAATATTCAATATTCTTCCCCAATATCACAACTCAAAATATTGATTCTTCTTATGTCAGTCTTATTCACTGTCCAACTTTCAGATGCATAACAAGTGGTTGAGAAGATCATGGCTTCAATCAGGTGCACCTTAGTCTTTAAACTGACAACCTTCCTTCTATATGCTTAATAAGTGCTTTGTTAAATGAATAGATGAAAGAATGAATGACCTTAAGTAATCCTCTATGCATTGGGAAATATGGAGTTAATGGACACAAATGATGTGCTTGGCTCTTGACTGGTGGAGAAGGTCAAGAAAGGTTTGCTTTGGTGTTATGCCTGTTAGCTCAGGCAGGCAGAGAAGCCTGGATTTCCCTGGTTTGAACCTCCACTTCCTTGGGTTAGAATCCCTGCCTTCTTTACCCTTCAAGCAGGTACTTTGTCCACCCTTTTGTTCTAGGTGGGGGGAAGCCAAGCCCAGTGAGCCCACGACAGCCTTTGGTGATGTCTAACCTCCCTGTCCAGACTGCTGGGCCAAGTTGAAGCCAGACCATTATCCAGAAACCACAGGGTTCACATGGAGATGCTGATGGTCAAGGGATGAGCAGTGTCCGTGATGACCAGATCGATTCTTTGTTGTTGTTTTTATGCACCATCAAGTTGGAACCAACCCATAACTGACCCTCCAGGAGGTGTTCAGAGGCTATAAATTACACTGGAGGAGATTGCCCTTCTTTCTCCCATGGAGGAGCTGGTGGATTTGAACCATGTGCATCTGGGTTGGCAGTGCAACACCTTACCACAAGCCTACCAGAGCTCTCTTACCTAGGAGTCCTTAACTAGAACTTATCTTTGCCACAGTGTGATTGTAAAGGAAGGGACTGGTGCTCATATCCATTGCCACATCCACTTGTATTCTATAAATGCTCCGACCTGCACATGAAACCTTCCGTCATGGGACTTGTCTAAAACCTTGGTTGGCTGTTCTATTGTTCTCAGTTCGCTGTTGCATGAAGTCTCCTGTGGTTACAGAGCAGGCACTTGATGAGGATTTTCATATGGCGTGAAATGAAGGGAGTTCATTTTCCTGTCTAAACTGAGCAGGGCCCGATGGGTCTGGTGAAATCACCCTCTCTCCCTGTTTTTGTTGGCACGTCTGCTTTTGGCTTTAGTCTTCTGAAGGCTTTGTCGGGAGTTAAATGGTGCCCTCTGAAAACATGTCGACTTAGGGAAAAAACCCAAACAAAACTAAAGGCATTGCTTTTGTGTTGGAAGCAGCTCCTAGTTGACCCTCCAGGCAGGTTCCAGGGGTTGTACATAGCACAGGAGGAGATGGGCCATCATTCTCCTTGGACAAGCTGGTGGATTTGAACCGACAGAGAAGTCCAGCCTTTGGATTAGCAGCACTGCTCCCTGTGGAGTCTCAGTGTTTCAGACGTAATGTGGCAAGTGTGGAATGGACCCCTATGGTCTGATAAGATAGTAGTTGTCAGAGGATTAAGAACAGCCTTGATCCAATGTAAGAAGAGTTTTGTTTTTCATTAATAATAATGTTTTTATTTTAGTTGTGATTTTAATGAAGTTTATAGAAAGTTTAATTATCATTCATTCATAGCTGCACATCCCCCCCCCCGCCCCCATCTCCTTTCCCTAGTTCCCTTTCTTTTTTTAAAGAAAATGTTTCTTTTATACTGGTTTACTTAGAAAGTTCATGTACATTGTTTTTCACACTGGATCTTTCCCATTTCCTTTACCCAACTCTCCCTCCACCCATCAAATTGTGCGACCCTCTTCCCATCCTACCCCTCTGTTCCCCTTCCCACATTGGATCCTAACACATATTCTACAAGAGTGGTCTTATACTGTATTTGTCTTTATGGAACTGACTTAGTCCAGTCCCTCCTAAGTTACGTAGTGATTTATGAAATCCTTGCTTCTGTGTGCTGTGTAGTATTCCGTCGTGTGAATGTACCATAACTTCTCAATTCATTCGACCGTGATTAGACATCAGGTTTGTTTCCATGTTCTTGCGATGGTGAATAACGCTGCTATGAGCATCTGTGTACATATCTCTGTTTGAGCCTCAGTTCTCATTTCCTCTGGGTATATTCCAACCTAAGATGAGCCTTTGACCAAGGGTGGAGGCCTGCTAGAGGGTGTGGCTTTAAAATCCATTATGAGGCAAAATGGGTCTGTGGGCTGGCCTGGGGCCTGGGACCTGGGGTCTCCCTTCACTGGAGGAGTTGGCTGCTGGCTAGCCTCTCGATGGCAGTCTTTTCTTGATGGCGGTCACGTAAGGGAAGTTTTTGGGGTCGTGTTTGATGTGTGTTACTGTTGTCCCCCCACCCCACAAAAGCAGGTGACCCTTGTGCTTTTGACCAAGGGTGAAAGCCTGCTAGAGGGTATGGCTTTAAAATCCTGGAGGGCCCTTGGGCCAAATTTATTAATTTTAGAATGAATATTCTTTAAATGACACAGCAATTGTTTGTCTATTTGCTGCACTGAACAACTTGGAGTTGCTGTGTTGCTGAACTCTGTTCCATAGATGTGTCAAATACCATCCGGGTTACCCATTATGTACAATGTTTGGATGAGCTCCCAGATTGATTCATGCTGGGAAGTGAGAGTGGCATCCACTTCCTAAGCTAGATGCCTCTGGAAACTATACAAGCTCTCTAAATGTACAGCAATGATGTTAGTTATAGAACAGAGTTCTGGTCTTTTGTGCAAAGCTTACTATGAGTCGTATTCGACTTGATGACACTTAAGCACTGCTAAATGAGACTAATGCTGTTTTCTCTGGAGGAACACTCTTCCACTTTGCACATCACTCTTTGTCAATGTGCTGTATGAAGTAACCTGGGTTTGCTGTGATGCTGAACCTTGTGCCACTGGGGTATCAAATACCATAATGATTTCCCATTTTGGACAGTGTTTGGTGGAGCTCCCAGTTGTAAGATGGGTTTGGAAGCAGGACTGGCATCCACTTCCTAAACCCCATGTCTCTGGAAACTCTATGAACTTGGAGAAACGACGATAGTTATGGAAAGGCATTTGGTCTTTTGTTCAGAGTTACTATGAGTTGTGCTTGACTTGATGGCAATCAACAACAACAACAATTACAAAATGGGCAAAAGACATGGAGAGAATTTTCACAGAGGAAGATATTTGAATGTCCAACAGACACATGAAGAGATGCTCAAAATCACTGGCAATTAGAGAGATGGAAATCAAAACCATAATGAGATATCATCTCACACCAGTAGCAGTGGCAAAGTGTAGCAGGATAATAAGTAATAAATGTTGGAGAGGATGTGGCAAGAGAGGAACTCTTACACATTGCTGGTGGGATTGTAGAATGGTACAACCACTCTGGAAAGCAGTTTGGTACTTCCTCACAAAGCTGAACATAGAAATTCCATATGACCCAGCTATTTCACTGCTCGGAGAACAAACTCTTATTTGCTAAAGCCATCTGCTTGTGGTTTTTCTGTCACAGCAGCACTAGGTAATGAAGACGGTATTCAAGCTTGCTTTCTCTCCACTTTGCCCAGGGAGTGGAGGGAATTTGGTGTCTACTCTGGAATCCAGCCTCAAATATTTCCAGAGGAGATCAAACTCAAGGACCAACATGAGCAGACTAATGTTCTAGTCCAGCTTTGTTTTCCTCACTGTGTTTACTTGGGCAAGTCATTTCCTCCCTCTGGGCATCAGTTCCCTTCTTTGTAAAATAAGGTCAAGTGTCCATCTGAAATAGGTAAGTGGTGCTGCATGGGATTGGGTTGATTCCTCTCACAGTGACCCTACAGCACAGTGTGGAACTGCTCCATAAGGTTTCTAAGGCACTGGGTCTTTTCCCTTTTGGAGCTACTGGGAGATTCGAACTTCTGACCTTTTGGTTGTAAACTAAGTACTTAACCACTGCACTACCAGGGTTCCTTAGACATTTGAAGGGGACTGTTTTCAGTGCTTTGTAAATATGAACTCATTTGGTCCTCATGGCTACTTTCTAAGGCAGACGTTTCCATCCCCATTTTGCAGATGAGAAACTTAGTCCCAGAGAGGTGAAATTCACTCTAAATAGGTGTAGAGTCAAGGTTCACACCCCAGCAACTTGGTTCTGGATCCCATGCTCCCAACTCCTCTTTCATCGAAGCCCCAGTGTCAATAAGTCACTTCTAACACATGGTGATACTCCAGCACGTTTCCAAGGTCGTATATCCTTACAGGCAGACTGTCCATGTTTCTCCATCAGACTGCATGTGGGTCAACCACCAACCTTTCAGTTAGCATGTCTGTCTATTATCTAGATCTATCTATGTATCTATCTATTATCTATCTATCTATCTATCTATCTATCTATCTATCTATCTATCTATCTATCTATCATCTATTCATCCATCCATCATCTGTCTATCCACCTATGCACCCACTCATCCATCCATCCATCCACCTACCTATCTCACCTCCACTCTTGTTTAAGGGATTAAGGGTCACTCTAGGGGTTTAGAGGTAAGAAGCTGAGCTGCCAATCCAAAAATATATTTTTAGAATCCATTAGCTGCTCTGCAGGAGAAAGATGGGTGATCTCCTTCCGTGCAATTTACAGCCTCTGAAAACCTGCTGAAGGGTCAGTTATGAGTCAATTCCTACTTGACAGTGGTTTGTAACAACAGCAACAACAACAACAACAATAACATTCTTGTTTAAAAGGAGCTCTGATGGTCTGTAAGGTGTTGTGCTGCCAACCAAAAAGGTTGTGTTCACTAAAGGGTTGATTTTTATTGTTAAGTGCCATCATGTCGTAGACGACTCATAGTGATCCTATGAACAAAAGATCTGAACACTTGTATAACTTCCATCATTTCTCTAAATTCATAGAGTTTCTGGAGACAAGCTATTTTGAAGGTGGGTGCCACTCCTGCTTCCAAGCCTGTTTTAATCTGGGCACTCCACCAAACACTGTCCACCATGCGTAACTGTTATCACTTTTGACACACCAGTGTCACAGTGCTTAGAATCACAGCAACCACAAGTGATTAGACATGGTAATACATTGATCACGTTGTTGTTGTTGATTGCCATCTAGTCGAGCACAACTCATAGAGACCCTATGAACAAAAGTGGCATCCACTTCCTATTTAACATGCCTCTGGAAATTCTGTGATTAACAATGATAACTAATGTTACAAAACAAAAAGTCTATGCATGATTGTATAAAAAATTCAGTACAGTTTGAAAATCTTCACTCAAAAAAAAAAAGCTATGTTTCTGCTGGTTGAAATCTACCAGCTGTTCCTTGGGAAAAAGATGGGTGCTCTCCTCCCACTTTGATTTATAGCCTTTGGTAACTGAGGGAGGGTTGCTGACAGTTGGAACAGACTTAATGGCAATGGATTTGGGTTTGTGTGTGTGTTTGTATGTGTGTTTAGTATTCTTGTTTTAAAGGTTCTTTGATGACACAGAGGTTTAGCACTCAAGTGGTAAGCTTTTGGAGTCGGCTGCTTTTCTGGGCATGTGTTTGATGTGCAGGTTTGCTCTGTCCCTGGGACTGAGGCTAGCCAGCCTGGACCTAGGGTTTGAACCAGGAGGCGGCCTTAAGCCCAAGGGCAGCTGAGAGAGGAGAGGAAGCAACCATGTTGTTCCTGGTTGGCTGGCTCCTCCCAGGGTCTTGGGAAGTTCTCCTTGCCAGAAGGAAGGAGCATGGTGGTGTGAGTGCAGGAATCGTGGCAAGTACGGGTCTGTGCGTTGCTTTACAGAGGGACCTCGTGTTTGCTGTGATGCTGAAGACTGTGATAGTGATATACCAATTGTGGTAATGGATATCCATGGTGGACAGTGTTGGCTGAAGCTTCCCGACTAAATCAAGCCTGGAAGCAGGAGCTGCATCCACTTCCGAAATGGCTTGCCTCCGGAAACTCTATGTATGAACAGTGCTCAGGCTGTTTGTTTATAGGGTCGCTATGAGTCATCTACTGACTCGACGGCATCAAAAAACAATAACAATGATGATGACCGAGAGAGAGCTACGTTGGCCTAGTGGAAAGGAAGCTATGCTACCAAGCTAAAGGTGGGTGATTTTCATCTGTGGCCCTCGGCCAGGTTCAAATTGTCTTCCTGTCAAACATTCTTCTAGGTGGTATAGCACTGGTCTGTGTGTTGCTGTACAGAGTTAACTCGTGGTTGCTGTGAGGCTGAACACTGTAACACTGATGTGCCAAACGTGGTAATGGGTACCCATGGTGGACAGTGTTGGCTGAAGCTTCCTGACTATATCAAGCCTGGAAGCAGGAGCGGCATCCACTTCCGAATTGGCTTGCCTCCGGAAACTCTATGTATGAAAAGTGCTCTGGCCATTCGTTCATAGGGTCGCTATGAGTCGTTTAAGACTCGACGGCATCAAACAACAACAACAACAAACAACAACAACAGAAGAGTCTTGAACATCCCGTGAACTGTCAAAAGAACAAACAAGTCTGTCTTAGAAGAAATGCAACCAGGATACTCCTTCCAGAATAATGAAAATTCATTCCACGTATTTGGGGCATATTGTCAGAAGGGTCTAGTCCTTGGAAAAAGACATCAGGCTGGGACCTCAAGCCTACTATTTGGGTCTGCCTCTGCCTCCTGGATGTGCATTTTGGGGTCAGATTGTGCTGTGCTTCTTTTCCTCCCCCCTCCCCCCAATTAGTGGTTATTTTTAAGCTGTAGGAAGATTTCACTTAAAATGCTTCTCTTGAAGTAATTGGAGGGCAGCTCTATGCCTGCATTCCCATGAGGCCTCCTCAGTTGGTCTGAGCAATAGAGTTGACTCCTCTAGAGAGACAAGACAAGTGTTTTCTAGTTCATTCCATTTTCTGCCTGGCCTGGTTCTGTTGTTTATTACCTGCCTGTCCCCAGTAGGTATTAAGGTTAACAACTGCTGGTTTAAATACACACACACACACACACACACACACACACACACACACACACACACGCCTGACCTTTGGAGCCTCACTTATCTTCTGTGGAGCAGACGCTAGTAAGATCACATTCTCTCTTTTTTTCTCCAGAGGACTTTGGTGGTATGGACTTTAGCATGTTTGGTATAAACAGCGTGTAAGCTGCTAAAGAACAAAGGGTTCAGGCTCATCCAGAAGTCCCTCAGAATAAATGTCTGGTGATCTGCTTTTAAAAATCAGACTGTGGATTGGAGTTTGGGATAAGGGTAGGCTGGAGGTGACTTGAGTATCATCATTGATCAGCTGCCAGCATTAAAAGCCCCGATTACCCTGTACTCAATTATTATTTTTTTTAAATTTTAGTGAAAGTTTACAGAGACTTAGGGTTTCCAGTCATTCATTGTTGCACTTTTCTCCCTGCCCACCCCTTCCCCCCAATTCACTCTTCTCCTTGAAGAGTAAAAGAAAAACTCCTTCATTGTTAATGCAATCCCTCCCACCAAGTCCTTTTGTGACTGAGATATTTCACTCAGCATAATGATGTCAATTTGAAGACCAAGATGCGTCTGGTTCAGGCCATGGTCTTTCTGTTCACTTGTTTTGCCTCTGAGATGGACAATGAATAAGGATGATAGAAGAAGTGAGGCCTTTGAGCTGTGGTGCTGGAGAAAAGCACTGAACATCCCATGAATGGCCAAGAGAACGAACAAATATATCTTGGAGAGGGTGCAGCCAGAGTGCTCTTTGGAGGCAAAGATGATAAAAAGCTTCACTTCACATACTTTGGGCATTGCTTGGAGAGGTTATTCCTTGAAGAGGGACAAGATGCTCAGAAAGGCAGAGGGTCAGAGAAGGAGAGAAAGACCCTCAAGGAGGTGGATTGACACAGTGACTGCTGCAATGGGCTCTACTGTGTCAGGAAGTGAGAGCATGGCACAGGGTGTAGGTCTGCTGTTCATAGGATCCCTACGAGTCATACTTGACTGGATGGCACTTTAACAATATAAAGACAACTCCGTCTCATGCATCTTGTCTTGTAACTTCTGATCTTCTCCCATTTGGCCTTGGGCTTGACCAAGTGACTTTCTTTGGCCAAAGGGGTATATCAGCAAACAGAATGAGAGCAAGAGTGAAATCAGCACCTGAACGTTTCCACTTGGGGGTCTTTGACTGGTATGAACAGTTCACCACTTGGCTGCAAACTAAAAAGTTGGAAGTTTGATTCTACCAAGAGGCATTTGAAGTAAGCTTTGCTAATAATTCTAAAAATCCCATAGAAAGCAGTTCTGCTCTGACACCCAGTGTCGCCGTGTTCTTTTTGTTGTCAGGTACCTCCAATCGAGTACAACTCATAGTGATTCTGAACAAAAGATTTGAACCTTGTTCTCTCCTGCGCAATCCTCACATTTCCTAACACACAGAAGCCTATTGCAGTAGTCACTGTGTCAATCCACCTCCTTGAGGGTCTACCTGTCCTTCGCTGACCCTCCATCCTTCCCAGCATCATGTCCCTCTTCAAGGAGCAGCCCCTTCTAGCAACATGCCTGAAGTATGTGAGGCAAAGCCTTATCGTTCCTGACTCCAAAGAGCATTCCAGCAGCACCCTCTCCAAGACATAGCTGTTCGGTCTCCTGACTGACCATGGGACGTTCAGTGGTCTCCAATACCACAGCTCAAAGGCATCAATTCTTCTGTCATCCTTATTGATTATCAAGCTCTCAGATGGACAGCAAGTGTTTGAAAAGACTATGGCTTGATTTAATAGCACCTGTTATTTGCTCTGTCAGATCCCTGCCTCCAGCCTGGTTGGAGAATGTGTCCAGGCCAGCTGCTCAAGCAACATGGTAGACACATGCATGCAAGATCCTGGAAGGAGGGAGGACAGAGGTCCCACCTGAAACCGTCCTCCATCAGCTAACGTGCAGCTGACGGCTAGATGCGTGGGCCAGCTCAGCTGAGGCCAGGACCGCCAGCCACCTGGTGGACACATGGGAAGTAGAAAATAGTTGTTGGAATCTTTGCAGTTCTTTACTAAGTTTTAGTTTGTTGTTGAGAATCTGCGCAGCAAAACACACCAAAGTCATTGAGTTTTGAGGTCATTTGTTGCACAGCATTACTGTGGCAGTAAATAGCATGCACAGTTGCATTCTAGACAGTCTCTCTCCCTGTTTGTTCCCTTCCTCCCTTTTCCCTCTCTACTCTCCATTTCCTCCTGTCTCCCCCTATTTCTCTTCCTTCCTCCTTCCTTATTTCTCTTTCCTTCTTTCCTCTCTCACCTTTTCTTCCCTTTTTCTCTCACTTCTTTCTTTTCCCCCCTTTTTCATTTTGAACCCATATTAATTGAGCACCAGAAAGTCAAAGACTATATATAGTGTTCAATGTGGATTGAAGCTTAACATAAAGAAGGCAAAGATTCTCACTGCTGGGCCGATTGGTAGCACCATGAAAGATGTAGAAGAGATTGAAGTTGTTAAGAGCTTGCTCATCTCCACAATCAACACTTTGGCACCAGCAGCCGGGAAATCAAAAGATAAATTGCATTGGGAAAATATGCTGTCAGGGGCCTTTCCAGAGTGCTGAGAAGCAACGATATCAATCTAGAGACTAAGGTGAGCCTGATCCAGTTCATGGTCTTCACAATTACTTGCTATGCATCAGAGACCTGGACAATGACTAAAGATGCCTGAAGAAGAATTGATGCCTTTGAGTTGCAGTTCTGGGGAAGAGTCTTGAACATACCATAGACCACCAAGAAAACAAATAGGTCTCTCTTGGAGAGAGTGAAACCAAGTTTCTCCTTAGAGGCTAAGGTTTTGAAATTCCCCTCTCACATACTTTGGGCATATGACCAGGAGAGATCAGTCCTTGGAGAAGGACATCATGCTCAGAAGGGTGGAGAGACAGCAAAGGAGAGGAAAACTCTGGACGAGGTGGAATGATACAGTGACTAGGACAATGGGTGTAGGTGTGTCAGAGTCAGTGAGACTGGCTCAGGATAGGGCAAGGTTCAGAGCTGCTGTACATAGGGTCAATATGGGTTGCAGATAATTTGAGGGCACATGACAACAACAACAACAATAACAACTATATGTTTGATTAATTCACAACATAGAGCTAATTCTTATGAGATCAGATATGGCCTCTCCACTCTGACACCAGCAGCTGGGTCTGAAATCCATTGTAAAAGCCACACAGATCTCACAGAACCACACTTAACATTATGAGATTGATCAGGGACATTAACAGGTTACAATTCACATTGTCCCAGCGATTCAATAGCGAAAAGCCTAGAGATGTCTTGTCTTCAGATGGTTTCTAATATTGTTCCCATCTCTTTATTTCTGGTGGCTTAATGGGTAAGGAGTTATACTGCCAATTCAAAGACAGGTAGTTCAAACCCACCATTTTCTCCATTGGAGGATGAGCAACCTCCTCCCATGTGGTTTAAAGTCTTTCAAAACCTGCTGGAGAGTCAGCTGCATGTTTTTTTTCAACTTGACTACAGTGAGTCTGAGTTTTAAAGCTATATTTCTACTATCTATCCTCGAAAGACTTCATCATTGAGGAGATGACTTATTTTGTAGGTAGAAAAAGAACCTGTTCTAGGCCCATTAGGGGTGGATTTCTTTTCCTTAAACTGCTTTGTTACAACTTCTCGCTCTTGTTTTAACTTCCCTCCATCACTGTAGAGCTCACCGCTAGTAGAAACTGCCCTGCCCTGCTATGGAAGTAATTTCACAAATTATGTGTAAAATTGGGACACTTTTAAGTAATTTATGTAAAGAGTGAGTGATTGCTTGCATGGTTTTTATAAGGTAGGGAGAGTTTTATGTACTGTAAAATTTGATATATTGTTGTGAATTATGCTCTGGTCTCTGTTCTATGCAAAAGAAGCATGGTGTTTTTCCTGGGTTCTGGGAAATATACTGTAAATAAAGCTGGTGGTTTATTTCGTGACTGGGCATTTTCTCTCATGATGTAAAAGGATGTCAAGAGCCATTTCTTATGGGTAAAATATGAAGTCTTCTCTCCCTCCAGCCACAGGAAAGAGTGAATGGAGTTTGCCCAGTTCTTTGACTTCTACAAGAAGCAAGGTCCAGGGGAATGTCTGGGTCCTGGTCAGACTCCTAGGGCTCACAGGGGTGCATCTGTGTCCAGGACAAATTACAAAGTCGGAAGCATTTGTCTTGAAATTCTCCAAAACTTCCCTTTTCTATTTGGATGTCATTTCCAAAAGCGAGATCCAAATTCAAGTCCTGGAGCTTTTCGGAGTTATATGATTGCATAGAGTTCCCTGTTATAGATTGAACTGTATAAAAAGAGTGGAGGTGGCTTGGGAACAGCTGCATCCGACCTCTACTAACTTCACAAGAGGGAAGTGTCTCCACCAGCAGCATCCACAACACAAAGCCAATTCCCATGAGCTTAGACAAAGCCCCCATGTTCCTGCACCTACAAGCTACTAATTCCGGCACTAATTGTACTGCTCTGCTACTGGATCAGAAATCCCTTGCAATGGCCCCATAGATTTGAAAGAACCAAACTTATGGTTATGGAGTTTAGTAGGGTAGTTAATAGGTGACAATGCAGATTGGCAATAGGATTCAGTTGCTCAGTCAGAACAGCTTCTCAAGCATGCTTACTTTTGGTTTCTGTGCCTGTTTTACATTACATCTGATGGTGAACCAGGGAGGAGTGTCTGCTCATGGGCCACTCCTTTGCCTTGGACCGGGACCCCTCCAGAGTCCAGCCTCCTCCTGCCAGCAGTAAGTCCACGTGGTACCCCCATCCCTTCTTCCCTGCTTTGTCTCCGGGAATCCCTGTCCATAATTGCGGCTGCGGCAGGGATTCCCATTTCCACTAGATCAAGTTTATCTTGGGGCCTCAGTGTCTGTGGGGATACCCCAGCTGCATTTCTGCCCTTCTGCCTTTTTCTCCTCTGTGTGGACTGATCGTTGGGATGCTGACATCCCTCCACACATTGCTCAGGAATGGGATGAATGAAGGGAGATCACAAATGTCTAAATTTGACCCTAAATCACTGCTAGGCTGTTCACTTTCTAATTGGCTTGAAGTACATACAAAATTGCTTAGACATAAAGAAAAAGAAATTTGTATTTTTTTTCTGCTCTGACTCTTGGCCTTAGTACCCACTTGATAACCACCTCCATTGACCACCTGATGGCGCTTTAGACTTTGATATCCTGATAGCCTTAGACAACTATTGTCACAAATTAGACAAAAACTCAGAGGTCCTCTAAGCCCAGACCTTTTGGTTCCTTCACTCTTGCCCAGACCTCTACTCACTCTGTTCCACTGCATACATGTTTCTCACTTGGAAAAGTCCAAAACTTTCTTCTCCTTCTGTTGCTGCTCCAACTTCTGACCCTACCCCCTCTGACGTGGATCCTCCGCAAGATTTGCCCCCCTCAATATGATCAGTTGTACCCATTGTACCTCCATCTCATCCCAAACCCCCTCCATACCTGAAATCTTTTTCTCCTACTGCAGTACTCCCCTTCTCCTGTTAGCTCTCACACACATTCTCATGACCAGCCATCTAAGCGCTGTCCACCTCCCCTATCTCCTGAGTTACTCTGCCCCTCTACGAGAGGTTGCAGGCACCAAAGGAGTTGTTCATGTCCACGTTCCCTACTCTCTGATTTGTCTGCTATTGAAAAATGCCTCAGTTCCTTTTCTTTTAACCTCACTCTTTACCATAAATAATTTTGCTATCTAACGCAATCTTCTGACCTTACATGGCATGATCTCCATGATATCCTCACCTCTATCTTCCCACCTGATTAAAAAGACCACATTTTAGCAGCTGCCTACATGCACACAGACCAGACACACCTCACAGACAAGACCATGCCTGTAGGTGCAGTAGCTGTCCAAGATGCAGAGCCCACTGGTACTATAAACATGGGCAAGAAGGTAGGCACAGGTGTGACCATATGATTCAGTGTCACTGCCCAGAAAGTAATTAATTATAACAAACTCCAAGAAATAACACAAGGTCCAGATGAAAATCCAGCAGTCTTCTTAAGTAGACTAACTGAAGCTCTAGCTCATACACCCACTTAGACCCTTCAACTGCACCAGGGTCTACTGTTTTAGCCATCCAGTATATAATATAAGGAAAATAACCTAAAAAAATATTGTTAATCCTGTAGTCTGGCATACTTCAAAGCCAATAGTAGCCTCCCCACTACCCACCTGTTCCTATATCTCTTAAAGATCCTACTAAATTTCCATCACACTCCCAGTTTCCTATCTCAGAATCTCATCTTCGTGGAATCTACCATATTATTACCAGGCTCTTCAGCTAAGGCCTTCTAATACCTACCAACTCCCCATGTAGCACTCTCATCTTCCTGGCACATAAACCCTCAGGTGCTTACAGGCTTGTCCAGTACCTCATTAATGAGGCTGTCGTCCCCATCCACACTGTAGTCCTTAACCCCTACACCTTACTTTCTAATATACCCCCTTAGACTACACATCTCACCATTCTTGATCTTAAGGATGCTTTCTTTACCATTTCTTTACATCCTGACTCCTACTTTTTGTTTGCCTTTACATGGACACACATACAAGGGTGTTAGTTGTGGATTTAAGCATGGAAGCTGTTGACAGTTTCAATCTCCTTTCCATCCATCATGACGTTGCCTATTGGTCCACTGGTAAGAATCTTTGTTTTCTTTAAAATAATAATAATAATTATTATTATTATGTTTGTGTACTGTCAAATCGGATCTGACTGGTACAGGAGGAGATTGCTCCTCCTCCTCTAGCAAAGCATCTCATGGATTCAAACTGCGTACCTCTGGGATTGCAGTGCAGCTTCTTGCCACTAGGTCACCAGAGCTCCCTCAGAATCTGTTTTCTTGATATTGAGATGCAATCCATACTGAAGGCTGAATTCCTTTATCTTCTGTAATAAGTTCTTGAAGACTACCTCTCAAAAAGTCTGCTGGAGGGCCAGCTATGAGGTAGTAAAAAAAATTAGGAATAAACTTAACAAAAGGTACAAAATGGAAGAAGAATGTCACAGTCCCCCTAGGCCTGACCCCTAGGCCTGACCTTTCTTTAAGAATACCTGGTAATGTCCATGTCCTGATAAGACAACTAGATGCCCAGGCCTGGTTGCACACTGATGGGACTCCTGCCCCCAAATTCGTGAACAAGCTACCATCCCCTCTAAGTCCTCCTCAACAGGACCCTATAAAAAGAAACTCTCTTTGCCTGCACGCCATTCTGAAGTTCTGTGTAGCCACCTGGTGTTCCTCTCAGGTCTACTAATAAATAAAGGTCTGTTCACTACCCAGGGCCAGCTTCTTTCTTCCTTTCTCTCTCAATTCTTTCTTCTATCAAACACAAAAGCCGTACAAAGAAAACAAAGCAATACTGCAAGAAAATCAAATGAGACTTACCTAAGTGGAAGAACGTCTCATGCTCTTGGAGGAAGACTAAATGCGAAAGACCTTGTGGGGCAGGTATTTATGGCAGTTTCATTGCTTTAAGGTGCTGTGGTGGTGCAATGTTTAAGTGTTCATCTGCTAAGAGAAAGATCTGTGATTGAAAACCATAAGTTGATCACCAGGGACCAATGGAGGAGGAAAAAGAGAATGAGTGTCCTGTGGCTGAGGACAGGTTAGCTTTGGGGTATGGGACTTGCTACCACCACTGGCTGCCTTTCCCAGGGGAGTTTAGATGCTGAGTGGAGCAGCCAGTTGTAGTGGAAAGTGCCCTAGTATTTTGTCCAAAGGGGACAGATCTGCATCCAATATGGCAGCCACTAGCCCCAATGTAATGTGGAGTGTCCTGGCTAATACAATTACTGTTAGTGCTGCGTGAGACTAGGGAGAAATAATGGCATTTTGGGCTAATGATAAGAAAGGAGGGAATTTGGGATACATTTTGGCAATAACGAGGCAGGATTTGTTAATGGAGTGATTATGAGGTCAAGAAAGTGGGCAATGACAGATTAGTAAAATTCAGTGGTGAAATTCTCACCTTCCATGCAGGAGACTAGACCTCTGTTAGTGGAGACTTCCTGTTGCTATAACCCGGAACAGGCTTTAGCACAGCTTCCAGATTAAGACTAGGAAGAAAGGCCTGATGATGTACTTCCGAAAATCAATTGATACAAACCCCAAGGATCTTAAAGGTCTGATCACAGGGATGAGAGAGGAGGTTCCATCTCATTGTACATGGAGTCTCGTGAGTCAGGGGATGTTGGGGCTTGTTCCTCAGAAGGACCTCCTACAAGATTTGTGTTCACAGATAGACTGGACAGTAAAGTCATGACCAGGAGAAAGGTGCAGTGCTGCACAGCTCTGGTGGTGACAGGCTAGAGAATTACCACTGAGGATAGGGGAAGCAGCTAACTACTTTACACCCCTACACAAAGTACCCCCGAAATATAGCAGATTAGGGAGCAAGATGCTATGCTGCAATCCTGAAGGCATGTGGTTCAAATCCACCAGCTGCTCCATGGGAGAAAGATGGGCAATCTTCTCCAGTGTAAGTAACTGACTCTGAAAACCTGCCAGAAGGTCAGCTATGGATCAGTTCTGACTCAATGGTACACCACCACCACCACAATAACAACAAGAATAATTACCTAGGCTGATGGGAATTGGTAGCAGCATGCAAGCTTAGTTTAAAGGAAAAACTGTCACCTACTTGATGTGTATCCAGTTTTGCAAACATGGATAAAAATAACAGGAGGAGCAGTCAGTTTGCCCTCATTCTGAGATGAAACTAGAGAACCAAGTCTAAGAACTCAGTTAGTTTAGCTTAAGTATAGTCATTTTAGGGACGTTTATAGGATATACCATACAGGGAGTTTCTCAACAGAAGCCAGCCACAACAAGGGGTGAATGTCATGCTACTGTTACTTCTGATTTACAGAACTCACATGAATCGTTCTGCAATTTCCCCACACAATCCTCTATCACTCTGCTCATCTTCTCTCAAGAAATAAATCTTAATGGGTTTTTTTTCCCTTTCTGAGCAAAATAAACTTCAGTAAAGAGAATTGAGGGGGCCCAGGACCACCTTTCACAACTCCCAGGTGAGGTCAGCAGTCTCTACCATCATTTATAACCCAGCACAGTCAGAGTGGTCAGCTGGCCTCCCAGTGGGCATTGGGGAAATGGTCTCTAGCTTGATTATACTGCCTAGATCTCCCCAAGGAGGTGAGAAAAAAAAGAACTAAATCCCTCTGGCCTTGTGCTTTCTGCTCTCCACACCTCCCTGAATGGAGTAAGTTATAGTTGAATCCAAAGATGGCTCTTTAGAACAGCTGCCCTGAAAATGGGTTAGGCAGGAGAAATCTTATTAGAAAGGAAATTGTGTCAGGAGATGAGAGAGAAATAAACACAATTCCATGGGCTCATTCAAGTGACTACACTTCTTTTCAAAAGAAAAAAACAAAACAAAACAAAATCAAAACAACACAGCAGTGTTTTGAGGAGATAGAGGAAGAAGGAGCCTTGTGGAAGATTCTGGCATCCGAGGGTGAGGGTCCTGGGGTACAGACCAAATCAGCTATGGGGCATGTGGTTTGTTGCTGTTGCTGCTGTCTTACCCAGTACAGCTCAGAGCCAGTTCCAGGAGAAAGTGCCCTGGTATTTTATCCCCAGGGTGTTGACCTGCTCTGTTCAATGTGACAGCCACTAGTAACAGGTGACTATATGCATTCAAATGGATAAAAAGGAAATAAAATGCAAAATTCAACCCTCTAGGAGCTTGGGTGGCCTAATGAATACAGAGTTGCATTGCCAGCCTAAAGGCAGGCAGTTCGAATTCAACAGCTGTCCTGAGGGAGAAAGATGGGCAATCTCCTCCTGTGTCATTTACAGTCTCTGAAAACATACTAGAGAATCAGCTATGAGTCGTTTTTTACTTGATGGCAAATGACACCAACTACAATCACAATACCAGTTAACCTGCTGCTATCTAGTCAACTTTGACTTACATGTATCAGAATAGAATGATGGTTTTCAATGGCTTTGATCTTTGGTCAGTGCTGTCAAGTAAAGTATGACTCATAATTGTTGTTGTTGTGCGCCGTCGAGTCGCTTGCGACTCATAGCGACCCTATGTACAACAGCCCTAAACTCTGCTCTGTCCTGTGCCAATCGCACTGTCTCTGACACTCCCATCCCAATTATCCCAGTCACTGAATCAATCCACCTCATAGAGGGCCTTCCTCTCCTGCACTGTTCCTCCACCCTCCCAAGCATGATGTCCCTCTCCAAGGACCGGTCTCTCCTCACAACATGTCCAAAGTATGTTAGACGGAGCCTCAGAATCCTTGCCTCCAAGGAGCCACCTGGTTAGTAGCCCCCAAAAAATTAAAAAAAAAATTGAAAAAAATTGAAAAAAATGGAATCCTGCTCTATCCTGCACCATCCTCATACTTTCTGACACACAAGAGCCCACTGCAGCAATCACAGTGTCCATCACCTGGTTGAAGGTTTCCTTCGCTGACCCTCCACCCTTCCCAGTATCATGTCCTTCTCCAAGGAATAGCCCCTCTTAGCAGTGTGTCCAAAGTATGTGAAGCCTCATTCTTCTTGCCTCCAAAGGGCACTCCGGCTGCACCCTCTCCAAGACATATCTGTTCATTCTCTTGGCTGTCCATGGGACGTTCAGCATTCTTCTCCAACACCACAGCTCAAAGACTCAATTCTTCTGTCATTCTTATTCACTGTCCAGCTCTCATATGCATAGCAAGTAATTGCAAAGACTATGGCCTGAATGAGAGGCACCTAAGTTCTCAAACTGACAACATAACTCCTCAATAATTTGTAGAGGTTCCTAACTGCAGATTTCCCCAGTGCAATGTGTCTCTTTATTTCCTGACTGCTGGTACCAAAGGTGTTAACTGTGGACCCAAGCATGACGAAGCTGTTGACAGTTTCAATTTTCTCTCCATCCATCATGATGCTACCTATCAGTCCAGTGGACCGAAAGTGATCTTTAGGAAGTAGATAACTAGCTCTATCTTCTGAGGCACCTCAGGGTGGACTAAAGCCTCCAGCATTTAGTTAGCAGCCAAATGTATTAACCTCACACACTATCTGAATTCCATTTCCAGTACTCTGTTGCCTGTGCCTATGGACCAGTGGCTATCATCTTGGACAGCACAATTCTAGAACCTTGCACTGTCATAGAAAGCTCTGTGGTGTAATCTCTGTATAGACTGTCAAGGAGCTGTAATTAAAGTGAAGGATGATCAAATCAATTAGAGTAAGCTTTGTTGGCTCTCTTTTTAAGATGTTTGGATGCCTCCCTCCACTGTCCTTTGACAACTAGCAGAATTGGAACTTAAATCCAGGTTTCATGTATATCTGCTGTTACTTTCATATACTTTAGTCACAATAGCAGGAGGAACTGGCGTTTGGAAAAGGACACCATGCTTGGAATTGTTGAGAGTGAGCAAAAAAGACCCTCAACTAGTGGATTGACAAAGTGGTTGAAGCAATGAGTGTAAGCATTGAGAAGGTCATGAGGATGGCATAGGATAGGGCACAGATTCTCTCTGTTGTACATGGGCCTGTTATGAGTTGAGGCCAACCTTGATGACACCTAACTAACAACAAGAACAACCTTTGAGACCTTTGTTGCATTTGTTGGGCTATATCTCCCCAAGGTCCTTCCATGCCCTCATTGGCTTCCTACTTCACCAAATAGAAGGTCCTTCTCCAGCGATGAAATTCTCCTGATCCAAGCCAAGAGTCAAACCAGATTATGTTGTGATACAAAAAGTTTTCATAGACTAATTTTTTAAAAGGAAATAAATTTTTTATTTCACATTGGTTTACTTACAAAGCTAGTATATATTGTTTTTGGCACTGGATCTTTCCCATTTTCTTTACCCAGCCCTCCCTTCACCTAACAAATTGTGCGAGCCTATAATTAACTACATCACTCCCTGCCCATGCTCACCCCTCTGCTCCCACTCTCCCCCCCTTGGATCCTCATACATGTTCTATAATAATGATGTTCTTTAAAAAAATGAAATTTTAATGAAAGATTATAGAGAACTTAGATTTTCATCCATTTATTGTTGCACATTTTCCTCCACGCCCACTCCCACTCCAGTTCACTTTTCTCTTTGAAAGGAAAAAACACCCATCCATGTCCACTTTAGCAGGTAGCTCCTATGCTTGATTTTCGTCATGCAAACAATACCCAATCATATATCCCCTTTAAACAATTCTCTCCCTCTTCTGTTACAATGAAGTGTACATTATTTATCCCTTCTTTTCCTAGCTTCTTCCCAAACCCAATGTCAGTGCTGTTTTATAATATGCAGTATTTGTCTTTTTGTGACTGAGATATTTCACTCAGCATAATGTCTTCTAAGGTCACCAATTTTGTATAATATTTCACGAGTTCATTGTTTTCCAATGCTGCATAGTATTCCATTGTGTGAATATATCACAGCAAGGACTATCACCCAGCGTCCAGGGTGCTGCCCAGCCCCAGGGAGAGCCTTCAGGTTGTTTGGGAAAGCCGCCTGGTGGATATGAGGAATTTTATCTAAGCCACTTTCCTTCACCTCCTTCTCCAGTACATCTGTAAATAACACCTCCAAAGCCCTTCTCTTTGTAACCCACAAGTTTATTCTCTCTAGATTTTCTTCCTTTCCTTTAAGTAATCTTAACACTGAGTCTTGCTCCAGACCTGAACCCTGAGCCAAGTTCCAGAGACAAAAGGGAAATATAACTACCAACTAAGGAAGTAAAGGAGGATGGAGCCCCAAGGTTCAGTCAGCCACCCCCACTGGACTCATCTAGGCAAACACCTTGCAGTCCAGAAGGCCCAAAATATCAGGAAAATATTTTCTAACTGAACAAGAAGGCATGCCGCTTCAACTCAGGACCACCAGTAAATTGTTGCACTGAGCTCCCCTTCCCCTTCATCTCAACACCCTGTTCAGCATGAAGCAGCCAGAGAGTCTTGTGTCCCATTCTCAAATGAGAAACACACAAAAGAAAAAGACAATTTCTTTGTATAAAAAGAAATTAATCACCATTGTTCTATGCTCACCATTGCCCTGTCTTTTCTGGTTCCTGCTAGATCTTTCTCATCTCTTTCAGCCACTCCCTCCATCCACCAAACTGTGCAGCCCTGTGATTTCATCTCTGCCCATCCTCACTCTTCTGCTCACAACTCTTACCCCCTTGTACCATATATGTTTTTTACAATAAAAAAAAGAGGTGTGTTGGGTCAATATTTTTTCAAATGCTTGACCTGCTGTATTAGTCCATGATTGTCAGCATCAACAGCTTCCTCCTTGATCAGTTCCCTCACTATGTCCCTTGATCTCAGCTGTTGATCTTGTATCCTGCCACTTTGATGAATTGGTCAACTATGTCCAGTAGTTTTCCTGCTGAGTCTTTAGGATTTTCTAAGTATACTATCTTATCATCTGCACATAGAGATAATTTTACCTCCTCTTTGCCAGTTTGGATACCTTATTTCCTTCTTATGGCTATTGCTAAGATTTCCAATACAATATTGAATAGGAGAGGGGATAGTGGACATCCTTACCTAGTTCCTGTTCTCAAGGGGAATACCTTTAATCTTTCTCCATTGAGAACAATGTTGACTCTCAGGTTTGCATGTATACCTTTTACTATGTTGAGGAAATTCCCCTCTATTCCTATTTTGTTGAGTGTTTTAATCAGGAAAAGGTGTTGGATTTTGCCAAAGGTCTTTTCTGCAGCTTTGATAGGTTCTTGTTCTTTGCTTTCATAATATGATGAATTACACTGATTGTTTTTCTTATGTTGAACCATCCTTGCATACCTGTTATGATGTCTCTGTTGTGACATTGAACGTTTCATCTTTTGTTTGGATTATTTGTATCTTTTGCTTTGTTAGTTTTGCTAGTAGTTTGTTGGTTTTATTGACCTTTTCAAAGAACCAACTCTTAGTTTTGTTGATGGTTTCAATTGTTTGTTCTGTTTTTTGTTTCATTTATTTCTGCCCTAATTTTTTAAATTTAAGTTTTTTTAGCTGGTGTCGAGCTTTCTTGCTATTCTTCTTCAATTTGTTGATGTTGAGTTAGAGAGTCAATGATCATTTTTCCCTGCCTTTTGATGTGTTTGCTTATTGCTATAAATTGACCTCTGATTAATGCTTTGGCTGTTTTCCGGAGGTTTTGGTAAGTGGTGTTTTCATTGTCATTTGTTTCAAGAAACTTTTTAATCTTATTTTTTATTTCTTCTAGTGCCTACTCATGTTCAAGCAAGGTATTGGTCAGCTTCCAAATATTTTTTCTCCTTTATCCTCTTGTTATTAATTTCTAATTTTGTTGCATTGTGATCTGAGATGATTCTTTGTATTATTTCTATGTTTTGAATTTATTGATGCTTGCCTTGTGACTTAAAATGTGATCTGTTCTGGAGACCATTTCATGTACATTGGAGAAGAATGGATACTGTGTTTTTTTTTCTTCGTAGCATGCATTAGCCTATAAATATATATGAGACGGAATTGGTTTATTGTGTGGATTAATTCTTCAGCATCTTTGTTGTTTCTGGTAGTTCTATCATTTCTTTCTTTTTTCTTTTTTGCAACTGTGCAGTTTACTTTTAATAAAATCAGGATATAACAGCTTAGGATTGTTGTTGTTGTTGTTATGTGCCGTCGAGTCGTTTGTGACTCATAGTGACCCTATGCACAACAGCCCTAAACCCTGCTCTATCCTGTGCCAACCGCACTGCCTCTGACACACCCTTCTCGATTACCCCAGTCACCGAATCAATCCATCCCATAGAGGGTTTTCCCCTCCTGGGCCGTCCCTCCACCCTCCCAAGCATGATGTCCCTCTCCAAGGACC
>NW_006399901.1:4666200-4684942 GCF_000299155.1 Elephantulus edwardii | reverse complement strand
AGTTTTTAGATGTGCATAGGGATTTGATTCTTAGAAGATCCCATTCATCTGTTTTATCCTCTCCAGGTTGTAGATTTTTCAGGATGCTTGGAAGATTGTTTATGTTGTGGATTAGGACCTCTAGAGTTCTTGTAAGCTTTTCTTTAATGAAGTGTATAGCCCTTGCTTTTAGTCCTAGGTCCATGATCCATTTTGAATTAATATTTGTTTTATATATTTCATAGGTCTTTCATTTGGTATATAGATATTTATTATTGCTATGTCCTCTTGTTCTATTGATGCTTTAAGCATTATGTAGTGACCTTCTTTGTCCGTCGTGATTGTTTTTACATTGAAATTTATTTTATCAGACATTAATACTCCTGGTTTTTTCTGATTGCCATTTGCTTGGTATATTTCCCATCTTTTTATTGTTAGCCTTTCTTTATGTTCATTTTTCAAGTATGTCTCTTGTAGATAACATATTGATGGATTTTGGTTTTTTAACCTAATCTGCTACTCTCTTTCTCTTCAGTGGTGCATTCAAACCATTTACACTCACTGTGATTATTGAAAGATAGGGTTTTATTGCTATCATTTTGGTGAGTTCTTTTTGGCGTTGTTGCTAGTTACTTTGGTCCATGCTGCTTTCTGTGGCACCTCAGTAAGAAGGACATCTCTCAGTGTTTCCTGCAACACTGGTCTTGTTTTTACATACTCCTTTAGGTTCTGTTTTTCTGGGACTATCTTTATCTCTCTTCATATTTGATGGACAGTTTTGCTGGGTACAGTAGTCTTGGTTGACAGTTGTGTTCTTTGAGTGTTTGATATATGTCATTCCACTGTCTTCTTGCTCGCATGGTTTCTGCTGAGAAATGGGAACTTAATGTTATCTGCTCTCCTTTATAGGTTTGCTTCTCTGTCACTGCTCTCAGAATTCTCTCCTTATCTTTTGCTTTGGCAAATTTGAGTATGATATGCCTTGTTTTTTTTCTTTTGGAGTCTATTCTCTATGGTATTCCCTCAGTTTCTTGAACATATATTCTCTTATTCTTCAGTATGCCTGGGAAGTTTTCCTCTAGTAATTCTTCCACAACTTTTTGGTGCCTTTACTTGCTTCTTCCTATTCTGGGATTCTGATGATGTGCATGTTATTTCTCTTGATAGTGTCCCACATTATTCTTGGGTTTTCTTCTTTTCCCTTCTTTTTTTCTTCTGCTTTTTGCTCTGGCAGATCAGTGGTGACAATTCTATCTTCTATTTCACTGGTTCTGTGTTTCACCTCTTCAATTTTGTTCATGTGTCCCTCCATCAGATTGACAGCATCTGAAACATTGGATTTCATATTTTGAATTATGGTTTCTTGTTTTTACAGAGTCTCTAATGCCTCATTTGTTTTATCTGCATTGTTTTGGAATTTTTTTAAAGCTCCTCTTGGTTTTTGCTTGCAGTGACCTGTAATTCTTGACGTTTGTCTTTCACCTATTGAATATATTCAATCATTGTTCTTTTAAATTCTGTGCCAGAAATTTCCATCAGACTTTCTGGCTTCAGGAAATCCATTGATACTGTGTCACTTTTTTTTTGGGTGACATCTTGCTTTGGGCTTGTATATGATGTGAGGTATCCTGCTACTTAGGGGACATTGCTGTGGTAGAGTTTTTCATGTCTGTGGTGATAGCAGGTTCTTGATCTGAAGTTACTGCTCCAGAAGAAGGTGGGGAAGCTACCTTATCTGCTTTTCTCTCTGAATTTCTGACCCAAGGAAAGACTTGCTTCAGTTCGGGTGAGAAAAGTCCTGTGAAAGCAACCTCTCTGTCAGACAACTGTTGCAGCTAAGCCAGTCCAAGGTTCTCAGGGCTAACGGCAGCTAATTGAGTGGACATGAGGAGATGCAAGGCAGAGCGTGAAGGTGCACACAGACACACACAGGGTGGGCACGCATACCAGGCAGGCACATGTGCAGATGTACACAGGGTGGGCATTTGCACAGACACACACAGGACAGGCACATGTGAAGATATCCGCAGGGCAGGCACACTTGCCAATGCACTCTGGGGGCAGGAGCAGGATGTGCTCAGTGACCTGAATGGAAAACCAAGAAGCCTTGGTTTTCTCCTTGGGAACTGGATCTTCCACCTCACTCGAGCTCCAGCTGTCTCATTTCCTCCTGCTTGAGCTTAACAGGTCCCCCGTGGTCCAGCAATAAGCAGTGAGTGATCTTCACTAGGTACTTCACTCAAATTCCAGCTGTCCTGTTTGCTCCTGGTGGGTTGGTGGCTGCTTCTGGAGGGTCAGAGGCTGCTCCCAGCAAGTTGCTCGCTGCTCCTGGTGCTCTTAGTAACTTGCTCACCCAAATTCCAGCTGTCCTGCACTCCCTGGAGCTCACTCTCCATGGCTGGCTCCTGGTCTGTCTCAGCTCCTGGTCTGACTCAGCTCCCAGTCCAGCTCAGCTCCTTGGGCAAAATCTTAAATAATGATTTTATACCGTATTTGTCCTTATGGGACTGAGTTAGTTCACTTAGCATAATGCTCTCCAGCCCCTCCCATGTCAGGTAGTGATTTACAAAATCATTGATCCTGCATGCTGTGTAGTATTCCATCATGTGAACATACTATAATTTCTCAATCCATTTGTGATTGTACATTTGGGCTGTTTCCATATTCTTGCAATGGTGAATAACACTGCTATAAACATTAGTGTACAAGTCTCCATTTGTGCCTCTGTTCTCATTCTCTCAGGAAATATTCTCAGCAGTGAAATAGCTGGATTATATGGAATTTCTGTGTTCAGCTTTTTGAGGAAATGTCAAACTGCATAAGCTAATTTTTGAAGGTTAATGGTCAGGTCTTTCTTCCTTGCTTGTCTCAGTCTGGAAGCTCTGCTGAGACCCTTCCATCATGGATGATCCTGCTGATATTTTAGATCCTAGTGCTGTAGATTTTGCCATCCCCTACAGTACAGCAAAGTGACAGGTGGGCTGTGGTTCTTTTTTTTTTTTTGCTGTGGTTCTTTAAGGTTGTTGTTGCTGTTGTATGGTGCCATTGAGTGGTCTATGACTCAGGGGCCATGATCTTTTCAATTACTTCATATGCATCTGAAAGTTGACTAAGGATGGCAGAAGAAGAATCAATCCTTCTGAACTTTCATGTTGGAGAAGAGTGCTGAATCTCCCATGGATTACCAAAAGAACCAATAAATCTGTCTTGGAGGAAGTACTATTAGGAAGCTCTTTAGAAGCAAAGATAGAGAGGCTTCTTCTCATGTGCTTTGGGTATGTTGTCAGAAGAGTCCAGTTCATGGAAAAGGACACCTTGTTGGAAAAGGGGGAGAATCCGAGAAAGACTTCCACCAAGTTTGGCTGACATAGTCACTGTAACAATGCCCTGCGGCACATCAGAGATGTGAGGATGACACAGGATAGTGGAATGTTCAGGTCTTTTGTTCATGAGGGTAGCCTCCCCTTACCTAACTAGAAAGGCCCATTCCAGAAGTTCATGATGTGTATGTTTTATATGAATAGAATTCTTCCCCCAGCTCCTTCTGTGAGGTCAAAGCAATTATAAATCTGGAATAATTGCCCAACGCTCAGAAACTGATGGCTGGTTCTCAGTGCCATGTCTTTTATTTTCTTTCACCTCCCTTACTCAAATCCAAGGGAGGAAAATCAAGTAACAGCTGAAATGATCCCTCACTCATTTCCCATAAAGAGGAAAATGAGCTGCTCTAATAATCATGAATATAATGTAGAGCCAATTTCACTCAATTAAAATGATGATCTATAATTTTGCCTCAGAGCCCTGTGAAGGCCATTTCAATGACTATTGGTGTAAATTGAGGTCCTTTTCAAAGTTCATGCACTTAGCTTAACTCTCTGACTCCAACCTCTGGCTTCCTGGTAGGATGGGTCCCAAGTCCTTCCTCAACTAAACTTCTTCAGCCCTCTGAGCATGTGCTTTTTCTTTTCTTCTTGTTTGTTTGCTTTTCAGGTCCCTTGCCACTCATATCTGTGTAGTTCTGCACAGCTCATCAATTCCCTTCTCTTACCCTCTGCTCCACAGGATTCCTGGGATGCCTGTGGATATTTGTTCCTGGCAGTCCACTCTCCTTGACTATAGCTGATTGGTCAAAGAGGAAGCACCTAAACTCAAAAGAGCCAATCAGAGCCTCTTTCTTGAGACTTGGAAATGGAACCAAAAAGATTTGGTGTTAGAGGGATGCTTTTGAACAAAAATATCAAACTTGGGAGCTGTAGGCAACCATCTTATCATCTTCTATCACATAAACTAAGAAACACAGAAAACTAGCAAGAGACAGCAAGAGACAGGCTAAGAGGGGAAACTCAAGAGAGGAGGCAAACATCTCTCTTGAACTTGGCATGTACTTGCCTTGGGCTCATCCAAACACGTCTGTATCCTTGTTATAAAATCTTTTTTAGTTTCTAATGTTGGCATTGGCAGGTCTGTTCTTTGCATGCAGAGAGTTCTGGGGGACACAATTGGCAACGAATAGCCTTCATTTCTATTTCTGAGACATGAGAGGCGGACTTGCTGACCCTCTCTGCTGACAGCAGGACGATCTTAACAGGAGAGTGGCTCAGGTGGTACCAGGGAACTGAGCTTCTGTCATAGCTTCCAGCTACTAGGTTCTTACTCTATTTATTCATGGATAATCCCTTTTGAAGAGGGGGGTAAAAAGAGAAATAAATAAAACGACATAAGGACAGTCCAGTGGGGAAGCTCATTCGGAGGGCTGATAATTTTAATGCCAAGCTGTGGGCTGCTTGAGATTTTATTTTCCAATCGGTTGGGTTTCCGCAGACACAGCTGCTGTGTTTACTGCTCTCCTCTCTTCCTAACATGCCTTTATCACTCTTCATTTCCTTACAATGTTGTGTTCTTATGAGCGTCCAATTGCTCCTAACATGGCAATACATACTTGCTTGTTGTTATTTTTGTTGTTAGGTGCCATCGAGTCAAGCACGACTCGTAGCGACCCTATGAGAAAAAGATCTGAACCCTGTTCTGTTCTGTCCTATGCCATCTTCACACTTTCTGATGCACAAGAGCCCATTGTAGTAGTCACAATGTCAATCCACCTGAAAACAACATATCTATATCTAAACTTTAAAAAATAATTTCTGCTGATAAAGGAAATGGAAAATATTTGGTGTGAAAAACAATGTATACAAATTTTGTAAGTAAACCAGCATAAAATAAAAATTTTATTAAAGAAATAATTTATGTTAAGTCTGAATTGATTAATAGATTCTACAGTGGGTTTTCAGAGGCTGTAAATCATATGTTGAATGATCCAGGAAACACCAAAAGAAGATGAAGGGAATACAGAGTCACAGTACCAAAAAAAAGAATTGATGGACACTGAAAAATGTCAGGGAATACCACATGTTGAAGCGGGACGTTAAGAAACTGAACAAAAGATTTCAAAAGGACAACTTGAGAAAACAAAGTATTATAATGAAATGTGCAAAGAGACTAAGGTGTGCCTGATTTAGGCCATGGTCTTCGCAATTACTTGCTATAAATCAGAGAGATGGACAATGACTAAGAATGACAAAAGAATTGATGCCTTTGAGTTGTGGTGCTGGAGAAGAGTAGAGAATGAACAGGCCTGTCTTGGAGAGGATGAAACCAAGCTGCTCCTTAGAGGCAAGGATTTTGAAGCTCTGTCTCACATATTTGGGTACATGGCTAGGAGGGATCAGTCCTTGGAGAAGGACAGCATACTTGGAAGCGTGGAGGGGACAGCATAGGAGAGGAAGAGACACAGTAACTGGGGTATTAGGGGCAGTTGTGTCAGAGATAGTGAGACTGGCCCAGGAAAGGGCAGGGTTCAGAGCTGTTGTACATAGGGTGGTTATGAGTCACAGGTGACTTGATGATACACAACAACAACAACAACATGAGCAGGCGCCAGTGGTAATAAAAGAGGTAATTGAAACTGCACTGATGGGATTGGCAAAAAAAGAAAAAATAAGGCTCCAGTAATCCATGGGCTATAAATTGACTTGTCAACTAACTATGCAGCCCTGAATGTGCTCATCATTCTATGCCAGGAACTTTGGAGTACAGTTGTCTGGCCAGTGGTTGGTAGACACCTGTGTTTGTTCCCATCCTTAAGTGATCCAACAGAATGTGGAAACATTAATTATTAATATCCCATGCAAGCAAAATACTGCTGAAGATTACTCAAAACCAGCTAGAACAGTACATACATAGAAAACTGCCAGAAGTTCAAGCAGGATTTAGAAGAGGCCATGGCACCAGGGATATCATTGCTGATGTCAATTGGATTCTGGCTAAAAGCAAAGGATACCAGAAGAATGTCTATTTATGCTTTATATTGACTATGAAAAGGCATTTGACTGTGTGGCTCATAACAAGTTGTAGCTGACGTTGAGAAGAATGGGAATCCCAGAGCACTTAATTGTGGTCACGCAAAAACTATACCTAGACCAGGAGGCTGTTATAAGAACAGAGCAAGGGGAATACTGCAAGGTTTAAAATTAAGAAAGGTGTGTGTCAGGGTTGTTTATTTCTCCATACCTATTCAATTTGTACGCTGAGCAAATTATTCAAGAAGCTGGACTCTTTGAAGAAGAATGTGGCATCCAGACTCATCAGTAAACTGTGTTATACAGATGACACAACCTTGCTTCCTGAAAGTGAAGAGGACTTGAAGCACTTGTGAAAGAAGATTAAAGTATACAGTTTTCAATATGGATTGCATCTCAATGTCAAGAAAACAAAAATTCTTACCATTGGACTAATAGGCAACATCATGACAGAGAAAAGATTGAAACTGTCAACAACTTCATTTTACTTGGATCCACAATCAATACCCTTGCACCAGCAGTCAGAAAATCAGAAGACTTATTGCACTGGGAGATATTTCAGTCAAGGACCTCTCCATATTATTGAGGAGCAATGTGGCAAGTCAAAAGCTTAAACAGGAACTGAGTAAGACACAAAACAAACTAGATTTCCTTGTGACAGATCACAAGGAACGAAGCAATCCTTGCAGACAAGGAGACATCGTCTTTAACTCCTCACACATGGAGTGCTAAAGCTTGCATGTTGTAAATCACTCTATTCCTGAAATAAGAAATGAATGTCAGCAGAGAAAAACATAGATTCATTAATAAACGAACCATGGTCTTTCTAATCACTTGCTATGCATCTGAGAGCTGAACAATGAATAAAGATGACAGAATTGATGCCTTTGAGCTGTGGTGTTGGAGAAGAGCACTGAACATCCTATGAACTGCCAAAACAACAAACAAATATGTCTTGGAGAAAGTGCAGCCAGAGTGATCTCTGGAGGCAAGGATAATAAAACTACATCTCACATACTTTGGCATGTTGCTAGGTAGGGCTATTCCTTGGAGAGGGATAAAATGCTTGGAAAGGTGGAGAGTGGGTCAAGAAGAGGAAGACCCTGAACAAGGTGGATTGACTTAGTGACTGGTACTTGTGTCAGGAGGTGTGAGGATGTCAGAGGATAGGACAGGGTTCTGATCTGTTGTTTATAGGGTTTCTATGGGTTGTACTTGATTCAATGACACTTAACAACAAATCCTATGAGAGGAGATTGCCAAAATTTTCCCTTGGAACAGCTGGTGGATTTGAACCACCTGCCTTTGAGTTGGCTGTACAACTCCTAATCCACTAGGCCATCAGAGACTTACAGCCTTGGAAACCTAACAGAAGGTCAGCTGTGGGTTGGTTCCAACTTGATGGGAAAGAGTTTGAGTGTTTTTAGTACCTAAATGGGCTTGGTGCATCCTGAGCGACCACCAGACATTTGCAGAATGACTGCATGCGTGCATGCATGAACTAATCCAGCCCACCTGCTCGCCACCAAGCAGGTGCTCTGGCTGGTGGTGAGAACGAACCTGAACCACACAGGCCTGAATATGCTCTTTGTTTAACCTCTCTCCCAATGCTTAGTGGTCTCTTCCTAGGCATGCCCAGCTCTGCCACACTGAATATGCGCTCCTATAGTAAATGATCTAACCTCTCCAAGCTTCAAGTCTTAATTTTTGAATTATGGGTCAGTGATTATTTCTATCTCTTCAGGTCGTGATGCAAGCTCAACAGGCCAGTGAATGTGTATCTTAACTTCATGATTGACCTGTAGTATTTGTTTAATGAAAGAGTTATCATTGTAGTTCCACTCAGACATTGCCCTTTGTGATTGAACGCATATTTGTTAATGAATTTCACCAACTTGTATTGAGTGTTTGTGTGCATAAGGTTACCTCACACAACTCAGTGCTGTGGAATCAGAACCCCACTCATAGCTGGACCTCTGCTGGGTTTGTTGTTGTTGCTGATTGCTGTCAAGTCAAGCATGACTCATAGAGACCTTATGAACAAAAGACCTGAGCTTTTCTGTAACTAATGTCTTTTCTCCAAGTTCATAGAGTTTCCAAAGGCATGTGGTTTAGGAAGTGGATGACACTCCTGCTTCCAAACTTGTCTTAAGCTGGGAGCTCCATCAAACATTGTCCACCATCAGCAACTGTTATGGCATTTGACAACTCAATTGCACAGGGTTCCGCATCACAGCAAACCCAGATTACCTCAGTACAGCAAATTGATAGAAGAGTGCTGTACAACTTAAAAAAGTGTTCCTCCAAAATATAATAACATGAGGCCCAAGGGCCCTCCAGGATGTCTTGTTGACACTAAACAACAGGCTTAACTCACAAAACAACCAAGCATTCCAACTGACCTTCAACCAGAACTAGCATGCCTATCTTACAGATTCCTGCCATGTCACCCAGTCACCGAAATGGACACGAGGGGCTCATCTTAAAAATAAGGACCCTCAGAGAGCTCTGGTGACCTAGTGGCAAGAAGCTGCATTGCAATTCCAGCGGTACACAGTTTGAATCGAGATGTTCTGCTGTAGAAGGAGAACCCTCCAGAATGTCTATTGACACTAAACAAGAGGCTTAACAAGAGGCTGGGTTTATGAGACCGTAAATGGCAAGAGAAGAAATAATTTCTCTCTCTTCTCCAGAGTGCTGATGGATTCCACCCACCAGAGGTGAGACCTCTGAATGAACAACACAGATTCTGAGAGACAATGCCACTAGCTCCTGGTGTAAGGCTCTAGGGATGGAAATATGATTTGTATCCTCTAGGGAGAATTTGAATCACAGAAGGAACTCTTTTTTTTTTCTTTTTAAATGAAAGAAGCGTGACATCAGAATTGGAGGTAGACTTAACAATCTGCGTTATGCTGATGACACAACCCTGCTTGCTGAAACTGAGGAGGACCTGAAGTGCTTGCTGCAGAAAGTCAAGGACTGCAGCCTTCAATATGGATTGAAGCTCAACGTCAAGAAAACAGATTCTCACTACTGTGCCGATTAGCAGCATCATGATAGATGGTAAAGAGATTGAGATAGTTGACAGCTTCAGTTTGTTTGGCTCTACAATCAACACTCTTGGTACCAGCAGCCAGGAAATTAAAAGACAAATTGCACTGGGAAAGTCTGCTGTCAGAGACCTTTCCAAAGTACTGAGGAACAACAATGTCAGTCTGGAGACTAAGGTACATCTGATACAGGCTATAGTCTTTGCCATTACTTGCTATGCTTCAGAAAGCTGGACAATGACTAGGGATGATAGAAGGAGAGTTGATGCCTTTGAGTTTTGGTGCTGGAGAAGAATATTGAATATACCAGGGACTGCTAGGAGAACAAACAAGTTCGTCCTGGAGAGTGTGAAGCCAGGCTGCTCCTTGGAGGCAAGGATTCTGAAGCTTCGTCTGACATACTTTGGAGATGTTGCAAGGAGGGACCAGTCCTTGGAGAGTGCCGTCGTGCTTGGCAGGGTGGACGGACGGCGCAGGAGAGGAAGACCCTCGATGAGATGGATCATCACTGGGGGAACGGGGATAGGTGTATTAGAGACAGTGAGATTGGCAAAGGATAGAGCAGAGTTTAAGCCTGTTGTACATAGGGTTGCTATGAGTTGCAAGCGACTCAATGGCACATAACAACAACAAACAACAACAAAGGTCACATATATTATTTTTCATACCAGATCTTTCAATTTCCTTTATCCACCTCTCCCTCCACCCATTAAATTGTGTGACTCTATGATTAACCACTCCCCATCCTCCACCCATCCTTACCTCTCTGCCTCCCTCCTCTTTCCTTGGATCCTCGTTCTTCTACCATACTTGTCCTTATGGGATTGAGTTAGTTCATTTAACATAATGCTCTCCAGTCCCCCCCAAGTTAGAAAATATTCCACTGCCTCAGAAACATACCCTGAGAAAATGAGAACTGAGGTACAAATGGATATTTGTACATCAGTGTTCATAAGAGCATTATTCATCATTGCAAGAACATGGAAACAGCCCAAATGTACAGCCACAATAGAACGATAAATTACATTCACACACTGGAATACTATGCAGCATGCAGGAGCAATGATTTTGTAAATTACTACCTAACTTAGAAGAGAACTCTTAAGAGAGATCTCCCAACACATGATTATTCCAGAGCCTTTTTAGGGCCACCAGCACAAGTTATTGCTGTTGCTGCTGCTTTTGTTGTGTTGCGCCATAAAGTCACTTGTGACCCATAGCGATCCTATGTACAGTATTCTGAAGCCTGTCCTTTCCTGAGTCAGTCTCACTAATTCTGGTATACCTACATTTATTACCTAGTTACTGTATCACTTTATTGCCCTAGTTACTACTGTATCAATCCATCTCATCTCGGGTCTTTCTCTCTTGTGCTGTCCCTCAACCCTTCTGAACATGATGTTCTTCTCCAAGGATCTTCTCAAGGATCTCCTGGCTTCATGCTCAAAGTATGTGAGACAAAGCAAAATCCTAGCCTCCAAGAAGAAACTTGGTTTCACCGTCTTTAAGACAGACCTATTTATTTTCTTGGCGGTCCATGGTATGTTCAAGACTCTTCTCCAGCACCACAACTCAAAGGCATCAAGTTTTCTTCTATTATCTTTAGTCATCATTCAGCTCTTTGATGCATAGCAAGTAATTGGAAGGACCATGGCTTGGATCAGGCACACCTTAGTCTCTGGACTGACGTTGTTGTTTCTTAGTACTCTGGAAAGGTCCCTTACAGCAGATTTACTTAATGCAATTTGCCTTTTGAGTTCCTGACTGCTGGTACCAAAGGTATTGATTGAGGACCCGAGCAAACTGTAACTTCAATCTCATCTTCATTCATCATGGTGATGCCAATTGGCCCAGTGGTGAGAATCTTTGTCTTCTTGATGTTGAACTTCCATCCATATTGAAGACTACAGTTCTAGACCTTCTGAAGCAAGTGCTTCAGGTCTTCCTCAGCTTTAGTAAGCAGGGTTGTGTCATCTGCATAATGTAGGTTGTTGAGCTGACTACAGTTCAGAGCAAGTCTATGAACCACTGGGTGTCTAAGGGTTATTATTCAGAATGTCTTTCCTAGTCAATCATGAACTTTCTATTTTATTATATTTAAGGAGATAGGATTGGGATGTGATACAAGTCCCACCATACTAAAAGCTTATCTCATGGGACCTCAGGGATACTCCCTGTCACTCTTTTGGGACTCTTACTCTCCTAGGACACAGCATCCAGCTGCACCAAACCACAGTCTGTAAGAATCTGACCCATCCTTTATCACAGTCGACAGCAGCAGCTTGCTTCACTCAGTCACCATCCAGCTGCACCGTAACTGACAGTCTACAGGATCCTGGCCCATCACTCACCAGTTTCTACAAAACCAGCCTGCTACCTACGGGCACATGAGTCATTTCTTGATGGGTCGGAGTCTCTGGAAGACCTTCCAGCGAACTGTTGAATACAAGGGACATAAAGCAGTGAGGGAACTCAACAAGGGAGAAGCTGTTGATGCTGAAAATCATGGACATTATAATAGAGCAGGTCAAGCATTTGGAATAGTACTTTTTTTAAATTGTAAAAAACATGTACGGGGATACAAGGGGTGAGGGTTGGGAGCAGAAGAGTAAGGATGGGCAGAGATGAAATCATGGGGCTGCACAATTTGGTGGGTGGAGGGAGTGGGTGAAGGAGATTAGAAAGATCCAGCAGGGACCAGAAGAAACAGGGTAATGATGAGCATAGTCCAATGGTGGTTAATTCCTTTATATAGAAAGAAAGTGTCTTCTCTTTTGTGTGTTTCTCATTTGGGAATGGGGCACAAGACTCTCTGGCTGCTTTGTGCTGAACAGGGTGTTGAGATGAAGGGGAAGGGGAGCTCAGTGCAACAATTTACTGGTGGTCCTGAGTTGAAGCGGCATGCCTTCTTGGCCAGTTAGAAAATATTTTCCTGACATTTTGGGCCTTCTGGACTGCAAGGTGTTTGCCTAGATGAGTCCAGTGGGGGTGGCTGACTGAACCTTGGGGCTCCATCCTCCTTTACTTCCGTAGTTGGTAGTTACATTTCCCTTTTGTCTCTGGAACTTGGCTCAGGGTTCAGGTATGGAGCAAGACTCAGTGTTTAGATTACTTATAGGGAAGGGAGCAAACCTAGAGAGAATAAACTTGTGGGTTACAAGAGAAGGGCTTTGGAGGTGTCATTTACAGATGTACAGAGGGAGGAGGTGGAAGAAAGTGGCTTGGATAAGATTCCTTGTATCCACCAGGCGGCTTTCCCCAGTGACCTGATGGCTCTCCCCAGGGCCAGGCAGCACACCCAGGGGGCCAAGTGGCATATGAAGGGGGCCAAGTGGCACTCCTCAGGGGCTGGATGACACTCCTGGGGGGCAGGGTGGTAGTCATTGGGGGCCAGGCAGCACTCCCTCCCATCAAAGCCCCTCCCCCAGGTATGGACCTTGCACCCTACTGGAGACCAAGGCCAGGGACAGCACCCCTGGCTCCAGTGCCTCCACCATTGTCCCCCTCCTCTTCACCAAGTGATCCAACCGCAACTCGAAGTAGTCATCACTACCCTCCCCCTCTACAAATGGAGAAGGGGATTTCTGAATGATGAAGAGACTCGCCCAAGGTCTAAACACTTCTTGGCAGCAGTCAGTAGTCAAGAAATCAAAAGATGTAGTGCATTGAGGAGATCTGCTGTTAAGGATCCATCCAACGAAATCCTCTACACTGACAGCGCAGTGTTTCCCTGGATCTGGTTCTTTACTTCCTGTGGATCCATGGTGCTGCAGCTGCCCCGCTGTCTCCTCCTGCACCGGGGCCCTGTGACCACAGGCAACAGCTGCTGCTGGCCATGTGCCCGTCACCCCTTCCAGGCAAGAGAACCCCTGAGCTCCGGCCGCAGTGGTGTGGCAGTGGGCAGTGGGCAGCTGGTGGAAGTGAAACTCACCTATGTTTTTTTGAGAATCTTTGTCCTCTTGATGTGGATCCCTATACCATATTAAAGATCAGTGGTAACTATTTACCTGTTTGGGTATAGATAAATTGCAGGCTGTGGAGAGCCGTGGTGGTCTGTTTCAATGTGGCTTGGCGAACCTCCAGCTCCTCATGCTTCTTCCCTCACCACCACCATCATCTTGGTTCCAAGAATTTCTTTTAAAATAAGTTTACTCTCTGGTTGTGCAGGGGCTCTGTCGTACTGGCTGTGGGGCTTGGTGCCTGCCCTCTGGCCCAGGTGAGGGGGCTTGTGGGTTCCAGCTGCAGCAGCCCCTCTCCCCTGCAGGGCTATGGCAGCGTGGGCTTGGCAGAGGGCAGCTGGCGGCCGGCAGTGGGACTCAACCATGTTTTTTTGGGAATCTTTGTCCTCTTCATGGTGAGCTTCAATCTATATTGAGGATTAGTAGTCAACTGTTTAACTGTTCAGGTACAGATAAACACTTATGGGCTGTGGAGGGCCCACAGTTTATAAAATATCTATTTATATATCTATTGAAATAGTGGTCCATTTCAATGCAGCTCAGCGGGCCTCCAGCTCATCACGTTGCTTCTCCTGCTGCTACCATCTCGGTTCTCTGACTCAACACTTCTTATAACTGTTCTACTACGAATCAGTATCATTGGGTGCCATTAGTTGAGCATGACTCACAGTGACTATGAACAACATACCTGAACCATGTTCTATCCTGCGCCATCCCCATACATCCTCACACACATGAGCCCAATGCAGCAGTCATTGTGTCAGTCCACCTGGTAGAGGGTCTTCCTCTGTTTTGCTGACCCTCCACCCTTCCCAGCATCATGTCCTTCTCTAAGGAACAGTCCCTCCTAGCAACATGATCAAAGTATGTGAGGGGAAGCTTCATCTTGCCTCCAAAGAGCAGTCCAGCTGCACCCTCCACATGACATACTTGTTTGTTCTTTTGACTGTTCATGGATTGTTCAGTGCTCTTCTCCAGCACCACAGATGAAAGCTGTCAATTCTTTTCATGTCATCCTTATTCATTGTCTACCTCTCAGATGCATAGCAAGTAATCGGAACGAATCATGGCCTGAATCAGATGCACCTTAGTCCTCAAACTGACATCATTACTCCTCAATAATATCGTCCTGGAAAGGGTTACACCGGGTGGCTCCTTGCAGGCAAGGATTCTGAGGCTTCGTCTAACATACTTTGGACATGTGAGGAGAGACCGGCCCTTGGAGAAGGACATCATGCTTGGGAGGGTGGAGGGACAGTGCAGGAGAGGAAGGCCCTCTACAAGGTAGATTGATTCAGTGACTGGGATAATCAGGATGGGTGTATCAGAGACAGTGCGACTGGCACAGGACAGAGCAGAGTTTAGGGCTGTTGTACATAGGGTCGCTATGAGTCGCAAGTGACTCGATGGCACACAACAACAACAACAACAATCAGAATGAATTATAGAAGAACTAGAACCACAATCCTGTGCTATCCTTCACTATCCTCACAACTCTGTCATGCTCAAGTCCATTGTGGCTGTCACTGTGTCACATAAAGGCTTTTGTGGTAGGACCCAGGACAACTGAGGTAAGTGACTTTAAGAAATCGTAAAAGAGTATGAATTGCATTAGGAAAATTAGCTGTCAGGGACCTCTCCAAAGCACTGAAAAGCAACAATGTCAGTCTAGAGACTAAGGTTCACCTGATCCAGGCCACGGTCTTCACAATTGCTTGTTATGCATCAGAGAGCTGGACAATGACTAAGGATGACAGAAGAAGAATTGATGCCTTCAAGTTGTGGTGCTGGAGAAGAGTCTTGAACATACCATGGACAATCAAGAAAACAAATAGTTCTGTCTTGGAGAGGGTAAAACCAAGTTTCTCCTTGGAGGCGAGGATTTTGAAGCTCTGTCTCACATACTTTGGGCATGTGGCCAGGAGAGACTGATCCCTGGAGAAGGACATGATGCTTGGAAGGGCCAGAGGGATAGCAAAGGAGAGAGGAAGATCCAGGATGAGATGGATTGATACAGTAACTGGGGCAATGGTGGTTGGTATGTCGGAATTAGGGAGACTGGCTCAGGACAGGACAGGCTTCAGAGCTGCTTGTACATTAGGGTTGCTATGGGTCACAGGCGACTTGATGGCACATAACAACTACAGGAAAAAGAGTTTAGAGAGTTCCTTTCTAGTTTTAACTTGCTATTTTTAACATGGAAAAGGTGCCTTACCTATTAACCTATTTCCCCATCTGAGGTATATGAGTGTGCCACTGGTCACTGTTTTTTTTTTATGCCTTAATTAATGGGCACCGGAGTCATGGAATGATTCCCCAGACAATCTTGAACACATCTTGAGGACCTATGAACTAAATGATCCTCAATTGCCTCTCTATTGTTCTAACACTTTTAACCACTTTTACTAGTTCTACTTTTACTAATACTCTGTCTTCTTTACAAGTCAAGGATATTATATCTTGTTCACTTCTCTCTCCACTGTGCCCACCTTTTTACTTAAGAGGCCTGGGAACTTTCTGTGGTGCAGAAACCCTTTTCATTCCTCTATAATAAGAGATCAGACTAGGTGTAATGTTTCCCTATCTGGTTCTAAAGTTCTCCCATTCTCTTTTCTCCAGGATGAAAAAAACCAAAAATCCTTGTTCTGGTTCCAATGGCAAGTCACCAGCACACTGGTTTCCATGACAGCAGAGAGAGGAAATGAAAGCCAGGCTGTGACTCATAGCTGAGTTAAAAGCCACTCTTTCATAGAACAAATGATTCCAAGAGGAACCTGGATATTGAGAAGTGCTGGTCTTGGTTTGTTCAGCCACACATCCTTGAGGAAGGAGACGACGTGGAGGCAAAGTAGAGGAGTTTCTGGGAGGGGTTTCCATGGGAAGAAGAGTATGCTATAATAACTATGACAATAGCAATAGCAATAATAATGCCTTGCAGAACCATCACACTTTAGACTCTGTGGTGGCTACTTTAGAATCTCACCACAACTAGGAGCTTTGCCACAAGACGACACTGAGATATGAAGTGGAGAAGTCAATTGTATATTATGTTTATGCAGTGCCTTTTAAAAAATATTTTATTATTATTATCTCTCTCTATTTCTCTATCTATCTCTATCTATCTTCTATTTTTATGTGTGTACCGTCAAATTGGATCTGACTGGTACAGAAGGAGATTGTCTCTCCTTCTCCAGCAGAGCATCTGGTGGATTTGAACTGCTCACCTCTGGGATTGCAGTGCAGCTTCTTGTCACTAGGCCACCAGAGCTCCCTTGTGCTGTGTCTTTAGTGCCTGTGGTTGCTTAACATTTATCTGGCACTTATCAAACACCAACTCTCTCCTCCATCAAAACATGCTAGGCCTGTGTTTCTCCTCAACTCCATCAGCATATACTCGTCCTGGGTCTTTCTCACCTTCATCACTATATACTAGTCCTGAGTCTCTCCTCACCTTCCTCACAATATACACCATATACATATACATATACATATACCTATACATATAGTAGCATATACTTCATTAGCATATACTAGTCCTGTGTCTCCTCACCTTTATCTGCATGTGTTGGACCTGCATCTCTCCTCATTGTCATCAGCATATTTTAGTCCCATATCTCTCTTCACCTTCATCAACATGAACTACTCTTGTGTCCCTTCTCACCTTTATTAGCATGTACTTGTCCTGTGTTCCAGTCTCTCTCATCTCTGATGACACACCCTAAGAAGCCAGTCTTAGCTAGAGGGTGCTAGTGAATCCAAAGTCTATTCTCCCAGGCCGGCTTTAGTTGTGGAGATTGTACCATAAGCCAAACTGGGGACTCTGGAGGCAAATGGGTTGATACTTTGCCACATTCAGAAGAAGAGAATTTTTGAATGCAAGGACTTTTCTTTACTACATATAAACTCATATAATAATATCCCCACCAAGAAAAACATCAGCAACATGCCTCTTCTTTCTTTGTGATTAATGTCCCCAAGAACAGGGAGCAGAGGCAGAAAGGTCCCCTGAGTCCCCTTGGGGACAATGAACTAGGCCTGGAGTGTATAAATCTGTGCCTGACAGCAGAATGGGCCCAACCACCCCGATTTCCCTCACTATGGCTCCCCATAAATATCTCCCGGCCCCTGCCCCACCTCCTGGCAGCAATCCTGGCTGCCATCTCTCCCAGGTTTACTAGATTTAGGTCCCGGTCTGCTTTGTTCTCTCCCAGGCCAGCAGAGCCTGTCTGACAGGGGCAGATTTACCATACAGGAAACTTTGAGAATTAATATTGCTTTCTTGACTGGGAGAGATAGTCAGTTTTGGAGAAATTCACTATGGTAGGTTTGACCTGGACCCCTGCCCTTTAAAAAGGAGAGGAGAGGAGCTTCTGGATGGAGAATGAGGCTGACTCTCTCCCTCGTTCACTTGAGGACTGCAGAATCTGCTGTAACCACCCATGTCTCTGGGACCTTGGTATAAAAAATCAACTGGTCAACTTCTTGGAGATACCATTGGCCCTAAGGCATCCCTAGTTCTAAGCCAGGGTTAAGTGCTGCCCTTGACTCTGAATCTGAATTTTGGCTTAGTCATTGAATGGCTGTGTGACTTTAGCTTAATCATGGAACCTCTCTCAGCCTCAGTTTCTTGATCTGTAAAATGGGGAAGATACTTCCTTCATAGGGCTGTGATGAGGATTATATGACATGAAAAGGATTTTCATATAGCGCTAGATTATGGGACGCAGAATACTCTAAGTGTGACCTATTCTCCAAGACTTATCATGCTATGAAATGCAATATATCTATATTTATCTGTTTATTTATATCTATATATCTGTATTTTTTTCCATACCTATTCAATCTGTGGGCTGAGAAAAGAATTTGAGAAGCTGGATATACGAAGAAAAATGTGAAATCAGAATTAGAGGAAGACTCCTCCATAGTCTGCTTTATGCAGATGACCCACCTTTGCTTGCAGAAAGCGAAGGAGGCTTGAAGCACTTACAAAAGAAGATCAAGACTGTGAGCAAAATCTTGACATCAAGAAAACCCAAAATCACCACCATTGGATCAGAGTGTTTCTTAGAGACAAGGGTAGTGAAACTTCATTTCCTTTACTTTTGGCATATTTACAGAAGGAACCTGTCCTTGCAGAAAGAAATCATGCTCAGAATGGGAGAGAGTCAGAGAAAAAGAGGAAAGTCCTCAATCAGATGGATTGACATAGCGACTGTAACAATGGGCTTGACTATGTGTGACAGATTGTGAGGATGGTGCAGGGCAAGTTCAGCTGTGTTGTTCATAGGGTTGCTATGAGGTGTAGTCGACTGGAAACACCCAACAACAACATTTACATATCTATCTATCTATCTATCATCTATCTATCTATCTATCTATCTATCATCTATCTATC
>NW_006399901.1:4656533-4660600 GCF_000299155.1 Elephantulus edwardii | reverse complement strand
CACTGAGGGCCAGTCATCAACTGTTTAAGTGTTCAATTATCAATAAGCCGAAGTCTGTGGACGGCCATAATGGCCCTGCTTTAAGTGGTTCGCTACTCCCGCAGCTCACCACGCTGTCTCTGCCTCTGCCGCCATCTTGGATCCGGAAAACCACAATTCTAAAATAGAACGGACATAAGGGGTTGTTGCAGAGAGAATGACAAAAAGAGTGGATAGATGATGAACGCTGAATTAGATCAGATGTGAGGAAAAACTGTGTGAGAGGAATATATCATTAGGCATTATATGTATGACAACCATCCAGGACAAGGGATGCATTGTAGGGAGGGCTGGAGAAAAGGGGGGAAGGGAGGAGGGGAGAAAATGTGCAAAATGCAAAAGAATAAAAAGAAAACATTTTTATGTTAAAAAAGAAAGATATTAGGTGAAAGTAAAATTATCAGAAATTTGTTTATTTTTTTGAATACTCAAATGCATTCAATTATGAGGATCATAAGAAATTATGGACAATATTGCAAATTATGGAATTACTGAATACTCAGTTATACTCATTCGAAACCTATACACAAACCAATTAGAAGTCTTTTGAAGAGGAGGGTAGAAAAATCTTGTTTCTATTCCTTTCAGTAGCTGGGATTGTTCATTTGTCTTCTGTAGCTCTGACCTCACAACAAACTGTCAACAACTGCATCTTACTTGCATCCACAATTAAAATCGTTGGTATCAGCAGTCAGGAAATCAGGAGACGTATGGGAAGGTCTTCAGTTAGACACTTCTCCACATTATAGAGGAGTAATGTTATCAGTTTGAAGACGTAGGTGCATCTGATTCGGGCAATGATCTTCCAGATCACCTGCTATGCATCTGAGAGCTGGACAAGGAATAGGGATGACAGAAGAAGAACTGACGACTTTTGAGCTGTGGTGTTGGAGAAGAGCACTGAACATTCCATGGATGGCCAGGAGAACAAACAAAACAGATATGTCTTGGAGAGGGTGCAGTCAGAGTGCTCTTTGGAGGCAAGAAAGATGAGGCTTTGCCTCAGCATGTTGCTAGGAGGGGCTATTCTTTGGAGAAGGACATGATGTTGGGAAGGGTGGAGGGTCAGCGAAGGAGAGGAAAACCCTCCACCAGGTGGACTGACATAATGACTGTGGCAAAGAGCTCTAATGTGTCAAGAAGTGTTCAGTGTTCAGATCTGTTGTTCATAGGGTCTCTATGAGTCGTACTTGACTCGGTGGTACCTAACAACAATACCAAGAAGCTCTGACCTCAGTTTGACAATAGCTCTTGGTTGGAAATTGAGGTGGTGACCTTAGATGTTGGGGTGTCATCCCTCTTTTCATCTCTCATCTAGTTACTTCTCATTTTCAGAACAGAGAGTTCTCACTTGTCACCTGCATGCCACCACACTGGCTTAGATTTGTCCCAGCACCTGCTTTTGTCTGTGTCTTGCCAAGCCAGGTGAGGTTCTTGCTCTCCAAGGTGATAGTTAATTAAGAAATATATTTTTATTGTGGTGACTATATATTTAAGGGGTACTGTGTCACCATCACCATTATTTGTCTTAAAAGTGTCATCACTCTCATATCAAGAGTTTACAGAACACTCTTGGGCCTACGCAAGGAAAGGACTGATAATACAATTACAAAATGGGCAAAAGACAGGGAAAGACTTTTCAAAGAGGAAGATATTTGGATGGCCAACAGACACATGAAGAAATGCAGAAAAATACTGGCAATAAGAGAGAGGCAAATCAAAACCATGAGATACCATCTCACTCCAGTAGCCGTGGCAAAGTTTAATAGCACAGCAAGTAATAAATGTTGGAAAAACTGTGACAAGGTAGGAACTTTTATGCATGTTTGCTAGGATTGTAAAAGGATACAACCACTCTGGGAAGCAGTTTGGCATTTCCTCAAAAAGCTTTACATAGAAATTCCATGACTCAACCATTGCACTGCTTTGCATATACTCCGAGAGAATTAGAACCGAGAAACAAACGGAGACATGTGTGACAATGTTCATAGTGGTGTTATTCGTCATCGCAAGAACATGGAAACAGCCCAAATATCCAATCACAATCGAATGGATTGAGGAATTATGGTACATTCACATGGTGGAATACTATGTGGCACACAGGAGTAATGAATTTGTAAATCACTACCTAACTTGGGAGGGACTGGAGAACCTTATGCTATATGAACTAACTCAGTCCCATAAGGACAAATACTGTGTAAGACCATTACTGTAAAACGAGTATGAAAATCCGGGGGTGGGAGGAGAAGAGGAGCAGAGGGGTGAGGATGGGTGGGGAGAGGGGAGTTAATCATACAATTTGATGAGTGGAGGGTGTGTGTGTGAAGGAAATGGGAAAGATCCAGTGTGAACTATGTATACGAACTTTGTAAGTAAAGCTGTATATATGTATAAAAAAGTTTCATCACCCTAAAGAGAAACTTGGTGCCCTTTAGACAATAACTTCCCTTTCACCCCACCCATTGTCCCCTAGTAACTTTAGTCTCCGGGCGTTGGCGTGTTCTAAGCATTTCATATAACTAGGGTCATATCCTTTGCACACACCCACTCTCAATACCCCAGTTACTGAATCAATCAGTCCCCCTCATTGAGGGTCTTCCTCTCCTGTGCGGGCCGTCTACCCTCCATCATCACCAGTCAGCATAATGTATTTAAGGCTTTTCTGGATTCTAGGACAGAGAGAACTTGGTTTCTCTTTCTGGCTGGATAATATTCCCTTAGATGGATGAACACATCACATTTTATTTCTTTATTTTGTCAGGACTCTCCTTCATAGGGTCACTATAAGTCGCCTGCAACTCGATGGCACTTAACAACAACAACATTTTGTTAGGAAGCTCTGGTGGCTGCTAATCCAAAGTTGGCATCTCCTCGGAGGGAGAAAACTGGACAGTCTCCCCTGTGGGACGCCAAATTTCATACCAATATTATATGATAAACCATATGCTTAATCAGAAGTTGAAGGAAACACAAAATATAAGCTGGGATTCCTCTTGTGATAGATCACAGGAAATGAGCTGCTTCCTGCAGACAAGAGGTGTCCCATGCAGAGGGAGCGTTAATACGTGTGAACTACTTCTTTCCTGACCTAAGGATTAGGTTGACAATAGAGAAAAGCTCATTTACAAAAGGAAAAAAAACACAAACCCTTCATTTACAAAAGAATTATCTTTATGATTTACTTCCCGTAATTCCCAATAAACACACAGAGAAGCTCTACATGTTTTTCTGTGTTGTTTTAGCTCATTTTTGGTGTTCTGTCTCATTTTCTGATACTTTTCCTTCGGTCTACAACACTCCCCCTGTGCCATTTTCAGCCTCTGACAATCTAGTTGAGAGTCAGCTGTGAGTCAGTTCTGAACGGATGGCAAGGAGTTTTGAGCTTTCTATTGTTCATCTGTTTATATGTAGATAAAAACATATGCTATATGATAAATTTGGAAGCAGGAGCGGCATCCACTTCCATAAATAGCTTGTCTCTGGAAACCCTATGAACCTGGAGAGAGGATGAAAGGGATGCATGCAAGTGTCGAGGACTTTTGTTCATAGGGTCGCTATGAGTCACCTATGACTCGATGGTACTTAACAACAACAACATGTAATAAATAGATAAACCCTAGATAGATGTGTTCCCTTTTTTGGCTATACTAAAATGAATTTTGTGGTTCAGTGAACGTTGTCTTTATTTGAGTGACTGCCTTCAAGTCTTTTGGGTACCTGGCTTCATCTGACATAATTTGGGCATGTTGCAAGAAGGGATTATCCTTGGAGATGGACATCATGCTTGGGAGAGTTGGAGGGACAGCACAAGAGAGGAAGACCCTGGAAGAGATGGATTGATTCAGTGACTGTGTTACTGAACTCAAGGGGTTCTTTCCGTAGTCAATTTCTAATAAGACAAATGGATTTCAATATCCGTAAGCACTTTATTATGCAGATCTGGGAGACAGCGAGTCACCTCCAAGACTGCCTCTCCCTCTGGGAGTGGTCATTGGGTTTTATACTATGGTGAAACACCAGCTCATTTA
>NW_006399901.1:4655378-4656433 GCF_000299155.1 Elephantulus edwardii | reverse complement strand
TTACTAACAAAGTTTGCATACATTGTTTTCCACATTGGATCTTCCCCCTTTCCTTTACCTACCCCTCCCTTCACCTATCAAATTATACAACTTTCTGATTAAGCTCCCCCAAATTTTCACCCCTCTGCTCCCCTCTCCCTGGCTTGGATAACTGCACGTGTTCTACAATAAATTTAACCAGTTTTAAGGGTATAATTCAATGATATTTCCTTCGTACTTTGTTGTTTACGCCAATCACAATAACCATGTTGACTTTTGTAAATGAAACAACTCACATATGCATCAAATAGTTCAAGGTGTTCTTAGACGTGTCCGAGCCCCAAAGAATCTTGCATGTGAGATCCCAGTTCCCGATCTCTGGTGGATTTTGGCAAAATGTTGGATGAATGACAGACAGAGGAAGAGCTAAATGTTTGTTTTACCGTCTTGTTTCTTGAATGTTATATAAAGCGTGAATAAAGCAAGAGCCTCACGGCGGCCAGAAACGAGGGGTGGATGGACTAGGAAGCAGCCGCCTGGTCTCATCTTGCCCCTTGTTAACACCTGCTCCCTGCTCCGGCTGCTGTAGGGGAGAGTTACGGTCTAGCTGTCACGGTGTAGACAAGACAGCTGCAGGTCTCTCCCTTTACCCATGTTCTGTCGCCGTTAGTGACAGCCCCGCTGCTGTAATAAGTGGGATGTGTGAGAGTCCTTTAGCTGTTGCTGTGACTCTGTCACAACAGTCATGAAAGAGAAAAATGACTATAGCCCAGAAGGAGCATCTGGAGATTGGGGTAGAGCAGGCCACTTCAAAAGGTTTCTACTCACAAACATCAAATGCTGGCCAGGTTGTGGAGAAATTGGAACCCTTATTCACTGTTGGTGGGAGTGTAAAATGGTGCAACCACTGTGGAAGGCAGTATGGCACTTTTTCAAAAAGTTGGAAATAGAAATACCATTTAACCCAGCAATTCCACTACAGGGACTATATCCTAAAGAAATCAGAGCCACGACTCAGATGTACACACACCCATGTTTATTGCTGTGTTATTCACAGTAGCAAAGAGACGGAGGCA
>NW_006399901.1:4651749-4653217 GCF_000299155.1 Elephantulus edwardii | reverse complement strand
AACAACAACAACAACAACAACATGACTAAAGAAAGGAAACAGAATTTGAAGGCTAAGAAACTAGTTTTGTAGGCTGAAGAAAACTAATGTTAGTTTTATAATTATATAACTATAGCTTTGTAAGTGATGCATATATAGAATTCTGAACTTATTAATACCACCTTATCACCTGGGGTAATCAGGGTAGGTGTGTCAGAGACAATAAGGCTGGCACAGAATAGAGCAGTGTCTAGGGCTGTTGTCGATAGGGTCACTATAAGTCACAAGTGACATAACGCATAGCACATAACAATAATGACCTAATCCTGGAGCTGCGAGGTCATACCGTAATTCTCAACAACCAGGGGTCAGAGGAAGAGAGGAAGGTCCTCGACAAGCTGGATTGGCACAAGACTAATCCAATGGGCTTGAGCATGGCAGAGGTTGTGAGAGTGAGCAGGACAGTGCAAGGTCCAGACCTGACGTTCATAGGATTGCTGTTCACAACAGTAATTTTCTGTGTAATTTGTTGAGGAAGCACTGAGCCATTTCCATAGCGGCTGCACTCTTCTACATTCCCACCAACAACCTGCAAGGGCTCTGTTGTGTTTTGTTCTCCAGGATTCTGTTTGGCTTCATTCTGCCGTGTGAAGGGTTGCTTTGAGTCAGAGTTGATGCAACAGAGCCTAACAACAAGTCCACATTTCCATGTTAACAAGAAATGAGAGACTATTATGTTATTCAACTTAACTGTCCTAACAGGAGACTCCTTGAACACAAATTTCAACCAAGTGAGTGGCTCTGAGAGTGGAATTTCAGACCAAGGGACTGAATAATTTGGGGGCTACGTTAGCATGTAAAATATCATTTTATTTCTATTTATAAAAGTGGTTTCTGCTTCAAGTATGAAACTCGGAAAGCATAGAAGAACAGAAAAAAAAGAATTTGAAATAGCAGATTCTTCCACAATTCTACCTCTCGAAAGTCGAGACTACCAATACACACCCATGCACCCATACATCCACACTGTGTATTTACCACAGGAGCAGGTTTTATGCATCCTTCCTAAGCCAATTTTTTTTCATGTAATTTAGGAATAAATTGTGAACATACTCCTACAACGGTAAGTGTTCTTTCATACTATGATTATTTTTTTCCAAGATGGAAAAACTTTACATAACATAAAGATAATAGACTCCCTATTATCACAACCTTTAGAGAAACCTTTAGCACTTTTATCTAGATCCACAATCATCACTCATGGTGTTTACATTGCTGTAGGTGCCATCAAGTTGAATGTGACCCATAGAGCCTCTATGGATGACAGATCTGAATCCCGCCCTATCCTGTGCATCTTCATCTCTGCCGCATTTGAGTTCATTGTTAACAGTCATTCATTTAGTTGAGGGTCTTCTCCTCTCGCGGTAATAGCAAGGAAGTAAAAAGACATGCTGCACTGGGCAAATTTGCTGCCAATGACATTTTAAAA
>NW_006399901.1:4645532-4650639 GCF_000299155.1 Elephantulus edwardii | reverse complement strand
TAGAGATACCATTTGACCCAGCAATTCCACTACTGGGAATATACCCCAGAGACCATAACTGACATCCAAGCAGATATATGCACACCCATGTTTGTCATGGCTTTGTTCACAATAGCAAGGAGCTGGAAACAACCCAAGTGCCCATCAATAAACGAATGGATAGAGAAGCTATGGTATATTCACACAACGGAATACTCATGCTCATCTTTCTCCTGTGGAACATCTAGTGGATTTGAACCAAGTGCCTTTGGTTTGGCAGCTTAACTCATTACCACTAGGCTATCAGAACATATTGTTCTTGTTGTTGTTATGTGCCATCAAGTCATATGTTACTAATGTGCAGCAGCTCTGATTCCTAACTTTATCTTGAGCCAATGTCATTGTCTCCAACACATCTACCCCCAATACCCCTGTCACTGACTCAATCTATTTCATCCTGGGTCCTCCTTTCTTGCGCTGACCTGCCACCCTTCCAAGCATGATGCCTTTGTCAAAAGATGGATTCCTCCTGTCAACATGCCAAAGTATGTGAGACAGAGCTTCAGAATTCTTGTCTCTAAGGAGCAGCTTGGTTTCAGACCTGTTTGTTTTCTTAGCAGTCCGTGGTATGTTCAGTATTTTTCTCCAGCACCACAACTCAAAGACACCGATTCTTCTTCAGTCATTCTTATTTATAGTCCAGATCTCTGATGCATAGCAAATAATTGCAAAGACCATGGTGTGGATCAGGTGCACCCTAGCCTCTAGACTGACATCACTGCTCTTCAGTAATCTGGAGAGGTCCCTAACAGCAGCTTTTCTCAGTGCAATTTGTCTTTGGATTTCCTGGCTGCTGATACCAAAAGTGTTGATTGTAAGCTGAAGCTCTTAGCAATCTCAATCTCTTCTCCATATATTATCATGTTGCTGCCAATCGGCCCAGTGGTGAGAAGCTTTGTTTTCTTGATGTTGAGCTTCAATCCATATTGAAGACTGCAGTCCTTGACCTTCTGCAGCAAATGCCTCAGGTCTTCCTCAGTTTTGGCAAGCAAGGTTGTGTTATCTGCATAACACAAGTTGTTGATGAGTTTATAATCCCAGAGGGAAGAGTCTTGCCCTATTTTATCCACCCTGTGGGCTCAGCAAGGAGTATGAGTTATAACCAGTGTTGAGCTATTAACCAAAAAGGTCAACAGTTCGAATCCACCATCGCGCCATGGAGAAGGATAAGCAGTCTTGAAAGCCCAGTGGAGGCTGGCTCCAAGTTGTATGCAGCTCCGCACAGCAGTGAGCTTGATTTGGATTCTAGACAATTGTGTTGTGTGTAGTGCATATTCAATCAATATTTGTTGCATGAATACATAAAAAGTGGATATTTAACAGGATGCTCCCAGTAGTCCCAACTTGTGCCAACTTTTTTCAAAGCGGAAACTCATTTGATATGTTTTAAGCGTTTTCTGCCTTCTGGGAAGGAGAATGGGGTTTGCCTTTGAGGAAAAAAAATCATCTCTTGATTCTGGACATGACTGTGCTTTGTGAGCCCTTTGAATATGCAAGAAAAAAACCCCAACACACCACCTTTGCTTCTGGTGGAGAATCTGAAAGCAACAGTCGGGAGGCACTGGAGCTGCTAAGCATTCGAAAGTCCTAAGGCAAACGGTGAGTGTTAGCAGAACATGTCTCTGAAGGGCTGCAGTAAAATCTGTTTCCAAACCAGAGTTTCAGGCTGGACTTTGCTTGTTTGCTTTTGGGAGATGAGCAGGAAGTGGGGCTTGAGGACCAGGTTGGGTGCTTGCAGGATGTTAACTTTGACTTTCACCTCATCTGAAACTGGAGCTTGAAGGGGTGAGTTTGACAAGGGGTACTTTGCAGTGTGTGCTCAATTGAATGCTTGACAACTGAAACCCACCCAACAGTCCAGTGGAAGAAAGACCTGGTGATCTGCTGCCCTAAATATTGTTATTGCTAGGGACCATTGATCTGGCTCTAATCAATTGTGACGCCATGTCTAACATAAGGAGGCGTTGCCAGGCCCTGAACCATCCTCACAATAATGCACCGTGTTGAGTTCCTTCTGACTCGTAGCAACCCTCCATTGAGTTTCAGTAGATCTTTATGGAAAGAGACTAATTTTTTCTTGAGTAGTAGTTGGTGGATTTGAACTCTTGACCTGTCAGTCAGCAGTCCAACACTTGGTAGCAGTCTACTGTGCCACCAGGACTCCTCTCTTCTCTCAGTGGTAGCTCAGTGAGCTCTGTGGCAGCTACTATGCCAATCTAAGGAAACCCTGGGGAGCAATTCTGCTCTGAAGAGTGGGTGTCTGCAGAGCCCAGCACTCGCGTTCCTTGAGTGGCCGAGTGTCTTCTGCCAGTGCTCAGAATTCTCCAGTAGGATTCAGCTCCCGTGGCCCACAGTAGGATCTTCTTTGACAGATAATTGCCATTGAGGTGACGGCCTCCTGGCGCAGTGCGCACAGCTATGCCTGGCCAGTTCATCTCGCTGAGGGTCTCCCTGGTCCTCATTGGCCCTTTCCTTCACCAAACCACTGCTTTCCTAGACACCAAACATATCCTCTAGCCATTGATCTGTCTTGACATCAGCGCAAGCACATCAGACAACATTGTCATGATCCATCAGGTTTACCCTTACTACTTTCATGGGGAAAGTAGATTGGCAGGCCTTTCTTCCTCATCTTAGTTTAGGAGCTCTGCTGAAACGTGTCCTCTGTTGTGACCTTGCTGGTACTTGAAATACCACTGGCATATCTTGCAGAATCATAGCAACACAAGGCACCATAGTATGACAAACTGATAGGCTGTCCTTGATAGAAATCCTCTATCAGCTAATGTCTCTTCCTCATCCCTCTGAGGTGGACCCTCTGAATCAATTACTTGTCTCTGACTCAAATCCTGGACTCAGAGTCAATTTCTGAAGCAACCCAAACTAAGACTTTAGTCTTTTAAATAGCTTACTTTACATCTGAAAGTTTGACAATGAGTAAAGGTAACAGGAGAAGAATCAATGTCTTTGAGCTGTGGTATTGGAGAAGAGTGCTGAATATCCCACTGAACTTCCAGAAGAGCAAACAGATATGTCTTGGATGAATTGCAACCAGAGTGCTCCTTGGAGGCAAGGCTGGTGGTGACACTTTGTCTCACGTACGTTGGATATGTGGTTGGCTGAGGTGAATCTTTGAAAAAAAGACATCAATGCTGGGAAAGATAGAGAGTCAGCGAAAGAGAGGAAGACTCTCGATAAGATGGATTGACACAGTGACTCACCCACGGGCTGGAGAGTATGAGGGGCGGTGAGGATGGCACTGGAGAGGGTCGGGTTCAGCTCTGTCGTGCATGAGATCTCTGCGTGGGAGGAAGATGGGTAGTCCAGGCGATTTACTGTCTCTGAAAATCCTCTGGGTTGGTCCAGACTTGATGGTACACAACAAAAATGACAGCAACAACATCTATGAGTTGTAGTCAACTCGATGGCACCTAACAACAACAAAGACCCTTGCCCAGGGTTCAAACAGCTGACATGTAGAGGAGCTGGGATTTGAACTCTGTTCTGCTTCTACCTTGTCCTACTGCCTATGCAGTAATTACATTACTAATACATTACGTTTTCATTTTATGCTTGATATATGAACACTGGAACCCTTGGGTAGCTCAGACAGTTAAGTGCTTGATTACTAGCTGAGAAGTTGGAAGTTCAAAGCTACCCAGAGATGCTGTGGAAGCTAGACCTGGCGGTCTGCCTCTGAAAGGTCACAGCCTTGAATGGAGCAGTTCTACTCTGGACACATGCCAAGAATCACAAATGACTGGAGGGAAGTCAACAACAGCAACAGCAACGACATACCAACATCTCAAATCTGCAAGGATGCCCAGGATGTACAAGCTCTGAACCACGTGTCCAGCTTGAAACAGTGACCTCAGCAGACGCGAGCATGAGGGGAACCTCTTCATTCTTTATGGAGACCTCTCATCTTTGCCACGGAGGTGGCAGAAAGAGCAGCTTCCATTGGTCAATACCACGTGGACTGGAGGAGGTGAAAAGCAAAGAGGCCGGCTGTGCGCTGATGTGGAGTCCCGTCAGCATGCTGCTGGAATTTATCTCTAAGCTGGCTTTCTCTCGGCAATAAAGTCGTTTAACTGGGGCTGTTGCCCAATTAGGAGATCAGTCTCCATTTATCACAGAAGAGAAAGTGGGTTCCCCAGCCCCTGGGATGTCAAGAGCATCTTTGGTGAAGTTCCGGAATGGGTGATGGAGTCGGAGCCTCTGTGCACCAGCAGCCATGAGAGCTCACCTTAGCTCTTTTTTCCTCCCGACATGATTCACATGCTTTGTGTTTGGCCCCTAGCAGCAGGGCCAAAACTGATAGGCTGGAGGATTACCTCACATATTATGCTTGGAGTTGTGTGCCATCAATTTAGAATCAATCCATAGCTGGCCCTTCAACAGGTTTTCAGAGGCAGCTAATTGCATGAGAGAGGATTGCCCATATTTCTCCCACGGAGCATCTGGTGGGCTCAAACCATGTGCCTCTGGGACTGCTGCACAGATTCCTACCACTAGGCCATGCTAGTTCTCCACAGACATTGTGTCTTCAAGTCAACTGCGACTCATAGTGACCTTATGAACACTAGATCTGAAACCTGTCCTATCCAGTGTCATCCTCACCGTCTCTGATACATTGAGCCCGTTGTTATAGTCCCTGAGCCCACTGTTACAGTGACTGTGTGAGGATTTTGCTGAGGATTTTCCTCTTTTATGCGGATCCTCTATATTTCCAAGCTGATGTCCTTCTCTTGGCGCTGGACCCTCCCCAAAACATGTCCAAAAGATATGAAACAAAGTTTTGCAATCCTTGCCTCCAGGAGCACCCCCGTTGCACTTTCTCCAGGACAGGACCCATTTGTTTTCTTGGTGGTCCATGGGATATTCAATACTTTTCTTCAACACCACAACTCAAACGCCTCAACTCTTCTGCCATCCGTATTTATTGTCCAACTTTCAGCTGCATAATAAGCATTTGAGAAGATCATGGCTTGTTTCAGAAACATCTTAGTCTTTAAACTGACCCCATAGCTCTTTATACTATGGAGATGTCCCTGACAGCAGCTTTTCC
>NW_006399901.1:4631464-4642632 GCF_000299155.1 Elephantulus edwardii | reverse complement strand
TTGGAGTCAAGGATTCTGAAGCTTTGTCTGACATACTTTGGGCATGTTTCAAGGGGGGACTGGTCCCTGGAGAGGGACGTCATGTTTGGGAGAGTGGAGGGACGGCGCAGGAGAGGAAGACCCTCGATGAGATGGATTGATTCTGTGAGTGGAGTAGTGGGAATGAGTGTGTTTGAGATGGCAAGGTTAGCACAGGATAGAACGGTGTTTAAGGCTGTTGTACATAGGGTCACCATGAGTCACAAGCAACTTGATGGCACATAATAACAACAAGAACAACAAGTACCAAAAGGGCTGATTGTGATTCCAAATAAGATTAAATCATTGACAACTTCAATATTCTCTCCATCTATCATGATGTTGCCCAGTGGTGGGACTTTTTGTTTTCTTGATGTTGTGATTGTCAGGGCCGGGGAGCTGCTCTCCCTCCCTTTCCCCAGAACAGCCACAGAAATGATCAAAGCAGCGGCTGCAACACTGTTTTTCTCTGTCAGAGCTGCAAAACTATTTCACCCTCTCTATCTCAAGGATAACTATCCACAACCCCTGAATTCCTACCTTATCTTGTACCAATCAGCTGAGAACATACTAACTCCCAATATAAAGTTCCACTCTAACGTTAAGTAGCTACTGGTCTCTACTTTAGAGTCAGCCTGGCAGTTTTTCCTCAATAAACTGTCTTTCTTGGTCTAAACTGGGTCTGTCCTTCCCCAGTGATATTACCAGTAGGCCATGCTAGTTCTCCACAGACATTGTGTCTTTAAGTCAACTGTGACTCATAGTGACCTTATGAACAATGGATCTGAACCTGCCTTATCCTGTGCCTTCCTCACCATCTCTGATACACTTGAGCCCATTGTTATAGTCACTGAGCCCCTGGATCCTCATACATGCTCTACAGTAACAGTATTTGTCCTTACGGGACTGAGTTAGTTCACTTAGCATAATGCTCTTCAGTCCCGCCCAAGTTAGGTAGTAATTATTACTTCTGTGTGCTGCATAGTATTCCATCATGTGAATGTACCATAATTTCTCAATCCATTCACTTGTGGTTGGATATCTGGACTGTTTCCATGTTCTTGCGATGGTGAATAACGCTGCTATGAACATTGGTGTAGACGTTTCTGCTTGTGCCTCAGCTCTCATTCTCTCGGGGTATATTCCAAGCAGTGAAGTAGTTGGGTGATATGGAAATTCTGTGTTCAGCTTTTTGTTTCTTCTTGTTTTTTGTGTGTTTGTTTCAAACAATGCTAGTATGCACACCTGTAAAAAGAGCAAGGTTGAGATGTTTTTTTTAGGTGTCATCGAGTTGAGTACAGCACATAGTAACTCTGAACCCCGTTCTATCCTGTGCCATTCTCACACATCCTGACACAACAGAGTCCATTGCAGCAGTCACCGTGTTAATCCACCTGGTTAAAGGTCTTTCTCTCCTTGGCCAACCCTATACCTTTTTGAACATCATGTCCCTCTCCAAAGAACAGGCCCTTGTAGTCTGAAGTATGTGAGATGAAACCTCATCATTTTTGCCTCCAAAGAGCTCTCTGGATGCCCCTTTTCGAAGGCATATTTGTTTATTCTTTTTGCATCTCAATGTCAAGAAGACAAACATTCTTACCACTGGACTGGTAGGCAACATCATGATGAGTGGAGAAAAGGCTGAAGATGTAAACAACTTCATCTTGCTTGGATCCACAGTTAACACCCTTGGTACCAACAGTCAGGAAATCAGGAGACGTATTACACTGGGAAAGTCTGCAGCTAGGAACCTTTTTGAATTATTGAGGAATAATGATGCTACTTTGAGAACTAAGGTGCATCTGATTCAGATCATGGACTTGCTGTGCATTTGAGAGCTGGACAATGAATAGGCATGACAGAAGAAGAATTGATGGCCTTGAAGCTCTCTTAACACCCCAAGGTTTGTCAAAAGGAGTGAGATCAAGACAGTCAAATCTGACCTTTATTAACTTCATAAAGGATAGGGAGGAAAATGTGCAACAATGAATGAGTGGGGAGAAAAATTAAATGGGGAAAAAATATAAACTGAGCTAGTTAAAGATTGAAAAAAAAGAGAAAAGTGAACTGGGGGTGGCTAGGGCTGAGAATGTGCAACAATGAATGAATGAAAAGCTAACTTTTCTGTAAACTTTTATTAAAATCACAATTAAAAAAGAAAAAAAAAGGGCTACCAGTCTCCATCAGCAACAGCAATAGTGCAAAGCCAATTCCCATAAGGTCAGTCTTGACCTCGATGCTCCCGCTTCTACTAATTCCAACACCAATTGTATTGCTTTACTAATGGGTCAGAAATCTGTTGCAACGACCACACAGATTTCACAGAATCATACTTAGAATTATGAAGTTTGCTGGGGAAGCTAGCAAGTCACAATTAAGGTTGACAAGAGAACACAATTCCTCAGGATAAATTCTCAAGCATGCTTGTAGGCTCTTTAATCTCCAGGCCCAAGATTTAGGTCAGTGTTAAGAAAACTCTCTTAGTCCAGTAATTATGGTGTCTCCCCTCAGTCCTCCAACAAGCTTGGGTGAAAGTCCCTGGCTCTGGCTCTGTGCGACAGCTTCTCGAGCCAGCTGTGTCTCATGTCAGTGTGAGATTCTCAGTGTGTGGTTCTCTATCGTGGCTGCTGCTCTCCGCTCTGAGCGGCACAGGAATTCTGGCCCCAAAGGGCGCAGTTTGCATTCTGTCTTTTTCTTTGCTGATAGTGAGATTCTCACTTTCACTGCTAAACCTGCTCAATTTAAACTAGTAGGATGGGAAAACCAGACTAATCCCATTATGATTAGTTGATGTTCACATTCTTCTGGGCTCCCACCCTGTCATGTGGGAACTCTGGTGGCCTAGTGTCAAGAAGCTGCGCTGTAATAGTGAAGGCATGTGGTTTGAATCCATCAGCTGCTCCGTGGGAGAAGGATAGACAGTCTTCTCCCATGCGATTTACTGTCTCTGAAAAGCTGCGGGAGGATCAGCTATGGTTTGGTTCCAAATCAATGCTACACAAAAACAACAACAGACCCTGTCATGTGGTGAAATTCAAAGCTGATGGCTAGGAAAGCCATTTTGAACAACAAACCTGTGACCCTCCAACACCTCTTTCTATACATATTGTACACAAACATTTCTCTAGAAGAGATGGATGCTGAAGGTAGTTTGGGGGGAACTGAAGAGTATAAAAGTTTTGAATTTTGATAGTGTCTGCCAGTTGCCCTTAGAAGAGGTTTTCAAAACTCTCTCTTGCCAACAGTGTACTTTCCATCATTCTGTTTTCCTGATCTGATTGCAAAACACCTTTTTGTTTTCTTTTGAATTTCCTCTGTTTCTTCAGCTTCCAAATAACTTCCTTTTTCTTGAATCCACCCCCTACTTCCTGTCACTTTCAGAAACTGGAGTTCCTTTTTTTTGGGTTCTCCTTTCAAGCCTAATCTATAGAATTCCTTTCATGCTGGAAGACGTCAGCAGGGGTTCCCCACGGGTGTAATTCTATTTTTTAAAAGTTTTGTTTATTTTTAGTTTTATGTTTAGCAAAAGCTTCTCTAACATGTGATAAATATTATCTTTTTAAAAAACTTTAAAAACATTTTATACTGATCTATTTACAAAGTTTAAATACATTGTTTTTCACAAAAGATCCTTCCCATTTCCTTCACCCCATCCACCCATCGAATTGTGAAACCCTATGATTAACACCCACCTCACCCCTCTATTTCCACCCTCACCCCACCTTGGATCTTCATACTCATTCTACGATAATAGTTTTATACAGTATTTGTCCTTGTGGGACTGAGTTAGTTCACTCAGCATAATGCTCTCCAGTCCCTCCCAAGTTAGGATGTAATTTACAAAACCTGCATGTGCATAGTTTTCCATTATATGAATGCACCACAATTTCTCAATCCATTTGTTTGTTGTTGAATATCTGGGCTGTTTCCACGGCCATGGTGAATTCTTACTGTAGTTAGGTGCTGTAGAGTGGACCTCAACTTACAGTGGCTCTATCTATGTACAACAGATGAACAAGCTGTCCCATCCTGTCCTTCTTCATAAGCTCTGCTGTGTTGCTGCAGTTACTGTATCAGTCCATCTTACTGAGGGTCTTTCTCTCCTTTGCTGACCTTCTGCTTCTCCAAGTGTGGTATCTTTTTTATAAGGACTAGCCTCACCTTGGTAACACGTATGTGAGATGAAGTCTCACCATTCTTATTTCTAAGGATCACCCTGGCTGCATTTCTTCCAAGAAAGATTTGTTTGTTCTTTTGACAACTCATGGTATATTGGCTATTCTTTGTTCACACACAAGTCAAAGACATAAATTCTTTTATTATTATTATTAATTTTAATGAAAAGTTTACAGAGACTTTGTTCATTGTTGCACTTTTCTCCCTGCCCACCCATCCCCCTCAGTTCGCTCTTCTCTTTGAAAAGTAAAAGAAAAATTCTTTCACTGTTATACAATCCCTCCCCCCAAGTTCACTCCACTATGCAGCCTTCGTTCTGGACTCCTGTCATGACAATAATAATCATATATCCCTTTTAAACAGTTCTCTCCCTCACCTGTTTCAATGCAGTATACATAATTTATCCCATTTTTCTTAGTCTCCCCTCAACCCCAAGGTCAGTCTAGTTTTACAACAGTGGCACTATGCAGTATTTGTCCTTTTGTGACTGAGATATTTCCCTCAGCATAATGACCTCAAGGTCACCCATTTTTTATAATATTTCATGGGTTCTCTGTTTTTCAAAGCAGCATAATATTCCATTGTGTGACTGTACCAGAGCTTTTCTATCCATTTGTTTGTTGATGGGCACTTAGGTTGTTTTCAAGTATTGTGAACAAAGCCGTGATAAACATGGGCATGCATATATGTGCTTGGGTGGCGGTTATGGTTTCTTTGGGGTATATTCCCAGTAGTGGAATTGCTGCGTCAAATGGTATTTCTATCAGCAACTTTTTGAGAAAGTGACATACCATCTTTTCCACAACCTCGCCAGCATTTGTTGTTTGCTGTTCTGTTAAATTTTTCTATTCTGACTGGGGTGAGATGACAGCTCATAGTCATTTTGGTTTGCATCTCTCTTAGAGCTAGAGATTTTGAACATTACTTCCTGTGTTTGTTGGCCATCTGAATGTCTTTTTTTTTGTGTGTGTGAAGTATCTGTTCATATCTTTTCCACTGGGTTGTTTACCTTTATCTTGTGGTGCTAAAGACATCAATTCTTTGGGCTTCTTTTTACTGACGTTTTCTCATTAGCATATGAAGCAATTGAAAATAATATCATTGCTTAGAGCAGCCACATCTTAGCCTTTAAAGCAATATCCTTGCTCTTCCACAGTTTAAAGCGGTTTTTGACAGATTTGCCCAATACATCTCCTTTTCCCTTCCATTCATTCACTGTTGCACATTTACAATGCATCTTTTAATTTCTTGATTGTTACCACAAGTGTTGATTTTGGATCCAAATAAAATGAAATTGTTGACAAACTTCAATCTTTTCTCTATCTATCATGATGCCAGTTGGTCTAGTGATGAGAATTTTTGTTTGCTTGATATTGAGAGATGTAATCCATATTGAAGGATTTTTGACCTTCAGTAAGTGCTTCAAGTCCTTTTAACATACAGCAAGCAAGGCTGTGTCATCTGTGTAATGTGGGTTGCTGGTGAGTCTTCCTTCAGTTCTAACACCACATTCTTCTTGATACAGAGTAACTAGCAAAACCCAGGGAGCTCTCGTAGTATAGTCCACAGGGAGTTGCGTTGCAAATCCAAAGATCTCAAGTGTCTGGAAGTTTAAGTCTACAAATGGCTCCATGGGAGAACAGTAGACAGTTGCCTTCTATTATGATTTACAGCCTCAGAATCCAGATGGAAGGTCGCTATGAGTCAGAACTGGGCAGTGTGTGAGTGAGTGCATCAGTGGACCTGTGGACATCTAGGAAGAGGAGTCTGGAGATCTGCTAAAAAAGAAAAATGATTCAGCTGTTGAAAACCTTGTTTAATGCAGTTCTGCCATGGCACTCATGAGTCACCACGAGTTGTGATTAACTAGACAGCATCTACTTTGTGGTGAGATTAGAAAGGGAGCTGTGGGTAGTGATGGAGAGGGAGAAAGGTGGATGGATTCAAGAGACATTCAGAGTAGAGATAAGACTGGGCCATGGGCCGTGTGTGAAGAGGAGCAGAGTGCAGAGAGAGGCAAAAGCAGTCTCCAACTCTATGGGTAGATGGAGGCACCATCTTTGGAGGGAAGCACATAGCAAAAGAGGTGTACTGAGGTGAAAGTTTAGAATTATCAAGTCAGTTTCATACAGGATAGAGCCCACCATTGATAGAAACATATGAGCTCTACTTCTAATCGAAGGATTAGAGGCACAAGTTTACCCAAAGGCTCCTTGAAGAAAGGACTAATCTATTTCTGATAACTCAGCCTCTGAATATTTTATGGAGCACAGTTCTCCTTTGATACACATGTGGTGGTTTTTAGGTGATGTCAAGTCAACTGTGACTCATAACAACTGTATGACCAACAGATCTGGACCCTGCACTGCCCTGTCCTGTCATAATCTCTGCCACATTTGGACCCATTGATACAATCACTGTGTCCATCTATCTCCTTCTGGGTCTTCTTCTTTTACTCTGCACCTTTCCAAGTATGAAGTCCTTCTCCAAGGACTGGCCCATTCCTAACAACATGCCCAAAGTATATGAGACAGTTTCAACATCCTTGCTTCTAAGGAGCACCCAAAACCACAACTCAAAGGCATAAATTCTTCTTCAGTCATCTTATTCACTGTCCAAGTTTCAGATGCATAACAAGTAATTGAAAAGAACTTGGCTTGGATCAGGAGTATCTTAGTCTTTAAACTGACATCATTGCTCTTTAGTACCCTGGAAAGGTCCTTGACAGCAGATTTTCCCAATGTGACCCGTCTTTTGAGTTCTTTGATGGCTGATATCAAAGGTGTTGATTGTGGATTCAAGTAAGATGAAATCATTGACACCTCAACCTTTTTTCTGTCTATTATCATGTTGCCTATTTGCTCAGTGGTGAGCAATTTTATTTTCTTGACATTTAGATGAAACTCACATTGTAATTCTGTATTTTTTCACAGTTCTGTTTTAAGCAAGTCTCAGAAACCACTGCTAGGTGGTCTGGAAGGGAGAAACATTCTGTTTGAATAGAGACAATGGCAAAAAAATTAATCAGGATAAGTAATCAAAGCTAAATTAAATCCACATGCTAAGTCTTCTCCCTTCTTTGTCAAATGATTAAGATTTAGAAATATCTGTTTTCTTTCACCCTCTACTTCACTACTGGGTTTTGTCCTCCGTAAAAGGAAAGAGAAGTCTTAACAAGCGCCTTGGTGAATGATGTGGAGTTCTCTTTGAGTTTTCAATTTGGCTGTATTGATTTATAAGGTCTTTTCAATTACTGAATTCTTGTTGGTGGCAGTGCACAGGGCTGAGTACGTGAGAGACATGCACTATTGATCCCAGGTACTTAGAAAGGGGCATTTGTGCCTCTCCTTTAGATTGATGAAGTTGCAAATAATGAAGCTACCCACGCAATATTTATTAAATGAAAATCTGGAATTCATTAACGTAAGAACTTGTCTTGTATTATAAGAGAAGGGAGGAGGTTAGAGAAAAAAAAGAGAGACTATGGTAGTTATCATGAACATAATATATGAAGCAATTTGAATTTGAGGGAAGGCAATTTGGAATCTTATTAAAATTTCTTCTCTCCTTTTATTGTACAAGCATGGCTGGGTGGCTTCCGGGGAGACATCGATCAAAACACAGGTGTGAGGAAAGGTGACGATGGGAAAAAAGAGACTAGTTCCCCAATCCTGGCTCAGCTTTAAATAGAATGGCTATCCAGGGTGTGCCCCAAAGCAGGAAGTCAGTGATGAATGAATGAGACAATGAACGGGAGTTGGGAACGAGCTCTGGTGGCCTAGTGGTAAGGAGTTGTGCTGCCAGCCTGAAGGGATGTGGTTCAAATCTATCAGCTGTTTCTTGGGAGAAAGATGGACAATCTCCTCCTGTGAGGAGATTAACTGTCTCTGAAAACCCCTAGAGGGTAAGTTATCGGTCAGTTGACTCCATGGTACACAACAACAACAACAAAAATTTTGAATATTAACTACAGTTGTCAAGACAGGCTGACATGACTATTTAGCTAAGCCCAGCCAGAAAACATTTCTCTTTCACTCACTCAACAGACATTTACTGAGATTCAACAGCATAGCTATGGTAGCTTAGTGGTAAGGAGTTGCACTGCCAATCCAAAGGCAGGTGGTTCGAATCCACCAGGTGTTTGGCAGGAGAAAGAGAGCCAGCCTCCTCCTGTGTGATTTACAGCCTATGAAAACCCACTGGAGAGTCATCACCTGTGAGTCAGTTCTGAATTCACAGCACATAGCAACAACAAAACAAGAACAAAGACAGAATGAACATATTGGTGGATTTAAAAGCCAAGAATAGGATTAGTGTTGTGTACCGTCGAATTGGAACTGACTCATAGCTGACCCATCAATGGGTTTTCAGAGGCAGTAAAATGCCCGGGAATGAGATTGCCCATCTTTCTCCTGCAGAACAGCTAGTGGATTCAAACTTCTTGCCTTTGGGATTGCAGTGCATCAGTTGGCCACCAGAGCTCCCAAAGTATAAGAGAAGTATTTCTATTCCTCTGATGCTGCTTAAATCTTCAGTCACCCCTTGCAACTGAACAGCATTGAGAAGGTAACACTCATTTTTTAGAGTCAAGTGAACAACAATTCAAAAAGGTGAAGTAAATTGAGGACTGGTGGGTGGCTGACGCTTCTCATGCGTTTATTGTGAGGATGTCAGAAAACATAGAGCTTAAGTGAAAAAATCAGAACCCAATTGCACTGTTAAATGTTAGTCTGGAATCCTTCTGGAACTTTTCATGGACACTTTTTTCTGCTCGCTAAACATCTCCGCCTACTTCTTGGAAACTGGCCCTCTTCCCATACATGGTGTCTGTGAGTGTGTGCACTCCTGGAAGTCAGCCAGACTTGTACAGGCACTGTTGATGTTATGTGCCATCTAGTCAAATAGGACACTTAACACATCCGTGAACAACAGACCTGAACTCTGTCCTAGCCTGTGCCGGTCTCATCATCTCCGTCATACTTGAGTCCAGTACGGCAGTCACTCAATCCATCTCATTGAGGGTCTTCCTCTTTGTTGATCCTCCTCCTTTCCCAGCATGTTGCCCCTTTCTAAGTAATAGCCTCTCCTAAAAACATGCCCACAGTATGTGAGACAAAGCTACAGTTGATCAAATCAGACATGAGCATCTACCCCAAGCTGAGTTAACCTGTCCTTTAATTGGGAATTTGATTCAGCTTGAAGGTTGTTGTTAGGTGTCATCGAGTTGAGCATGACTCATAGTGACCCTAGGAATGAAAGATCTGAACCCTATTCTGTCCTGCACCATCCTCACACTTCCTGACACACAAGAGCCCATTGCAGCAGCCACCTGGTGAAGGGGCTTCCTCTCCTTTTCTGACCCTCTGCCCTCCCGAACATCATGTTTTTTCTCCAAGGAATAGCACTTCTTAGAAACATGCCCAAAGTATGTGGGGCAAAGCCTCATCATTCTTGCCTCCAAAGAGCACTCTATTGCACCCTTTCCAAGACATATCTGTTTGGACTCCTGGCTATTCATGGGATGTTCAGTGCTCTTCTTCAATACCAGTGCTCAAAGGTGTCAATTCTTCTGTCATCCTTATTCACTGTCCAGCTCTTGGATGCATAGCTAGTAACCTTTGGACCTTTCCAAATTATTAAGGACTAATGATGTCAGTTTGAGGACTAAGGTGCATCTGATTCAGGCCATAGTCTTTCCGATTACTAGAAGAGGAAGGCAGGCATTTGAAATACACCACACTGTGCTGTGGAGTGACTTGGGAGCAGATGTCAGTGGTGTGTGTTGAGGGAGGTGTTTTAGGCTTTTGAGTCCATTTTGACTCACTGAGTCCATTTTGACCTTATGAGCTTCGTGGTGTGATCTGTAGGGGGTTGTGCTGTTAACCCAAAGGCTGCACCTCTTTGGTGGTTTGAAACCACCAGTGTATCTGAAGGGGAAAGTTGGATAATCTCATCCTATGCCATTTCAGCTTCAGAAACTCAATGGAGGGTCAACTGTGAGTCAGTTCCAACTTGAAGCCAGTGAAATGGAGCGATGAGTGATGCTAGAGTACTTCTCACTGCCAGTAATGGGAAAACAAAACAGTCCCCTGAACCTAAATGTATTTATTCAGTTACAAGAAGGCTGAAGATAGGACATTTTAGAATGTCTTGATGTTACCAAAAGCCTCCTATAGTTGTTGTTTTTTGTCGTCAAATCAATCCAAACTTGTACGTGCAGAGTAAAAACTACTCCAAAGGGTTTCAGCTGTGACCTTTCAGAAGCAGATAACTAAGTCTGTTTTCTGAGGCATCTCTGGGCTTGTCCAGACAGCCAGTCCTTCAGTTAATAGTTGAGTACTTTATCATTTGTGTCAAAGACTCTGACGAAAGGTCTAGGCATTTACTATCTTTCTGTCCTGCTTTCCCAGGCAATAAAGTGCCTCATGGTTACAAGATAGCTGCCTCAGCTCCAACAATCACGTCTTCACCAGACAATATCCAAAACCAGGAAGACAAAGATCCTAGAGCAGAAAAAAGAGAGCTGCCCTCCAGTCTATTATGACTCGTGGTGACTCCATCTGATTTTCAAGGCTGTAAATCTTTACTGGAGAAGATTGTCTCTCTCTCAGGGCAGCTGATAGATTTGAACTGTGACCTTTTGGAGATTTTCATCCTGGGAAGGGAATTACTTCCTGAAAGTTTATCCACAAATTTCTTTAATGCCTTAATATATGTTCGCTTCTAGTCCAGTCACTGGAAAACAAAATGGGAAGCCATGATTGTTTAAAGGTAAAAGAAAGAAACAAGAATTTAAAAAGATAAGCCCTCCACCTCACCAAAGTGGGGCAGGAAGAGAGGGAGAGAGAGAAATTGAAAACCTGCTGAGTTGATTCCAACTCCCAGTGACCCTCCAATTGGGGTTCTTTTTTTTCTATAATTATATTTTATTAATTTTCATAAACATTTACAGAGATTTTGGGTTTCCATTCATT
>NW_006399901.1:4627736-4629668 GCF_000299155.1 Elephantulus edwardii | reverse complement strand
TAGTAGGATTTGAAATCAGGGAGTGAGATACCTCCTACCGTTCTTCTATTCTTAAGGAGTGCTTTGCACTCCAATTGGGGTTCTAAGGCTGTAAATCGTTATGGAAGGATGTTGACTGTTTTTCTCCCTTGGAGATGCTAATGTATTCAAACCACTGATCTTTGAGTTGGTAGCCAGGGCTCCTTTTGATTAGTTTACACTATTCTTAATTTACCTTCTGCTCTAGAAGGGAGCATATTTGTTCAATAGAGAAAAACATGGGCTCTATGGCCAAGGAATGAAGTGCTGATTGTCTCGTGGGTAAGGAGTGATGCCCAAGGAGTCAACACAAAGGTATACAGTACACCAGCTGAGAGACAGAGAGAGAGAGAGAGAGAGAGAGAGAGAGAGAGAGGAGAATCCCCTCCCAAAGCTTCTGAAAATCCATTGGCAGGTCAGCTCTGAATTGATTTTGTCTCTACAGTGATGAGTTGATGAGTTGGATGGACAAGGATGAATGGACTGGAATGGTACCTGGAGAGTCACTACTCCACCATCCTACCTAAGACTGTATATAATGTTTTTCACCCTATAATGCTACTTAGAGAGCCCTGGTGGTGTAGCATGTAATGTGCTAGGCTACGAACAGAAAGGTCAGCAGTTCAAGTCCACCAGCTGCTCCTTGGAAGAGAGATGAGTAGCTTCCTAAAGATTGGAATCTTAAGGGAGACTCACCATGAGATGGACTCAACTCGATGACAGTGGGCTTGGGTTTGTAATGTTCACGTAAAATGCTGGGACTCCCTTTCTTTATTGCTAAATGCACACAGTGCCTGCTCCTTCCCGTTACTCTGTGGAACAGTGGTTATTGACTGACTTGGCACAGCCAGCGGTTTCTGATTGCTTGCTACCCCTGCCACTTCCTTTGCTGTTGCCCTGGCAACAATCCATCTCTGACCCTGTCATCAAGGACAATTACATCTTTGTCTTCCTTTCCCACTTGTTCCTTAGAGACTATTCCTTTGTCTCCCTCACGTGAGACGTGGATTTCTAGAGGAGATTATCTATTTCCTCCTCTTCCTTACAACATCCCTCTCTGCTCATTCCTGAGGTCCCTTGAGAATGGAAATGTACCCCAAAGGCTTGTCAAGGACAGTAGAGCTCTGGGGGAAAAAAAGGAGAATCCTCTCTCTGGGTCTGAAACTAGAATGCTTTAGCCCAACATGACCTAAGGATGCATCACAAGTTGACCACAACTAATGTCCCTTTACATTTTCTATTCCTACTGACCTCAGGAAGCAAGGGCAGAGGCAAAATAGGGTTTTTGAACTGGGGCTGACCTAGGCTTGCACACACACAGAAGCAAGTTACTTAACTCCATGACTCATTTTCTCTCTTGTGAAATGGGATTACCCTTACACAGCGGGTCATGATGTAACTTGGAAATCACATACATAAGTGGAGTAGAGAATGACAGGAAATTGTACCTACTAATGGTGTTCTGAGAGCTCCTGGGTTGCACAGGTAGTTAAGCTCTGGGTTGCTTACTGAAAGATTGCTATTCCAAGTCTATTCAGAGTTGTGCCTTCAAGAAAGTTCTGATGATCTACTTCCAAAAAGATCAGAGTTCTAAAAACTCAACCTATGGCACACAATGCCTGGTCTTGTGGTGTGGCTGTTGTTAGGTGCCATCGTGTTAAGTACAACTAACAGCGACCCTGTGAAAAACAGATCTGAACCCTTTCCTATCCTGTGCCATCTTCATCATCTCTGGCACAATTGAGCGCATTGCCACAGTCACTGTACCAATCTATCTCATTGAGGGTTTTCCCTCCTTTCTAAGTGTGACATCCCTTTCCAAGGAATAGCTTTTCCTAGCAACATGCCCAAAGTGAGATGCACCAATGGGAGATGGACCTTCACCATCCTTGCCTGTATGGAACACTCTGTTTG
>NW_006399901.1:4588673-4627176 GCF_000299155.1 Elephantulus edwardii | reverse complement strand
CGGCACATAACAACAACAACAACAACAACAACAACAACAATCATGATGATGCCTATTGGCCCAGTGCTTAGAATTTTTGTCTCTTGATATGGAGATGCAATCCATATTAAAGGTTGTGGTCTTTGATCTTCTGCAGCAAGCCTTTCAAGGCTTCCTCACTTTCCACAAGCAAAAATTGCACTACCTGCATGACACAAGTTGTTAGTGAGTCTTTCTCTGATCCTGATGCCACATTCCTCTTCATAGAGTCCAGCTTCTCAAGTGATTTGCTCAGTGTACAGACTGAATAGGCATGGAGAAAGGATCCAATCATGAACTCCACCTTTCTTCAGCCCGTAGAGATGCATCTAATTCAGGGAGCAGAATAATCCCAGGTCTACACTTCTGGAAATCCAGACTATGGATCACAGAACACTAGCTGTGTTCTGATTGCTCAGGGAGCAAGGACCCATCAGGGCCTTAATGGAGACAGACAGGCAGACAGGCTGGGAATTGGAGAAAGGCATTGACTTTTCCTCCAAGTGGCTGAGGGTGCAGATTCTTGAGCCAGAACACTGGGCTTTTATGCCCCACTCCTCCCCTTCCCAGGAATTTTAAGGAAAACATACTACCCACATACATAAACATCAGTTTCCTTATCTGTAAAAAGGGCATGGAAATTTTATGGTGCAGTCTGTAGGCAGTTGAGGAACCCTCTCTGGCACCTCGAATCCACTGGCAGCTTCTTGAGAGAAAGATGGGTCATCTCCTCCACTGCGATTTACTCTTCAAGCCTTGGAAACTTGATGGAAAATCAGATATAAATTCCTAGCAACTCACCAGCAATGAGGTGGTTTTGTGTATGTGTATACACAGAATTAAAGAATGAAATGAGATAATAATTCATAGAGGATGTCAATTATCTCATTCAATCTGAATCATAAACCCTGAAAAGTAATGCAGAGTCTTTGTGCCCAATTCCACAGAGAAGGAGACCAAGAACTCCTCAAGGGCAGACCATGAAATGAATCATGCTGTTGTTGTTATGTGCCATCGAGTTGCCTGCGACTCATAGTGACCCTGTATTCAACAGCTCTGAAGCCTACCCTGTCCTGAGCTAGTCTCACTGACACTGATACATTTAATGCCATTACCTGAGTACCATGTTAATCGATGTCATTTGGAGTCTTCCTCTTCTTTGCTGTCCCCCACCCTTCCGAGCATGATGTCCTTCTCCACGGACTGGTCCTTCCTGGTTATGTGCCCCAAGTATGTGAGACAGAGCTTCAAAATCCTAGTCTCCAAGGACAAACTTGGTTTCTTTCAGCCTCTCCAAAATAGACTTATTTGTTTTCTTGGTGGTCCATGGTATGTTCAAGCACCACTCTTCTCCAGCACCACAACTCAAAGACATCAATTTTTCTATCATCCTTAGTTATTGTCCAGCTCTCTGGTGCATATCAAGTAATTGTGAAGACCGTGGCCTGAATCACATGAACCTTAGTTTTTAGACTGAAATAATTGCTTCTCAGTACTCTGGAGAAGTCCTTGACAGCAGATTTTCCCAGTGTAATTTGTCTTTCCGTTTTTTGACTGCTGGTGCTCAGATTGTCAGATTGTGGAGCCAAGCAAGCTATAATTGTTAACATCCTCAATCTCTTCTTCATCTTTCATGGTGCTGTCAATTTTGTTTTCTTGATGTTGAGTTTCAAACCATATTGAAGGCTACAGTACTTGACATTCTGCAGCAAACACCTCACATTCTCCTCAGTTTAAGCAAACAAGATTGTGTCATCTGCATAACAGATGTTGTTGATGAGTCTTCCTCCAGTCCTGATGCCACTTTCCCCCTCGTAAAGACCAGCCTGTTGAATGATCTGTTCTGCATATCGATTCTGCCTATAGTAATGTGGGGCTTGAATTTGTTCTTCAGTTCCTTCAACTTAAGAAATGCTGAGTAAGTTCATCCCTTTTGAATCTCTGACTCTAGCTCTTTGCACCTTTCATTATAATACTTTGCTTTGTTATCTCAAGCTACCCTTTGAAATCTTCTGTTCAGCTTTTTTTTAATTGGGAAAAACATATTGGGGGTACAAGGAGGTGAAGGTTGGGGGCAGAAGGGTGAGGATGGGCCAGGATGCAGTTGCAGAGCTGCACAGTTTGGTCGGTGGGGGGAGCAGGCGAAGGAAATGATGAGGGTCCAGTGGGGACCAAATGCTACAGAGGAATGACAAGCATTTTCCAACAGTAATTAAGCCAACTGTCTTATTGATTTGGGAATTGGATGCCGACTCTCTGGCTTCTTCATGCTGAACAGGGGCGTAGATGTAAAGGGGGGAAGGGAGGACACTTTATCACCTTACTGGTGGTCTTGGGTTACAGCTGCTTGCCTTCTTGCTCTGTTAGAAGATATTTTCCTGTCATTTGGTCCCCTCTGGACTGCAAAGTGTTGTTCAGCTTTTTACCTTCTTGATTTCTTCCCTTTGCTTTGGTTTCTCGGTGCCCTAGTTAGTGCAACATTCAGAGTCTCTTCTGATGCTCATCTCTGTCTTGTCTCCCTCCTGTCTTTGTAATGACCTTTTGCATTCATCATAGTTGATATTCTTGATATCCTTCCACAGTTCATCTGTTCTTCATTCATTAGTGTCCAAGACCTCAAACCTATTCTTAAGATGGTTTTGGTACTTGTGGATTTAATTTAATTTTCTTTAGCTTCAGTTTGAACTTGCATATATGTAGGTTGATGGACAGACATTCCACAATCAGCACCTGGCTTAGTTTTGACAGCTGATATTGAGCTACTCCAATGATTCTTTCCAAAGATGTAACCAATCTGATTCCTGTGTAGACTATCAGGTGAAGTAATTTGTGTTTCTTATAAAATGTATTTACAATGAATAAAACAAAATTCTATCATTTTCTATCATTCTATCTCTCACACCATTTCTGTCACCAAGACCATGTTTTCCAACTACTGATCCTTCTTTCTTGTTTCCAAGTTTTGCATTCCTGCCACCCATTACTATTAATGCATCTTGGTTGCACATTCCATAAATTTCCACAAAAGTTGCAAGAATTCTTCTATTTCCTTCTCTTTGGCTCTGGTTCTAGATCCATCCTGAAATACAATGTTGTGAGCAACGGGATAATAGCTATATGCATACAAGGAAGACCTGTTAATATCTACATGGTTATTGTGCTGTTGTTAACCGCTGTTGAGTTGAACACAACACATAGCGACCCCATGAACAAAAGACCTGAACCCTGTTCTATACCTATTATCGTTTCTCTAAGTTCATAGAGTTTCCAGAGACATGTTGTTTAGGAAGTGGATGCCACTCTTGCTTCTTCTAAGCCTATCTCAATCTGGGAGTTCCAACAAATACTGTGTACCATGGGTAACCATGATGGCATTTAACACACAGTAGCACAGTGTTCAGCATCACAGCAACCACAAGTTACCTCAGTACAGCAAATTGACACCAGTACTGTACTACTTAGAAAAATGCTCATCTCAAACACAATTAACATCAGGCCTGAGGGCCCAACTGACTTTTAAATACAAAGGCCTTCCACCAGGTCCTGTTGACTCTAAACAAGGGCTTCCAGCCCACAATCCATTGTTAGCTAAACCTAGAAAATCCAATCAGCTCACACACAATTATGAATGACATAACAAACCAACCAAACAGTCCACACCAGACCCTCAACTAGCACAAAACATCCCACCTTCCAGAAGCCACTGCTTCACACATCAGCCTCCAAACCTACGTGGTTAGGTATTATCAAATCAATTTTCAACTTCAACTAACCCCATATGACCAAATAGAACTGCCTCATAGGATTTTATGGGCAGCAAAGGCATCTTTTCTTGTCTCCATATTCATCGTACAACTTTCACATACGTTCATGGGAGACTAAAAAAGATGCCTTTGAATTGTGGTCTTGGCAAAGAGTATTGAATATCCTGTGAACTGACAAAAGAACAAGTAAATCTATCTTGGAAGAAGTGCAACTAGAGTGTTCCTTAAAAGCAAAAATGGTGATATTTTTGTGCCACATACTTTGGGCATGGTATCAAGAAGGACCAGTCCTTTCAGAAGGACACCATGTTTAGGAAAACAGCATCACTGAACGAGATGAAGACAGTCGATGAGATGAATTGGCACAATGACTGTAACAATAGGGTCAAACACAACAAAGATTGTGAGGACGGGGCAGGGTGGCTCAGAGTTTTGTTTTCTTGAACATGGGGTCATTATGCCTTAGAATCGGCTCCATGGCATCTAACAATAGCATATCTTTTGGGGTGGGGCCCACAATTTCTTCCTTAGCTTTGGCTATGTGTCTGTCACTGCAGTGGGTGCCTGTTCCCCACCTTCATTCCCTGCTGTGGCTTGGACTCCGTAGGCATTTGACATGCCTCACCACCCCTTGACAAGCCTCATGATTCTAGAGAGCTTTAATTGGGTTGGTAATAGGCATGGATGCCTCATCTAAATCTGCCCAGGGAATAGAGTTTTATTTGTCCTGGATCCCACGCTGAGATGGATTTATAAATGCAGAATCCCAGCACCGAATTTAGCAGAGAGAATGATTTTTGTTTCCCAAATGTAGGCCACAGCATCTAATTGGAACTGTTACTTAGTAACTGTGTGTGCAGTTACCCAGTGAAGTGATCAGAAAGGGGTCTGGGAACACTGCCCTGAATCATTCTCTCTTTCTTTCTTCTGCCCCAAGAAGCAAATTTCTTTCCTGTTGACTTGGGGGATTGAACTCTTCTTTTGATCCCTGGAGTCATCACTGAAGGTCTGGCTCAAACATTAGCCAACTGGAGAGAGAGACTCAAGTTCAAGTTTGTGATTGTTTGCTGAGTGACTTCTTGAGGTTCCCTTAGCCCCAGTTAACCTCTATCAAGTAAAGACACACAGGGTTTCATTAGTTAGAGACCTCTGGTTCTAGAAAGTAAGTGGAGGCTTGGGAAGAAGGTAGATTTTATTTCCACCCTACTTATTGTTGTTTTTGTTCCTGGGTGTCATTGAGTTGACTTTAACTCTTTGGAACTCTATGTGACAAAGTAGAATTGCCCCATACACGTTAATTTTCATGCCAGTAGACCCACTAGATGGATTCAGACTACCAGCGTTTTGCAGCTGAGCACTTAACTGTTGCACCATCAGCCTTCCTCCAACAACAACTACTAAATCCAAACACACTACTGTCCAATTGACTCCAATTCAAGACAGCCCCAAAGAGAAGAATAAGGGCTAAAAACAGATTGCCTCATCTTCCTCCTGGGGACCAATTGGTGGTTTTGAACCCTTGAACTTTCACTTAGCAACCCAGCTCTTGACCCACTGTTCCACCAGGTACAGTAACTGTTTTTAAATGAGCGCTGACTTGGTGTCCTGCATTTTAAAAATATCTTAGACATTATCTCCTTTGCTCTTCTTCAACTCTCCACTGAGTTGATGGTGACTCGTGGTGAGCTGAGGAATGATGATCTGGACCTTGGCCTACCCTGCACCATCCTCACGATCTCTGATACGCTCAAGCCCATCGTTACAGTCACCTTTTTAGTCCATCTTTTTGAAGGTCTTTCTCTCATCCTCAGACCCTCCACCTTTCTCAGCGTGATGTCTGACAACATGCTCAAAACATGAGATGAAGTGTCACTGTCCTTGCCTCTAAAGAGCACCCTGTTTGACCTTTCTCCAAGACAAACTTGTTTGCTCTTTTGGCAGTCCATGACATATTCAAGACTCCTCTCCAACATCAAAATTCAAAGGCCTCAAATCTTCTTCTGTCATCCTTGTTCAGTGTCTGATTTTCATAGGCATAGAAAATAATTGAAAAGACTATAGCTTGGGTTGTTGTTGTTAGGTGCTGTCAAGTCAAGTTCCACTCATAGAGACCCTATGAATAACCAACCCAAACCAGGTTCTATTCTGTGCCATCTTCATCATTTCTGACACACTACAGTTGACTGCTGAAGTCACTATGCCAATTTTTATGAAAGCCTTGCTCTTTAGCATTTTGGGAGGATGCTTGACAGCAGATTTCCCCAATGTGACTCATTTAGCACATGGTAATTTAATATACATAAAGTGAGGCTCAGAGAAGGGAAGTGATTTGCCCAAGACTGCATAGCTAGTAGACTTCCCAGTGTTGAACAAGGCTAAATACTTGGCTACCAACCAGAAGGTTGATAATAGCCTCTTCCTTACAAGAGCATCATGAGAATTAAATGAACTAGTGTATAAGAAGTTCAAACTGCTTTGAAGGAAATAGCAAAAAATAAGGCCCCTGGAATAGATGGTATACCAATTGACATATTTCAGTTAACAGATGCTGCCCTGGATGTGCTCACCAACTTGTGCCAAGAAATCTGGAGAACAACGACTTGGCCAACTGACTGGAAGAGGTCAATATTTGTTCCCATCCCAAAGAAGGGTGACCCAACTGAGTGTGGAAACTACAGAACAATATCATTGATTTCACATGCAAGCAAGATTCTACTGAAGATTATCCAAAAACGACTGGAACAGCACATCAGCAAAGAACTGCCAGAAGTCTAGGCTGGGTTTAGAAGGGGTCGTGGTACTAGGGATATTGTAGCTGATGTTAGATGGATCTTAGCTGAAAGCAGAGAATACCAGAAGAATGTCTATCTGTGTTTCATTGATTATGCAAAGGCATTTGACTGCGTGGATCATAACAAACTGTGGCTGACTCTGAGAAGAATGGGAATCCCAGAACATTTAATCGTGCTAATGTGAAACCTATACTTGGACCAAGAGGCAGTCGTCAGAACAGAACAGGGCAACACTGCATGGTTCAAAATTGGGAAGGGTGTACGTCAGGGATGTGTCCTGTCTCCATACCTTTTCAACCAGTATGCAGAGCAGATTATCCGAGAGGCGGGGCTCTATGAGGAGAGGCGTGGCGTTAGGATTGGTGGAAGATCTATCAACAATCTGCGTTATGCAGATGACACAACCTTGCTCGCTGAAACTGAGGAGGACCTCATGCACTTACTGCAGAGGGTCAAGGACTGCAGCCTTCAATATGGACTGAGGCTCAATGTCAAGAAGACAAAAATTCTCACCACTGGACCAATCGGTAGCATCAGGATGGATGGCAAAGAGATTGAGATTGTTCACAGCTTCAGTTTGCTCGGCTCCATGGTCAACACTCTTGGCACCAGTAGCCAGGAAATCAAAAAACGTATTGTGATGGGAAAGTCTGCGGTCAGGGACCTCTCCAAAATACTCAAGAGCAACAGTGTCTCTCTGGAGACTAAGGTGCACCTGATACAGGCCATGGTTTTTGCAATCACTTGTTATGCATCAGAGAGTTGGACAATGACTAGGGAGGATAGAAGGAGAATTGACGCCTTTGAGCTGTGGTGCTGGAGAAGAGTATTGAATGTACCATGGACTGCCAAGAAAACAAACAGATTCATCGTAGAGAGGATTAAACCAGGCTGCTCCTTGGAGGGAAGGATTCTGGGGCTTCGTCTGACATACTTTGGACATGTTGTAAGGAGAGACAGGTCTTTAGAGAGGGACATCATGCTGGGTAGAGTGGAGGGACAGCGCAGGAGGGGAAGACTCTCTATGAGGTGGATTGATTCAGTGATTGGGGTACTCGGGATGGGTGTGTCAGAGGCAATGAGATTGGCACAGGATAGAGCACAGTTTAGGGCTGTTGTACATGGGGTCGCTATGAGTCGCAAACGACTCGACGGCACATAACAACAACAAACAACAGTGTATAAGAGTGAGATTCAATGCAAGGTGATGCTCCAATTGGCTTTTGAGGTTGTAAATAACAATAAGAGGAGGCTTCCTATTTTCTTCTGAGGAGCTTATGGTGCACTGAGACCCTGGGAAACACCTGGCCTTTGGTTTAGTAGAAGAACTTGCTATAGACTCTTCTGTAGCAAGTGGTTCAAGTTCACTTTCAGCAAGCAAGTTGTGTCATCTGCATAAGCAGGTTGTCAATGAGTCTTCCTCCAATCCTGATATGACATTTTTTTTCAGTGAGATTGCTCTTAGCAGATCTCATCGTTGTTGTTGTGCTGTTGAGTCAGAACTGACTCATAGCTGATCCTCCAGTGGGTTTTCAGAGTCTGTAAATCACATGGGAGTAGCTTACTTATAGTCATCCAAAGGAGTGGCTGGCAGATTGGAATCACTTTCCTTTAAGTTGACAGTGTAACTCCTTACCCACTGGACCACTATAGAGGTAATTAATTATATTAAGTCTCATCAAAGAGATGATGTCATCATAACCACCAAATCAGATAATCATGGGCAACCTAGTTGACATACAACCTTAACCATCACAGTCCTCCCCTTATTGGCTTGGCACTTAGATACTTCCTTAAGTAATACATAATCCCTAAATAAAGACAATCATAATATCCTACTTCTCTATCAATTTCAACTAACATTGTTCTGAGGTAGTCTTTAAACTCTAAGCCAAAAAAAATAATTCAGTGTTCTTTGAACCAGGTAATAAATCTACTTCCACTGAGCAAATTCTAACTATTAGTGGCCCTATGGGAATCCCAGAACACTAAATTGTGCTCATGCGAAAGCTATACCTAGACCAAGAGGCTATTGTGCGAATAGAGCAAGGTAACACTGCATGATTTAAAATTAGGATAGGTGTGCATCAAGATTGTACCCTTTCTCCATATCTATTTTAATCTGTATTCTGAGCAAATTATTTGGGAAGCTGGACTCCCTGAAGAAGAATGTAGCATCAGAATTGAAGTAAGACTCATAGATAACTTTATTATGTGGATGACACTACCTTGCTTGTTGAAAGCGAGGAGGACTTGAAGCACTTGCTGCAGAAGGTTAAACACTGCAGCCTTCAATATTGATTGCATATCAATGTCAAGAAAACAAAAATCCTTGCCCCTGGAGCAACTGGCAACATCACGATAGATGGAGAAACGATTGAGAATGTCAACAACTTCATCATACTTGGATCCACCGTCAGGCACAACTTTGTACCAGTAGTCAGGCTATTAGAAGATATAATGCACTAGGAAAGTCTGTAGTCAAAAACTTCTCCAAATTATTGAGGAGCAGTAATACCAATTTGAGGATTCAGGTCGTGGTCTTTTGCTATGCATCTGATAGCTAAGATGACAGAAGAAGAATTGACCCCTTTGAACTGTGGTGTTGCACAATCCAGTGGATTTTCAAAAGAATAAACACATATGTCTTAGAGAAAGTGTAGCCAGAGTGCTCCTCAGAGGCAAAAATGACAAAGTTTTGTCTCACATACTTTGAGTATGTTGCTAGGAGAGGTTATTTCTTGGAGAGGGACATCATGCTTGGAAAGATGGAGGAACAGCCAAGGACAGAAAGGCCCTTAACCAGGTGAACTGACATAGTGACTGCAGCAACAAGCTTGAGTGTGTCAGAGATTGTGAGGATGACACTAGCAGGGTTCAGATCTGCTCTCAGGGTCTCTGTGAGTACTACTGGAATTGACGGCACCCAACAAGAACGTCCCTCTAGATCTTTATAGGAACAGACTGCCACTTCTTTCTCCCATGGGGAGCTGGGAGTTTAGTTAGCAGCTTAACCTCTCACTCCACACAAAGGTTACTTAGCAAGAATTTAACTTAATTAGTTAAAGATTGCTTGTGTTGAGCCTTATGCTATTTTAAGAAACATGGAATAAAATGGAAAACAGTAACTTAAAGAGAAGATAAGTTTCTCGAGTCTTCTTGGGGGTCACGTAAGGAAAGTTTTGGGCTGTGTTGATTTATGATACTGGGGTTTTTATCTCCACAAAGGGGTATCAGTTAGACTTTCACCCCTTTTGGTCAACAGAGACCCAAAGGTGGAGACCTGCTAAAGGGTGTGTCTTTAAAATTCCATAGTGAGGGGACGAGTCCACGGCCCTCAGGCCAAATTTATTACTTTTAGAATGAATATTCTTTAAGTGGTACAGCAGTCATATATCTATTTGTTGTACTGAATAACTTGGAGTTGCTGTGATGCTGAACACTGTGCCATGTCGTGTCAAACACAATCATGGTTACCCATTGTGGACAGTGTTTGGAGGAGCCTCCTGATTGATTCCGGTTTGGAAGTAGGAGTGGCATCCCCTTCCTAAACAGATGCCTCTGGAAACTCTATAAACATACAGAAATGATGTTAATTATAGAACAAAGTTGAGGTCTTTTTGTTCATAGGGTGGCTATGAGTTGTATTCGACTTGACAACACTTAACCACTGCTAAGTGAGATTAGTGTGTTTGTACCTCACTGTTTGCCAATTTGCTGTACTGTATAATCTGGGTTTGCTGTAATGCTGAACTTTGTGCCATTGAGTCTCCCAATGTGAACAGTGTTTGGTAGAGCTCTCAGTTGTAGAAGAGGTTTGGAGGCAGGAGTGGCATCCACTTCCTAAACCACATGCATCTGGAAACTATGAACTTGGAGAAACGATGATAGCTATGCAAAGGCTATCTAGGTCCTTGACAACATGTCCCTATCTACCCAGTATGTGGGACTAAGTTTTACCATCCTTGCCTCTGAGGAACACCCTGGTTGCATTTCCTCCAACACTTGTTTTTTTGGTTTAGTATTCTATGGTATATTCAATATTCCTCAGCAACACCACAATTTAAAGGCACTAACACTTCTTCAGTCTTCCTTATTAATTGTCCAACTTTCATATGGATAAGAAGTAATTGGTAATATCATGTCTTGGATCAAGTGCACCTTATTCTTTAAACTGGTATCCTTTCTCTGCTAGCACAGTAAAGACGTTCGTGACAATAGATTTCTCTAATGCAACTTGTCTTAGGATTGCTGCTACCATGAGATATTGATTGTGGATCCAATTAAAAGGAAATCCTGACTTAAACAGGTAAAAATTACCTAATTGATATGTATTTGTTTTCGTTAGTTAGTGCTGCTATAACAGAAATAAACAGACTCTGAGAAGAATGGGAATCCCAGAACACCTGATTGTGCTAATGCAAAACCTATATTTGGACCAAGAGGCAGTCATCAGAACAGAGCAAGGAAACACTGCAGGGTGCAAAATTGGGAAGGGTGCACACCAGGGATGTGTCCTGTCTCCATACCTTTGCAACCTCTATGCAGAACAGATTATTCGGGAGGCTGGGCTCTATGAGGAGAAATGAGGCATCAGGATTGGTGGAAGATCTATCAACATCTGCGTTATGCAGATGACACAACCTTGCTTACTGAAACTGAGGAGGACCTGAAGCGCTTGCTGCAGAGGGTCAAGGACTACAGTCTTCGGTATGGATTCAGGCTCAATATCAAGAAGACAAAGATTCTCTGGACCAATTGGCAGCATCAGGATGGATGGTGAAGAGATTGAGAATGTTAACAACTTTAGTCTGCTTGGCTCCACAGTCAACACTATTGGCACCAGCAGCCAGAAAATGAAAAGACGTATTGCAATGGGGAAGTCTGCTGTTATGGACCTCTCCAAAGTATTGCAGAGCAATGGTGTCACTCTGGAGTCTAAGGTGCATCTGATACAGGCCATGGTCTTTGCAATCGCTTGTTATGCATCAGAGAGTTGGACAATGACTAAGGAGGATAGAAGAAGGAGAATTGATGCCTTTGAGCTGTGGTGCTGGAGAAGAGTATTGAATGCACTATGGACTGCCAAGAAAACAAACAATTCATCCTGGAGAGGGTTAAACCAGGCTGCTCCTTGGAGGCAAGTATTCTGGGGCTTTGTCTGACATACTTTGGACATGTTGTAAGGAGGGACCAGTCTTTGGAGAGGGACGTCATGCTTGGGAGGGTGGAGGGACAGTGCAGGAGAGGAAGGCCCTCTATGAGGTGGATTGATGCACTAACTGAGGTAATCGGGATGGGTGTGTGGGAGGCAGTACAATTGGCACAGGATAGAGCAGGGTTTAGGGCTGTTGTACATAGGGTCGCTATGAGTCGCAAGCGACTTGATGGCACATAACAACAACAACAACAATAACAGTATAACAGAAATACCAAAAATGGTGTTGTTATGTGCTATTGTCACTTGTGACTCATAGCAAACGCTGTCCTGTCCTGAGCTAATCTCACTGTCTTCAACACATCTACTGCCGTTACCCTAGTTACTGAGTCAATCTCATCGAGGGTCTTCCTCTCCTGTGCTGTCACCCTTCCAAGCATAATGTCTTTCTCCAAAGACTGGTCCCTTCTGGCAACATGCCCAAAGCATTTCAGATGGAGCTTCAAAATCCTTGCTTTTAAAGGAGCAAGCCGGCTTCCCCCTCTCCAGGACAGACTTGTTTGTTCTCTGAAGTCCAGCGTATGTTCATTATTTTTCTCCAGCACCGCAACTCAAAGGGATGGATTCGCCCTTTGGCCTCCTTTCTCGACAAGATGACCACGCCTAGTCCTCCCACAGGTACTCCTGCTGCCACTCCAGCCCCAGCACCGGCTTCTGTTCCAACCTCAGACCCAGTTCCGGTTCCAGCTCAGACTCTAGGCCCCACCTCGGCGCTGGCTCCAGCTGCCGCCTTGCCCTAGGACCCGAACGACCCAGTGACTATGACCACTGGTTTGGGCAGAACTTGGCCGCAGTGCCCGGCACAGACCCCTGTGCCACCGCCCCAGTCATTTTAGCCTCCGTCGTGGACAGCTATGAGGGACGCAATGAGGGTGCTGCCCGAGTTATTGGGACTTTGCTGGGGACTGTCGACACACACTCAGTGGAAGTTACAGGTAGCTTTTCAAAAAGTGCGCCACTATGTGTCTGAAGATGAGGTGGCTGTTGATGTGGAATTTGCTAAGAACATGTATGAGTTACACAAGAAAGCCTCTCCAAATGATCTCATCCTAGGCTGGTACGCTACAGGCCACGCCATCACAGAGCATTCTGGACTGCTTCATGAGTACTGTAGCCGAGAGGCCCCCAACCCCATTCACCTCACAGTGGACACCAGCCTCCAGAATGGCCTCATGGGCATCAAGGCCTGTGTCAGCACTTTAGTGGGTGTCCCTGGGGGTGATGTTCACACCTTTGACAGTGAGATACGAATATTGTAACACTGAACACATCGGAATTGACCTCACTATGAAGACCTGTTTTAGTCCCAACCAGGTGATTGGACTCTCGGGTGACTTGGAGCCGCTTGGAGGAGCATCAGCCCGCACCCAGGATGCCCTGAGCACAGTACTGCAAAAGATGTGCTGTCTGGAAAAGTGTCAGCTGACAAAACTGTGGGCCGCTTCTTGATGAGTCTGGTCAACCAAGTACCTAAAATTGTTCCTGATGACTTTGAGACCATGGTCAACAGCACTATCAGTGACCTGCTGATGGTGACCTGCTTGGCTAATCTCGCACAGTCACAGAGTGCCCTCAATGAAAAACTTGTAAATCTGTGAACGGACCCTAAGATGCATTCCTGCCACTCTAGGCTCCAACCTTGGGACTGGAGTAAAGGAAAAGATAGTTTCTTCAAGGATTCTTTTTCTGTCATCCTCAGTCATTGTCCAGCTCTCCAATGCATAACAAATGATTCTGAAGCTTGGATCAGGTGCATCTTAGTCTGTAGACTGATACTGTTGCTTTTTAGCACTCTGGAGAGGTCTCTGACAGATTTTCCCATGCAATTTGTCTTTTGATTTCCTGACTACTGCTGCCAAGAGTGTTGATTGTGGATCTGAGTAAGATGAAAATGGGTGGCTTGAACAAACAGAAATTTATCCTATCACAGTTTAGGCAGTTAAGGATCTCTCCAAATTATTGAGGCAGTTTAGGATGGCAGTTTGAGGACTAAGGTGCTTCTGATTCAGGTCATAGTCTTTCCAAATACTAGCCATGCATCTGAGAGCTGGACAATGAATAGAGATGACAGAAGAAGGTTTGACGCCTTAGCTGTGATGTGGAGAAGAACACTGAACATGGATAGGCAAGAGAACAAAAATGTCTTGGACAGAGTGCAGCCAGAGTGCTCTTTGGAGGCAAGAATGATGAGGCTTCAACTCACATATTTTGGGCATGTTGCTAGTAAGGGCTATTCCTTGGAGAGGGACATGATGCTTGGAAGGGTGGAGGGTCGACAAAGGAGAGGAAGATCCTTAACCAGGTGGATTAGCATGGTGACTTCTGCAATGGGCTCTTGTGTATGAGAAAGTGTAAGAATGGTGCAGGATAGGACAGGGTTTAGATCTTTTATTCATAGGATTGATATGAGTTGTATTCAACATGATGGCATCTAACAACAACAGTAACAACAACAACAACAACAACAACAAAAACCCAAACAGTTTAGGAGTGTACAAGTCTAAATAAAATGTTCCAGCTCTAGGGGAGGGATTTTTCTCTCTGTTGTCTCGAAGAGAATGTCCTTGTCTCCTTTCCTCCTCTGTAGGCTGGAAATCTCCACATGTCTTGGTCTTCTAGTGACCAGGAAGTTCCCTGAATGGAGATCAGAGCCCAAAGGACACACTTTCTTGGAGATACTGAGCTCCCTCTCCATTACTTTTTTATCCTTTTATCTCTTGTAAGAAAAAAAGATATTGTAGCCACATCCCAGGAAACCTCTCCATTGTTGCACACTTACCCTCAATCCTCTTACAACTGATGGGTTTATCAGATATGGTTTATTAAAACTGCCACATTGCATCCTTATACCCAAAACACTGAAAATCATGGCCTAGCTGAGAAAACATCTATTTTAGATGGGATGTAATTCAATCCAGGACAATGCTTGACTCGGCTTTTTTTTTTTATATATATTTTCAACCACAAAATTAAAATAGATATTAGACATATTTGGTTCTAGAGTTATACTAGTGATATTTCATTCTCGAAATATTGAGTCTACCATGACTCATAGTGACCCTATGAACAATAGACCTGAACTCTGTCCTGTCTCCATCATCTCTGCTATACTTGAGCCTGTTGCTACAGTCTCTATGTCAATCCATCTGTTTGCGCATCTTTCTTTTGCTGACCCTCTACCTTCCTCGGTCTTTGTCCAAGGACTGGCCTCTCTTCACAACATGTTCAAATTATGTGAGACGAAGCTTCAGCATCCTTCCTCTAAGCTTCTTTGTCATTCCCTGGTTGTACTTTCTCCAAGACATATATATTTGTTTGTTCTTTTGGCAGTTCATGAAGATATTCAGTACTCTTCTCTAACACCATAGTTCAAAGGCATCAATTCTTCTGTCATCCTTATTCACTTCCCAACTTTTAGATGCATAGCAAGTAATTGAAAATACCATGGCTTGGATCAGATGCACCTTAATCTTTAAACTGACATCATTGCTCCTTAGTACTTTGGAGAGACCCTTCATGGGAAATTTTTCCGGTGCCTGATGTCTTCTGATTTCTTGACTGCTGGTACCATGTGTGTTGATTGTGGACCCAAACAAGATGAAATCATTGACAATGTCTTCTTTCAATCTATCTTGATATTGCCTGCTGGCTTACAGGTGAGAAATTTCATTTTCTTGAGGTTTAGATGTAATCCATCTTGAAGATCTTTTGCATTAAATGTTTCAAGATGACCCTACACAATCTTTGACTCACTGAAGGTCCACATTAAACTGTAGGACTTGGCTTGGGGGCCCTTGACCATCGTATGTGGCTGTTGTTGTGGCCCACTGAGTCAGAATCCACTCATAGCTGACCCTCTAGTGTGTTTTCAGAGGCAGTAAATCGCACAGGAGGAGATTGCCCATCTTTTTCCCAAGGAGCAGCTGATGAATTTGAACCTTGGACCTCTGTGCCTGTAGTGCAATTCCTTACTGCTAAGTGGCTGCAATAAAGGGTAATGCTCAGCCTTCTAGGAGTTTGACTCTAGAGCTTAACAGTGCTGTCACTGTCACGGCACCCCTCCCTGAACTCCAAACTGTTTGGTGGTGAGAATCAAAGTTCATATTAAGCATTATCTGGTACAATGATAAGATTGTGAGTTGCTGACCCAGGTCATGCTTTGGGAGCAATGTTGAAACTGGGTTGATTCATATTAAGCATTATCTGGTACAATGATAAGATTGTGAGTTGCTGACCCGGTCATGCTTTGGGAGCAATGTTGAAACTGGGTTGACCTCATTCACCCATCAGTCTTTGCTTGGGCTCAGCTCATTGGAAGTGACTACTTTCGAGTCTTGGTATCTGATGTAAAGTGATACCAGTCCTGAGACTTTCACTTCTGGAAAGTCTTGAGTCAAAGCATGACTTCATTTTTTCCCCAATTGACACAAATGACTTGCTCAATGTACAAAGCAGAACATTAAGCCTTAATGGAACTTGAAAATTAAATTACATTCTTGCCATTTTGAGGAACTCTAACACAGCTCTTACCTTCCTAGAAGATGTTTGTTTTTGAAATAATTACCCTCTTCCTTTGCATTCAACAACCTGACCAGCAACTAGGAGGATTTATTGTTTTCAATGTCATATCCAAACAGACAGTGAAATATTTCCAGAGTACTGAGCACAGGTCAAAAACAGTGTTATCGGCCTTCCCTCCCCACTTCTGTACTTCTGGAAAATGACCTGTCTCTGCCTCTGGGGCCTGTATTTTCTAATAAAGTGGTCTTTACTTTTACCTTAAAGAAAACTCAAAGCACTACCCAAAAAACTCCGTATTATCTCGTTTCCCCCAGCCTTCCTCGAAGTCTCAGTGGGGAGCTCGCTGGTTGTCTTTAAGCTTTTTTCTGTCCCTCTTCCCAACCCTAGCATAGTACATTTGTCACACAGCCATCTAAACACCACTCCTGCTTGAGGAACTATCAAAGACCCAAGTGGCAAAGCCCCAGTTCCCACTGTTCTTAGTTGCTGTCAAGTTTGTTCCAGCTCCTGAAGCCTTCCAACTCGTGTGCAGAGATAGACTTGATCCACAGGGTTTTTTCCCCCAAGGTTGAGATCTTTGGGAAGCAAATAGGATCAGTTCTGACTTGATGGCAATGAGCTGGAGGTGTTTGAACTCTCAGATGGGGAGCTCCGGTGGCTTTGTCCACAGTTTCGCTGCCCTCTCAAAGGTGATGCCTCTCCGGCAGTTCGAATCCACCAGCAGCTCCACAGAAGGAGGATGAGCAACCCTTCTCCCATACAGTTTGTTGTTGTTGTTGATTGTCATGGAGTCAAGCACGACTCATAGCGACCCTGTGAACAAAATGCCTGAAGCCCCTCTACAACTATCGACATTTCTCATAGTTCATAGAGTTTCCAGAGGCATGTTGTTTAGGAAGTGGATGCCACTCCTGCTTTCAATTTATAGCCTTGGAAACCCACAGGGGAATCAGTTATGAGCCAGTTGCACAAATTTTGCATTTTAAACTCTCAGATAAAAGGTGCAGAAGCCTCACTGTCGAAGTATATAACATGTTGTGTAGCCAAACAAAAGGAAGGGAGTTTAAATCCCTCAGCTGCTCTGCTGGAGATCTCTACGAATAGGAACGGACTCCAGAGCAGTTGGCTCGTTTTTCGATTTGAACTTTTGAATGGCGGTGCTTACTGCCTCATGCTGAGCGTCAATTCTGTTTGTTGTCCTTCTGCATTATTTATGAGGTTTTATTAATATGCAAATCCATACCAGCTGATTGGCCTCTCTGGCGTGGCTCCACGAATCTCCTACGTCCCTGCTGGCTACAGTGCTTTCGTGTTTTGTAATTCTCCAACTGTGGACAGTCCTGTATCTACAAGGAGATCGAGAAATCCTTCATCAGAGGGCAGTGAGCCAGGCCGGCCCCCATATGTCTAGAATCCCCCCACGTCTCACAGCTCCTCTGGGCCCGTGGAAGTGCAAAGGAGTCTCAGAGTGCTGGCGCACTTAGATGTGCAGTAGCATTTTGCCGATTACTGGTCGTGTGATCAGAACAAACCTTGTTACTGCCCCACCTGGGTTCTCATCTGTGAAGTGGAGGTGCTAGTAGCTTATTGTTCTTGTTTGTCTTTGTGTACCATCGATTGGAGTCGACCCATAGCTGACCCTCCGGCAGGTTTTCAGAGGCAGCTAGTGGCACCGGGAGGAGATTGCCCATCCTTCTCCTGTGGAGCAGCTGGTGGATTCGAACTGCATGCCTTTGGAATTACAGTTCAGCTTCTTGCCACTAGGCCACCAGAGCTCCCTAGTAGCTTATTGGGGTGGGGTTGCAAGGAGAACGAGAAAAGCTGCACCTGTTTTCATGGCAGGATTTGAATTCATGGCATCCTGTGTTCCTATGAGCAGAACCACACCCAGAGAGTTTTCTTGACTGTGCTATTGAGGAAGAATATTGCCAGGCCTTATGTCTGCAGCACTGCTGAACAGGTTTGAAGAGCAAGCTTTTCACCACACCCAGGAGCCTTAGAAGCATCTTGTTGCTGATATATGTTGTCAAGTTGGAGCAGACTCATAGCTGACCCTCCAGCGGGTTTTCAGAGGCTGCAAACTACACAGGAAGATATGACTTCTCTTGCTCTCCAGGAGCAGCTGGTAGATTCAAACCACTAGCCTTTGCTTTGGCAAAGTAACCCCTTACCACCAGGCCATCAGAATTCCCACGGCAGCATTTTAGGATTTATTAACATCCAAGCACATGCTTGTTCCTTCTCCCCTGACTTGAGGTCTGAGGGATTCAGTGACTCATCTGAAACATCACCAGCCCTCCTGTGGAATTGGCCTGGATTCTTGAGTACGCACCCAGCCTTCTTCCTCCCACACCAAGGAGAAGCCAGCAAGTGGCTGATGTTGCCCAGAGTGTTGCCACTTCAGTTGCTTTGCTGCTTTGCTGTGTTTTGACAAGAGATATAATACAGAGATCTGGACATGGGCCCCTCAGCCTGACCCTCTCTGGGCAGGCAAGAGGCACAACCAGAGGTGTAAGTGGTTGCTGCTTCTACCTTGAAATACAAGTCCTGGTCACCTTGGCTTGCCCTTAAGCCACTTCACTGGAGCTGGGCAATAAGCCTCTCTCCTTGTCCTCCCAGTTTATCAAAGCTACCCCCACCTCTGAGCCTCCACTTGGGCTGTTCCATCTAAAATGTAAAAGCCATTCAAACAAACAAAAGACCCTTCTCATCTTCTCCATTCTTCTCCTTCCTTCTTCCCTTGTTAAAATCCAAATCTAGTCCAATTCTAAGAATTGCACCGCTGTTGAGTCTATTCTGACTCATAGCCATCTGAGGGGACACACTAGAACTGCCCCATAGGATTTCAGAGGTTGTCAATATTTATGGAAACAGACTTGCCTCATTTTCTCCCTCAGAGCGGCTGGTGGATTCAAAACCCCGAATTTTTGGTTAGTAGGCCAATGCTTAGTCTACAACACTGCTTAGACTCCTACACAATTCCCAAGATGGGAGTAAAGGAAATCTGATCTATCCCATCCCATCCCATCCCATTCATATCATTCCTAATTTATATTACCATTCTTAAGTCTTTAATAAAGACTAAGGCAGGTCTGATCCAGGCCATGGTTTGGTTTTTCCTCCCCTCCCACCCCAATTGCTTCTTATGCATCTGAAATTTGGACAATGAATAAGAATAACAGAGGAAGAATTGGCTTGAAACATTTGTTGCAGAAGATCAAAGAATATAGCTTTCAACATGGATTACATCACAACATTAAGATAATGAAAAGTGTCACCACTGGACCTGAGAGGCAATATCATGATAGATGGAGAAAAGATTGAAGTCATTAATCACTTCATTTTACTTGGATTTATATTCAATATCCATGGTAACAGTAGTTGAGAAATAAAAAAATGTGTTGCATTGGAAAAATCTACTGTCAAGGACATTTCCAAAGTGCTAGAGAGCAAGGATGTCAGCTTAAAAAGGAAAATGCACCTGATCCAAGTAATATTTTTATTTTAAGTTGCTTTTTCTGCATCTGCAAGTTGGATAATGAATAAGGATGACAGAAGAATTGATACCTTTGAGCTGTGGTGCTGGAGAAGAGTGTCAAATATTCCATGGACTCCCAGGAGAACAAATAGGTTTGTCTAGGAGAAAGTGCAACCAGGGAGCTCTTTGGAGGCAAGGATGGTGAAACTCCATCTCACAAACTTTGGGCATGTTGTTAATGAGGGGGCAGGCCTTGGAGAAGAACATCATGCTTGGAAAGGCGGAGGGTCAGCATGAGAGAGGAAAACCCTCAACCAGATGGATATAGACACAGTGACTTCAGCAATGGGCTCAAGTGTGTCACAGACTATGAGGATGGCAGGATAGGGCAGAGCTCAGAGCTCAGAGTTCATGGGTTCACTATGAGTCATAGTTGACTTGACAACACATAACATCAATTGTCTGTTATGTGATACCATCAGAGGAGGGGCAGCACTCAATATTAAATGCACCAATACATTCTTCAGTGAAATGCTAAGTATGATGAATAAAGACTGAATAGTTTCATGTCACTTTAGGGTTGGCTTAGCTGCCAAATAAATGTTGGCTTTGAACTTATGAAAACACTTTCCATTTTCATAGCCTCTGGTACTTTTCAATTTCAGACCAATGTATAACTATGTGAGGAGTCCCAGTGCCAGCTCTGGAGGTCTAGTGAGTAAAAAGTTGTGTTCTCAGCCTAAAGGCATACAGTTCAAATTCACCAGCTGCTCCTAGGGAGAAAGATGGGCAATCTCCCCTCATATAATTTACAGGCTCTGAAAACCCACTGGAGGGTCAGCTATGAGTTAATTTCAAGTTATCATCAGAAAGAGAGGAAGGGAAAAGGGAAGGATAAAGAGAGAGGGAGAGAGGGAAGAGGGGGAGGAGAGGAAAGGAGAGAGGGAGAGAGTGAGGGACAGTAAATGGCAACTATACACAAGAATCTCACTTGATGGACGACATAGAAATCAGATTGATTACATCTGTGGAAAGAATCGTTGGAGAAGCTCAATTTCAGGTGTGAAAATTGGCCAGGTGCTGACTGTGAAAGATCATCAACTACTTAAGTGCAAGTTCAAATTAAAGTTAATAAAATACAAATAAATCCACGAGAACCAAAATATGATCTTGAGTCTATCCTATCTGAATTTAAACATCATCTCAACAACAGGTTTGAGGCTTTGAACACTAATGAACAAAGACCAGATGAGCTGTGGAAGGATATTTAGAATATCCTCCATGAGGAAGGCAAAAGGTCATTACAAAGACAGAGGAGGAATAAAAGATCAAGAGGGATGTCAGAAGAGACTCTGAATATTGCACTAGAACACTGAGAAGCCAAAACAAAGGGAAGAAATCAAGAAGTTAAAGAGATTAACAGAATATTTCAAAGGGCAGCTTGGAAAGACAAAGCAAAGTATTATAACAAAATATGCAAAGAGTTAGAGTCGGAAAAGCAAAAGGGAAGAACTTGCTGGGTATTTCTCAAGCTGAAAGCTGACTATTGACTGGGCCAGGAAGCATCAAAAAAGGACAGAAGGAATACACAGAGCCATTTTATCCAAAAGAACTGGCTGACACAGAACCACATCAGGAAGCGTATGTGATCAATAACCAATGGTAATAAAGGAGGAAGTTCAAGCTGCTTTGAAGGAATTGGCAAAAAATAAGACCACAGGAAATGATGGAATACAAATTGACATATTTCAACAAACAGATGCAGCACTGGATGTGTTCTCCAGCTTCTGGCAAGAAATCTGGAGGGTTTCTGATGGGAAGAGATTCCTATTTATTTTCATTCTCAAAAAAAGCGATCCAGCAGAATGTGGAAATTATCAAACAATACGGCATTAAACAACAATAACAGTGACGACGACCAAGAGAGAGCTATGCTGGCCTAGTGGAAGGAAGCTGTGCTACCAAGCCGAAGGTGGGTGATTTTCATCTGTGGCCCTCGGCCAGGTTCAAATTGTCTTCTTGTCAAACATTCTTCTAGGTGGTATAGCACTGGTCTGTGCGTTGCTGTACAGAGGTAACTCGTAGTTGCTGTGATGCTGAAGTCTGTGACAGTGATGTGCCAATTGTGGTAATGGACACCCATGTTGGACAGTGTTGGCTGGAGCTTCCCAACTAAATCAAGCCTGGAAGTAGGAGCGGCATGCACTTCCAAAATGGCTTGCCTCTGGAAACTCTATGTACGAACAGTGCTCAGGCTGTTCGTTCATAGGGTCGCTATGAGTCGTCTACGACTCGACGGCATTAAACAACAACAACAACAACCACATGCAAGCAAAATCTTGCTAAAGATGATTAAAAAAATAACTAGAACAGTACATCAAATGAGAACAACTAGAAATACAAGCTGAGTTTACAAGAAGCCGTGGCACTAGGGATATCATTGCTGATCTGACATCAGCAGCTGATCTGACATGGGTCTTGGCTGAAAGCAGAGATTACTAGAAGGATTTCTATTTGAGTTTTATTGACTGTACAGAGGCAGGTGACTGTGTGGATCCCAACAAATTGTGGCTGAAATTGAAAATAATGAAAACACAGAACACTTGATTGTGCTCATGTGAAACTTATTCTAAACTATAACAAGAACCACTGTAAGAACAGAGCAAAGGAACGCTACATTGTTCAAACTCAAGGAAGGAGCATGTCAGAGAGGTGTCCTTTTTCCATGGGCTTGTGTTTTTTTTCCCCAATTTATGTGTGGAACAGATCATTCGGGAGGCTGGACTTTAAGAAGAAGAATATGGCAGCAGCATTGGAGGAAGACTCATCAATAACCTGCATTTTGCTGATGACACAATGTTGCTTGCCAAAATTGAGGAGGACTTGAAGATTACAGAAGGTCAAGGACTGTAGCTTTCAATATGGATTGCATTTCAACATCAAGAAAACAAAAATCCTCACCACTGAGCCAATAGGCAGCTTCATGATAGATGGAGAAAAGATTGAGATTGTTTATTATTTCATCTTGCTTGGATCTACAATCAACATCAATGCCAGTGTAGTTAGTAGCAGCCTGCATGTTAGGCATTAGAGAAACTGTTTTATATGTTAGCATTAGAGACGACATTTTGTTCTGATAGCTCTATTAAGAAATGTATGCCTCAATTATTTTGGCATTAATATGTTTTTCTAAGCTTTATGTTCTCTAGTACAAGCTGACCCAGCTTGGTTACCAATTCCTCTGCATCTGGCTGGGGGCCTGGACACCCACAAGAAGTCAGATACAATAATGACGCCTAAATGTGAAGAAATCTCAACTGCCAACTGCAATGAACTTTGTGTACCCACCCTGTCTAATCTCTGTATGTCAGAAGGGATTCAGCATTAACTAGTGCTGTGGGTGCATGCAATAAAGCTTTGCTGGTCCCTACAGTTTGGCTGAGTGTTTAGAGTCTTGCATTTCTACCATAACACTGGCACTCAGAACATCAAAACATGAGTTGCATTGGGAAAATCTGCTGTCAGGGACCTCTCTAGAGTGCTAAAGAACAATGATGTCAGTCTGGTAACTAAGGTGTGCCTGATCCAGGCCATAGTCTTCTCCATTACTTGCTAGGTATCAGAGAGCTGGACAATGACAAAGGGTAACTGAAGTAGAATTGATTGATGCCTTTGAGTTATGGTCCTGGAGAAGAGTATTGAACATACCATGGACTGCCAAGAGAACAAATAGTTCTGTCCCGGAGAGGGTGAAAGTAGGCTGCTCCCTGGAGGGAAGGAGTTTGAAACTCTGTCTCACATACTTTGGGCATGTTTATCAGGAAGGATCAGTCCTTGGAGAAGGACATCATGCTTGGAAAGGTAGAGGGTCAGTTCAGGAAAGGAAGACCCTGGCTGAGATGGATTGACATAGTGACTGTGGCAATGGGGGCAGGAGTATTGGAGATGGTGAGGTTGGCTCAGGCAGGGCAAGGTGCAGAGCCATTGTTCATAGGGAGTCATAGTTGAGTCCGTGGCACATAACAGCAACAACAACGGAAAGGTTAAAAGTTTGAATCAATGTGCCTGAGGGAGAAAATTAGGTGGTTTCTGTAGCTATACATCTGTTCTGATGGTTTATAGCCTCAGACATCAAATAGAGGGCAGCCATGTGTTTGAATGGACCCCACACAGTTTTATCTGATTGTGGGCTTGAAGAAGTAGTTTGAGAAGAGAACTATCTAGAAAGGATGTTGCTGGGTTGCAGAGAAAGTACATGAAAAAATCCCCGAAAAGCCCAACAACCCACAAAAAATCCAAAACTTTGGCCATTGAGCTGATTCCAACTCATGGTGACTTTTCATCAAGTTTCTGAGGCTGTAAATCTTTTTGAAAGCAAATCTATTTTGTTTGAGTGAAAGTCTACAAATTACATTGACTTTATTTCAGACAGTTATTCATAGGCATTAATTACCATTGAGGCAATTAACTTATTAGAATATCTAAGCAAGCTCTCAACATCAAGAAAAGAAAGATTCTCACCACTGGGCCAATTAGCAGCTTCATAATAGACAGAGACTAGATTGAGATTTGTTGATAACTTCAGCTTGCTTGGTTCCACAATCAACCCTCTTGGCACCAGCTGTCAGATATCAAAAGACAAATTGCATTGGGAAAGTCTACTGTGAGGGGCTTCTCTAGAGTACTGAAGAGTAATGATGTCACTCTGGAGACTAAGGTGCCTCTCAACCCGGCCATTGTCATTGCCATTACTCATCCAAGAACTGGACAATTACTAAGGATGATAGAAGAAGGATTGATGTCTTTGAGTTGTGGTGCTAGAGAAGAATGTTGAACATAACAAGTCTGTCCTGGAGAGGGTGAAACCAGGCTGCTCCTTGGAGGCAAGGATTTTTGAAGCTCCATCTCATATACTTTGGGCATGTTGCCAGAAGGGACCAGTCCTTTGAGAGGGACATCATACTTGGAAGGGTGGAGGGACAGTGCAAGAGAGGAAGACCCAAGATGAAATGGATTGACTCAGTAACTGAAGCAATGGGATTAAGCCTCTTGTAGATGATGAGATTGGCTCAGGATAGGGCAGGTTTCAGAGCTTGTGAACATAGGGTCACTATGAGTCACATAGAACAACACCAAGCAAACTTTTGTATATTGCTCTTCCTTCCTGTAAATCTTTGTGGAAGATGACTGCCTATCTTTCTCCCACAGAGAAACTGGAGGGTTCAAATTGATAACCTCCAGACTAGCAGCCCAAACCCTGTGCACTATGCTACCCAAACCTCTGTACATCTTAAAGCATTTTATAAAGTTACAGTGAAGTCAGTTTAGACTCATGGCAGCTTTGTATGTGTGCAGAACAGAACTGAGCAATGGAGTCCTCCTGACTAGAATGTTTTTTCTTTTTTGTGACTATGATCTTTTCAAAGCAGCTATGCAGGCCTTTCCTCCCATAGTACCTCGGGGTGGTTTCAAGCTAACAATGTTGACTTGACAGCTGAGTACTCGTCTATTTCAGTTGCCCAGCATGGTCTTTATACACACACTAGTGTCGCGCTGCCTTGATGTGTAGTTACCTTCATCCATCGGGTTTCTGAGGCTGCAAATCTTCATGAAAGGAGATGTCTTCCTCCTGAAGAGCAGCTGGTGGCTTCCAACTGCTGACCTTCAGTTACACACCAAGTCACGAGAATGCCTTTTCTCTGTGTCAACAATCCCCAACGACATTCTGAGCGGCATCAGGGATCTCACTTGGGATTTCTGCTGTAGAAAAGTAGGTCCCTGCACACTGGGGAGAGTGGGGCTAGTCTGTGGGAGAGCTGAGCTGAGAAAGCTTGTGCGCCTGCCACAGAGACATGGCTCGGCTCGGCAATGAGGAGAACTTGGGGAAATGCAGTCCTAGCTTCTCAAGGCCTGCAGAGAGACAGCGAGGACTCCAGAGGAGTTAGCCTCAGGGGCTGGAACTGGAGCGAGGCAGCACTTGGATTGATGCACCAATTAGCTCTGGCCTTCATTCCATCTTGGAGCCCAGTGCCCAAAGCAGGGGCCGTGCATCCTCTAAGTCCCTCCATCTGTTTTCATCAAAGGGAGGCGAGATACTGAGCAGAAATGGAAGACCCGCTGTGGCTGCAGCTGTTGGAACAAGTGGCACCGAGGCAGTGCCAGGCAGGGGCCCTGGATGAGCTTGGCAGTTGCTGGATCTCCCTGAGCCCAAGGCTGAGAAAGGAGCACAGGACCGTCTGTGGTTCCTCCTGCAGAGGTGACACTGGAACCTGCACAGTAAGCTCCTGGCACTTAGTAGAAACTTAAACTTTATGCATGGATAGATGGAAAGGAGAAGAGTGGTGGGCCAAAAGAAGATGCATGATCATGACAGATCAAATGCACACTAGTCTCTGACAGTCATAACATGTCCCTGCTTTGCAGAGAGGGGAACAGAGGTCTAGAGAGGCTTGTCCAAGGTTACCTAGCTGGTGGGGACCCTACAAAGTGTCCCCAGCCAGGCCAGGGATGCTGGAGAACTATTACCCTGCTTCACTTCTAACTTCTCCAAGTAGCTTATGAATCAAATTGGACCATATCCATTCACTGCTTAGAGCCCTCTGTGGCTCCCTACTGCCTTCAGAATAAAGACATGCATCCCTGGTATAACCGACACATTCCACCTGGTCTGGCCCTCCCACCTACTGCATATTCCTACCCACTTTGTCTGTGCTCTCCAGCTCTTCCCTACACCCATCCTGCCCCTGGCTGTTTCTTGTCCACTCATACTTTTGTCACGTACTGGGCCTTTCCAAGTCTTCTGTCTGGTAGCCTGGAGCCAGAGCAACTTGTTTAAATCTCAGCTTAGCCACTTCCCTGTGGAGTGACCTTGGAGAAAGGACTTCCTTTCTCTGAGCCTCAGTTTCCTCGTCTGCAAAATGTGACTATCAGTACAAGAAATGGTTTCCTGGGGTGGTTGTGATGATGAAATGAGGAATACTCATCTCTTAGTACTTTGCCCCATATTTCCAGGACCTCTCCTTCACAATTTCTCCATATGTATACCTACCTACTCCTCACTTCTGAACTATCTTGTTCTCTGGCATTTTGCATTTATGACAATTATAGAAAATCTACTATACAACTATTTTGCAAATCACTGACCAACATCGTGGTAGTAATGATGTGGGAGGTGAGCGTAACGCTGGCAGTAGTGGGAAGGCTGTCTCTCTCCTTGGCTGGGCTATAATTCTCGTTGGTTTGGCAGTTAGGGAATGAGGAGGTTTGGCAGTTATGTGATGCTGTAATTTTGCAATTATGTAACAACCTAACTCAGCAGTTGTGTGATGATGTAACCATCCTCCACTTTGTGATCTGACATGAACTTCCTTCCTTTGCTAATAATGACCTCCCCTTTGGAACTTAACCTGTCACTAACTGAGGAGTGGGTCTGTTTTCTCTTGTGTATGACCATCTTAGGGTTCCCTAGATGCAAATAGTTTGTACTTGACTACTAAGTTCATAAGGTATGTTGTTTGAATCAACTGGATGCTTCATGGGAGATGAATGAGCAATTTTGTCCTGTGCAATTTGCTGCCTCTGAAAATCCACTGGATGGTCATCTGTGTGTTGGTTCCAACTTGATGGTACACAACAATGCCAACAACAACTAAGTTAAAAGTTGGCGATTGACAGTAGCAGTGGCAAAGTTTAATAGGACAGCAAGTAATAAGTGTTGGAGAGGATGTGGCGAGATAGGAGCTCTTATACAGTGTTTGTGGGATTACAAAATGGTACAGCCACTCTGGAAGGCAGTTTGGTGTTTCCTCAAAAAGGTGAACATAGAAATCCCATATGACCCAGTTGTTCCATTGCTTGGAATATTTTACAAGAAAATGAGAACTGAGGCTCAAATGGAAACTTGTACACCGATGTTCATAGCAGCATTATTCACCATCGCAAGAACATGGAAACAGCCTACATGTCCAACCACAAACTAATGGATTGAGAAGTTGTGGTACATTCCTACAATGGAATATTACACAGCACTCAGGAGCAATGATTTTGTAAATTATGACCTAACGTGGGAGGGACTGGAAAGCATTATACTGAGTGAGTTAATTTAATCTCTTAAGGACAAATATTGTATAAAACCATTATTGTGGAATGATTATGAGGATACGAGAGGGTAGAGGATGGAAGCAGAGGGATGAGGATGGGCAGGGGGTGGGGTGTTAATCATAGGGTTACACAATTTGATGGGGGGTAAAGGAAATGGAAAGGATCTTTTGTGAAAAACAATGTATTCAAACTTTGTAAATAAGTCAGTATTTTTAAAAAAATTGTTGGTGATTAGAATCCATTCAGGGTCTCTAAGGAACAAAGACCTGACAATTATCTTCTGTAATGATTTTAAAATTTCAAATCCATTGCTATGTGGTTATTGTTATGCTTATAGTTGTAATTGTTATAATTGATCCTGTGTGGTTTTTGTTGTAGCAATGTTCTAGGATAGAACTGTATGATTCTCACAGCTGCAATCTTTCTCCCACAGAGAATGACTGCTAGATTTGAACTTTTGAGCTTTCATTTTTTTTTTTTAATATGGAACGCTTCACGAATTTGCGTGTCATCCTTGCGCAGGGGTCATGCTAATCTTCTCTGTATCGTTCCAATTTTAGTATATGTGCTGCCGAAGTGAGCACTGAACTTTCTATTAGAAGCCAAGCACTTAAATACTGTGCCACCCGGGCTCCCTCCTTAAAATACCCAAACCCACTGCTCTCAAGTTTATTCTAGCTGATCTAGGTTCATTATGTTTCTAAGGCTGTAAATACAGAAAAAGCCTGTCTATCTTTGTCCTGAAGAGTGGTCAGTCGCTTTGAACTGCCAACCTTTTGATTAGCTGCCTGTCACATTATTTACTATGCAACCAGGATTCTTTCTGTAAAGATTATAGCCAAGAAAACTTTGTGGAGAAGTGAGCTTGATGGTGATGAGTTTGGTTCCCACTTGGTTAATATCTTCTTTCACAGCTTATTACAAGCTCCAGGAGGCAGGTATTCCTCTGTCTGCTTCACATATGTGTCCTCAGCACACCTGGCATGTGTAGGACCTCAGAAAATACACACTGGATCATTGTGAACCATGCAATGATGTCAGCATTGTGTTTGTGCAAACCTGATTACTCAAGGTTCCCTGTAGGAAACAAGCCCGTGAGTCTTCTCCAAAGTAAGACAATTATTTCTGCAGAGACTGTTGTGTCTGGGACCAGCGCCCCAGTGTCAGCTGTGCCCTAGGTCCACCAGGTCCAGCCTGTTTAGCACAGTCTTAGCTTGCCTAATTAGAGTTATCAAGATGAAAACAGCAGCAGCTCATCTTGGTGCCCCAGTTAACTCGGGGGTACCATCTCTGGCCCCCTTCATCTGGATGGCTGCCTTGAGGAGCTAGGGAAATGCATTTACTTCCTGGCCATGTGGCTGGAGGGAGTTGAGTGATCTAGGTCAATCTGTCTCTGTCACCTGTAGGTGATGTCTTGGGAATGTTGTGTACCCCTGAGTCAGAACTGACTCACAGTTGACTCTTTAGTATGTTTTCAGAGGCAGTAATTTGCACGGAAGGAGACTGCCTGTTCTGCAGAGCTGCTTGTGGATTAGAACCATAACCCTTTGGGATTGTAGTGTAGCTTCTTACCCCTAGGCCACCAGCATAGGAGGAACAAAGATAAACTGACCTAAGATCACATCTCCAGCACTGACTTCTGTATTGCTAGGCTTTTTACACCTTATATAAGTACTTCAGCCTTCAATATAGATTGAAGCTCAACATCAGTAAAACAAAGATTCTCACCACTGGGCCAATTGGCAACATAATGATAGATGGTGAAGAGATTGAGATTGTTAGCAGTTTTGTTTACTTGGCTCCACAATCAACACTCTTGATACCAACAGCCAGGAAACCAAGAGACTAATTGCATTGGGAAAGTTTGCTGTCAGGGACCTCTCCAAAATACTGAGGAGCAACAATGTCAGTCTGGAGACTAAGGTGCACCTGATCCAGGCCATAGTCGTCACAATTGTTTGCTATGTGTCAGAAAGCTGGACTATGATTAGGGATGATAGAAAGAGAATTGATGCCTTTGTGCTGTGGTGTTGGAGAAGAGTGTTGACTATACCATGGAGTACTAGAAGAACAAACAAGTTCATCCTGGAGAAGGTGAGACCAGGCTGCTCCTTGGAAGCAAGGATTCTAAAGCTTCGTCTGATATACTTTGGACATGTTACAAGGAGGTACACACTCTTGGAGAGGGACATCATTCTTGGGATTGTGGAGGGATGGCCTAGGAGAGAAAAACCCTCAATAAGATGGATTGATTCAGTCACTGAGGCAATGGGGATGTGGGGGGGGATAGGTGTGTCAGAGACAGTAAGATTGGCAAGGGATAGAGCAGGGTTTAGGGCTCTTTTACATAGGGTCGCTATGAGTAGCAAGCGACTCAATGGCACATAGCAACAACAGTACTTAGGTCTGTGAAGCTAATTAATTCTCTTTCAACTCCCTGCAAACACTGGGAGCCTTAGTCCACTTTGTCCAAGCCCTAGAGCCCTTCAATGCCCACATCCCCTCATTGTTAATGAGTTGTTCCACTCCCACTATTACTAATGGAGCATTCTCTCTTCTACAGTAGGACGGCCTCTCTAAAACACAAATACGTCTCTCCTCTCTATGCCCCTCCATGACTTCCCATTGTGGTGGTGGTGTTGTTATGTGCCATTTAGTCACCCATGACTCATAGCAACTCTATGTGCAGTAGCTCTGAAACTTGCCCTATTCTGAGCCAATCTCATTGTCTTCAACAGGCTTAATCTCATTTCTGCAGTCACAGAGTTAATCCTTCTCATCCTGGATCTTCTTCTACTGTGCTGTCCCTTCACCCTTCCAAACATATGTTCCTCTCCAGGTATTGGTCCCTCCTGGCCACGGACCCAAAGTATGTGAGATGGAGCCTCAAAATCCTTGCCTCCAAGGAACAGACTGGTTTCACCCTCTCCAGGACAAACCTGTTTGTTCTCCTGGCAGTTCACTGTATGTTCAACACTCTTCTCCAGCACCACAGCTCAAAGGCATCAGTCCTTCTTCTATCATTCTTAGTTACTGTCCAGCTCTTGGATGCATAGTAAATAATAGAGAAGACTATGGATTGGATCAGGCACACCTTAGTCTCCAGACTGACAATATTGCTCCTTAGTACTCTAGAGAGGCCAACTTTCCCAGTGTAATCTGTCTTTTGATTTCCCGACTTCTTATGCCAAGAGTGTTGATTGTGGAACCAAGCAAGTGGAAGTTATCAACCATCTCAATCATTTCTCCGTCTATCATGAAGTTGCTAATTGGCCCAGGGGTGAGAATCTTTGTTTTCTTGATGTTGACTTCCCGTTGCCTAGAGAAAGCATAAACTATTTATGAAAGTCAATGAGGCCCCTGCTGACCCTTCTAAACTCTGTTCTTGTCACTTTCATCCTAATCCTTTCCATATCATGATCCAGCCAAACTAAGGTTCTTTCATTTTCTTGGTTAAGCTTTGCCCATTGCCACCTCTAGGCCTTCTTACATGTCACTTTTGCCAGGGACAATGTCCCCCTCTTTGTCTCACTGAAGTCAATTAAATTCATTTTGAACAATATTCTCCTTATTTCTTCAGGGTCTCCCCTATCACATTACAGCAGACTAAACTATCTGATCCATGTCCCTTTCTACAGGCTGCAAACACTTAACTTTGCAAGGGTTGGGATTTCCAGCTGGCACAGTTAGGAGGGCTTCCTGGAAGAGGTGGTATCTGAACTGGATGCAGGAGAGCAAAGGGTTGCATCAATAGAAGAATGGGAATGAAAGTTGGACTGGATGAGTGAGACCTGGCTGAATGAAGTCATTAGGGCTGTTGAGATTGGAAATCCAAAAGCAGCAGGGGTTTCTGAAGATTGGAGTTGAGAGCTCAGTTTGAGAAACTTTCTTAGGAAGCTATAGCAGTAGTTGACACAAGAAGCACACAGGGTCTGAACTAAAATATAGAGAAGAGGAGAGGAAATGAAGAAACTTCCTAAATTTGAATATACTATGATCAGGTAGGAGCCTCTCATGAATTAGCAGTGACAGAGGGGAGTGTAAGGATGGCCAGCTATTCCCAACAAATGTTCCCTCAGTGCCTGTGCCTGATTTAGGCCATGGTCTTTTCAATCACTTGCTATGCATCGGAGAGCTGGACTATGAATAAAGATGATAGAAGAAGAGTTGATGCCTTTGAGCTGTGGTGTTTCAAATAGTACTGTATATCTCATGGATTTCCAAATGAACAAACAAAAAAAAAAGAGAGAGAGAAAGTGCAGCCAGAGTGCTCCTTGAGGCAAAGATGATAAAGCTTTGTCTTACACACGTCAAGCTTGTGAGGTGAGCTCAGTGACTGTTAAGGCCATATGTATGTCAACATGGCTGGGTTAAGATTTTCAGTGATTGGCAGTTTGTTGTTGTTATGTGTCTTCGAGTTGCTTGTGTGACATAGTGATTCTATGTACAATAGCCCTGAAATGTGCTCTATCCTGTGCCAACCTTATTGTTTCTGACACACCTACTCCCATTACTCCAGTCACCGAGTCAATCCATCTCATCTAGGGTCTTCCTCTTTTCCTCCCTCCACTCTCCCAAGCATGATGTCCCTCTCCAAAGACTGGTCTCTCCTTGCAACATGCCCAAAGTATGTCAGATGAAGCCTCAAAATCCTTGGCTCCAAGGAACAGCCTGGTCTCACCTTCTCCAGGGTGAACCTGTTTGTTCTCCTGGCAGTCCAGCTTTCAGTTACGAAATGATGTAATTTGGAAGTTAAGAATGATGTAAGTCATTCTTCATTTTATGATCTGATGTAGTCATCTTTCATTTTTGCATTATGCCTATTTTTTTCACATAACAACTGTAGCCATAGATGAGTTGTTTTTATTAATAATACAGAATAAAATTAATAATAAAAAGAATTAATAATGGAGAGATCCCTGACAGCAGATTTTCCCAATGCATAAACTGGACAATGACTAGGGATGATAGAAAGAAAATTGATACCTTTGAGTTGTGATGCTGGAGAAGATTATTGAATATACCATGGACTATTGAATATATGATATACGAATATACCATACTGTTGTACATAGGGTCTCTATAAGTTGCATGTGACTCAATAGCACACAACAACAACAGCAGCAACAAGGTTATTAAAGCCTTGAAATGAAGGAGATTGGTTATCTGAGATACTGTCTTGTATATTTTTGAGGTCTTAGCAAGGAATTTTACAGACGCACCCCCAACTTCACCTTTATTCTCTATGTATTACTGTTCTGGAGTTGATATTTGTTTAGAAATATTTATTAAGCTAGCATCATTTTCAATAAGAAGATGCAGGCAATTTTCAAAACCAGCAAGTCCTGGCTTGTTTTCACAAGTCATCCATTTAGCATTACAGTAAAACCCCTTTGCATTTTACCATAAATAGCAGAAGAAAATGGGCAACCTCTTCAACATTCTGTTTATAGAGGACCTTATCTAGGTCACCCAGTGGGCTAGCTACAGTTTCTGGTTACTTGTTACTATTTGTTGTGGATTGAATTGTGTCCCCCCTCCAACTATATGTCAGTTTGGCTAGGTCACTATTCTCAATATCATGTAATTATCTTGTTGTTGTTTGCTGTCAAGTCGAGCAAGACTCATAGCAACCCCATGAACAAAAGGCCTGAAGCCCTTCCACAACCATCGCCATTCATCAAAATTCACAGAGTTTCCAGAAGCATGCTGGTTAGGAAGTGGGCACCACTCCTGCTTCTAATTATCTTATGTGCTGTAAATAATTAGCCTATATGATGTTAGTAAGGGAACTCTGGGGCCTTGTGGTAAGAAGCTGTGCAATCCTGAAGGCATGTGGTTCGAATCAACTAGCTGCCCCGTGTGAAAATCTTGGGCAATCTTCCTCCCATGTGATTAACTGCCTCTGAAAACCCGCGGATGGTCAGATATGGTTCTGATTTGACAGTACACAACAACAACATGATGTTAGTAAGGGAGCTCTGAGGCCTTGTGGTAAGAAGCTGTGCAATCCCAAAGGCACGTGGCTTGAATCCATCAGCTGCTCCTCGGCAGAAGGATGGTTAACTGTCTCTGGAAAAACTCTCCGAGGGTCAGCTATGAGTCAGTTCCAACTTGATAGCAAACAACAACAGATTAGAGGGAGTTGTGTGGTAATGTAGTTGTTCCCATGATGCAATCTGAGATACGATGATCGATGATCGGCAATCAGTTGGAAGAGGATTAGGATGGGATACCACACCCTTAATTAGGTTACAACCTTGATCCAATGAAAGGGGAGTTCTCCTGGGGTGCAGCCTATGACACCTTATGTCCCACGGGAGATATAAAGACATGAAGAGAGGAGTGAACTTTGACATCATCATGAAAGAAGACCAGGAGTGGCGTATATCAAGGTGGGAAGCTCCTCGCCACTGAGGAAAATCAAGACATATGGTGATCTCTGAGGAATGCTGAGGGAACTCTGGGGGCTTAGCGGTAAGCAACTGCACTGCCAGCACAAAGCTACGTGGTTCAAATCCACCATGGGAGAAAGATGGGCAATCTCTTCCTGTGCAATTTACTGCCTCCGTAGGGTGAGCTATGAGTTGGTTCTGACTTGACAGTACACAGTAACGACAAGGAATGTAGGCCCATGGATTGTGAAGGAAATAAAGACCCCCCACACAGAATATCTGACTTTACACTCAGCACCTTGAATCCAGCCTTCGTGGCCTACTGGCAAGAAGCTGTACCGCAATCCAGAAGGCACACAGTTCAAGGCCATGAGCGGCTCCACGGGAAAATGATGTGCAATCTCCTCCCAGGCAATTAACTTCCTCTGAAAACCCGCTAGAGGGTCAACTACGGGTTGGTTCCAACTCTACGGTACAACACAACAGCCTCCTAAATGGATCTTGCTGGTATTGTGAGCATGGCATAAGATAGGGTAAAGTTTCAATCAGTTGCTCACTGGGTAGCTGTGAGTCATAGTCAATTCAAGAGCACCTAACAATGTTGTTGTTATGTGTCATCAAGTTGCCTCAACTCTATGTAGAGCAGCTCTGGACCCTGCCCTGTCCTGAGCCAGTCTCACTAATTCCGACACACCAATGTGATGACATAAAAATATGAGTATGTGTTTCTGTCTGTTAAAGCCATCTACTTTTGGTGTCTGCTACGACTATTGATGACAATACTGCTAAGCTCCCTGTGATCATGTAACAAGCATCCCTTTTCCTCCACTTTATCATTTACTCACACACACACACACACACACACACACACACACACACACCCATTCACCAAATCATGCATCCAGCCATTCTTTGTATATGCAAGATGCAGTTACTGTGATCACAGGATCTGCTTTGGAATTTATATTCTCCCAGAATCTTAGTCACTTCCCTCCACTGCAGAACTCAATAAAGCAGGTGCTGTTATTTCCATTTTACAGATGAGAAGACTCAAGTTTAGAAAGATAAAATCAGTTGCAAAGGAGCTCTGATGGTGTAGTGGCAAGAAGCTGCGCTGCAATCCTGAAGGTGTATGGTTAGAATCCACCAGCTGCTCTACGAGAGAAGGATGGGAAATCTCCTTCTGTGTGATTTGTGCCTTTGAAAACCTGGTGTAGGTTCAGTTGTGGGTCCGTTCCAACTCAACGACACACAACAACAACAACAATGGTCTCAGAGCTAGTAACTGGAGGATCTGAGAATTGAACCTGTTTTTGTTCCATTCTGGGCTCTAAGGCCTGCTGTTACCACATGCCATCAAATAGGCACTGATTCTCAGTGACCCTATGGATGTTGTCACGTGTCTAGTCAGAACTGACTCATAGAGGACCTTTCTGAGGGTTTTCAGAGGCTGTAAATCGCACAGGAGATTGCCCATCTTTTACCTGCGGAACATCACATAGAATAGAACCACCTGCTTTTGAGTTGGCAGAGCAGCTCTTTACCCTCTAGGCTACCAGAACCCCTAGACTCTGTGTCTAACAGAACAAAATGCCACCTTGCACCATCTTCACAGTGGGAAGTTAGGCTGAGTTCACTGCTGGAGCCACCGCTGTTGCCTCTCCTTGAGGGGCTGCCCCTGTTTTTTTGATGATCAACTTTCCCAGGGAGCTGGGGTGGCTTAGTCTGCAGAGGGTTACATGGCTAACCCAATAGTGGCACCTCTCTGGCAGATCGAATTCAGCAGTAGCCTGGCTGGAAACAGATGGGCAATCTCTTCTTGGGAAATTTACAGCCTCTGGAATCTTGCTGGAGGGTTAGCTGTGAGCTGAATCCAACTCCAGAATGAGTTGCTGGGTTGTTTTCATTTTTTTAAAGTTGACATCTACTTTGCTAACCATGATTCCCTTTTCCAAGTACTGATGCTGCTATTATTATCATTGTCTTCCACAGAGTTTCGTTCCTATTGTCCTCAAGGAAGTCTGAAGCCATGCTCATCTCATCCTTTGAAGTCTATGAGAACCAAGTTATTTGTAGTTTGTGGTGTTTCCTCCCCCGACCCCGAGCTCTGGTGGCCTAGTAGCAAGAAGCTGCGCTGCAGTCCTGAAGGCATGCAGTTTGAGGCCACCTATGCTCTATGGGAGAAGGCTGGGCAATCTCCTCCCACATGATTAACTGCCTCTGAAAACCCACTAGAGCGTCATCTATGGGCCAGTTCTGACTCTATGGTACCCTTTGAGAGAGAGAGAGAGAGAGAGAGAGAGAGATATTTTTTTCCCCAGCCACACACAGGATTTTCCCCAGCTAGTGATGGAAAAGGGCAGTAGCTAGAGTTGCCTTTCAATATGGGGGCTTTGGGAAACCCCCATGAGACTTCTTAATGCCCCATAGTGCTCTGTTCACTAAACAGAAAAGATAAGGATGTTCTAAGCATCTGCTTGAGCTGACAGGACAGGGCCAGGTCCTTAAGTGTGTTGACTTTTGAAGGACGCTTGGGGAAAAGAGAGAAGACACACTGATTCAGGCAGGAAAACTAAATTATGTGGTCGTAAATCCTCAGGAAATTGCTCTTTTTCTCTCTCCTCCCCCTTGCCCCGTCCTTCCGTCTTACTAAGTCACAAGATGCTCTCAGAAGCTTAATGACACTATAGGATTGAGGGAATAACATGTGAAAGGGAGAGCAAACCCTGTTTCCAGGATGCTGTAAAATGTGCTGCATCTCCTTGATCTTGACCTTGGGTTAGAAATACAGGAACTCTTTATAAGCTGCAGAAGCACTGTCAGCTTTATGAAAAGAAGGTGACACAATGCAAACCTTGAGAGCAGCCCAGAAATATACTAGCCTCAAATTCTATTGCCAGTGTGGGGTCAGCCTACTGGATTTGCAGCTGCCTACAGTAGGGGGAGCCACAGGGACAAAGGGAGGAATGTCATTGACACTGAAATTGCAAGTCAACAGATGTCCAATCAACTCAGCTCGTTGAAGTCGAGTCAGAATTAACTCACATCTGATGTTCCAGTTGATTTTCGGGGACTGTAAATCATATGGGATGTTCCCCCCTTTCTCCCTCGGAGCAACTGGTGGGTTCAAAACACCTGTTTTTGGGGTTAGCAGTACAACTCCCTATTCACTAGAGTCCCCTGACCGACGCCTAGAGCTTCCAAAAGTTAGGAGTGAGGGAGGAAACAGTTTCTTTTGAATTCACAGAAGGAATCAATGTGGCTAACATCCTGATTTGGCTGGCCTATAGAACTGGGTGATGATGAACTTCGATTCCTATAAGCTACCCCATTTGTGGCACAGGGAAATCTGTGAGAGCTGGAACTTGGTGAGATGACCTTGTATTTCTGAGTAGCCTTGTCTTTTCTGCTTTTGACAGGGTTCAGTCTTAACACTTTCCTGTCTCTAATTTTAGTGGGCTGTATTTGACTTTCCCTTCTCTGATAGATTTCTGCCTTATCCATGCTGCAGTTTTCCTAGGCAGTCCTAGGATGTGGATGTTGTTGGTGTTATGTGCCATTGGGTTGGAACCCACTCATATCTGACCCTCTAGTGGTTTTTCAGAGGCTGTAAATCACAAGGGAGGAGATTGCTCATCTTTCTCTCCAGGAACAGCTGGAAGATTGGGTTGATTAATGTAATTACATTTTCATGTACTTTTTTCCCCGTCCCTCTCTCCATCGCCAACTCTATGACCTCATCAGCCACACTGCCCTATCCCCTTCCTTCTTTGTGGATCCATATATATCTCATTGCCATACACATCAACATAGCCTTCTGTTTAATGATCTTAATTAATAATTACTCTAAATAGAAAGATAAAAATAATGCTAAATAATAATAATCTTAAAACTATGAGGTATCATCTAACCATAGTAAGAATAGCAAAATTTAACAGAACATTGAACATCAAATGCTGGCGAGGTTGTGGAAAAACTGGAACCCTTATTCACTGTTGGTGGGAGTGTAAAATGGTGCAATCACTATGGAAGGCGGTCTGGCACTTTCTCAAAAAGTTGCAAATAGAAATACCAGTTGACCCATAATTCCACCACTGGGAATTTACCCCAAAAAAACCATAACCGCCACCCAAGCAGATATATGCACACCCATATTTATCATGGCTTTGTTCACAATAGCAAAGAGTTGGAAACAACCCAAGTGCCCATCAACAAAC
>NW_006399901.1:4571045-4587508 GCF_000299155.1 Elephantulus edwardii | reverse complement strand
GATAGAACAGCATTTAGAGCTCTTGTACATAGGGTCGCTATGAGTCGCAAGTGACTCGATGGCACATAACAACAACAACAACAACAATGGACTCTTCATCTAGAAAGAGAGTTTGTGAAAGAAGATTGGAAGGGTGCCACCCCACACAACACCAGAGGGTGCTAATCACTTAGTTGTTCAAGTCTTGAATGGAGATGATCTTGTACCTATCCCTTGGGGAGAGAGGTGTTTTCTTGATGCTGAAATGTAATCTATATTGAAGGACTATATTGAAGATCCTTAATCATCTTCATCAAGCACCTCAATTCACTTTTGCTTGCAGCAAACAAGATAGTGTCATCTGCACAACACAGGCTGTTGATGATCTGGTCCAAAATGTCAGTACTCCTGAATTTGAGAAACCCTGATTTAGACTACAATGTGAATGGCCATTCTCATTCACTGACTGCCACATAGATTGAGATTTTTCTTTCTTTTTTTATTGATTTGCTTACAAAGCTCATATACATTGTGCTTCATTCACATTGTGTTACATACCATCATTCTCATGCATTATGTTTTACAAAATTAATCACCATTGGACCTTGCCCATCATTACCCTGTCTTTTCACCAGATTCTTTCACCCCCTCCCTTCACCTAACTGTGCAACACTGTGATTTTTGCCCCTACTTATCCTTACTCTTCTGCTCCCACCCATTCCCCCCTTGGGTTCCCATTCATGTTTTCTAGTTACCCTTCTATTTTTACAATAATGGTCTTATGCAATATTTATCCTGACATGACTGAGTTAGTTCAGTCAGCATAATGCTCTCCATTCTCTCCCAAGTTATGTAAAGTTTTTCAAAATCATTGCTCCTGAGTGCTGCATAGTATTCCATTGTGTGAGTGTATCACAATGTCTCAATCCATACAGTTGTGGTTGGACATTTGGCCTGTTCAAAACCATAATGAGATACTATCTCACCCAAGCAGCAGTGGCAAAGGTTAGCATGGCAGCAAGAAATACTCTAGAGGATGTGTAAAGGTGGGACCTCTCATACACTGTTGGTGGGATTGTAAAATGGCACAACCACTCTAGACTGAGGTTTTTCAAAGCCCAGTTGTTTGGAGCTGTTCATGGTGCTGAAGCAGGCCCACATGCTTACTCCAGCTTTTGCTTTAGTGTCCAAAGCCTTTCTCAATCTTGCTTGGATCTCTGTTTTAGATCTCAGCTGATTGATTCTTAGAAATCAGCTCATCTGCTCCTCTCTTTTGTGTAAAAGAGCTCAAATTTTCCTCAAGAATCACATTGTAACAGAAATGACACCTCCCCAGGGATACCTGCTCAGGACAACTTGGCCAATTTCCTTGTGCTGAGGATTGTTAATGAAGTTGTCTCATGACTGAGTAGTTCTGGGAGACATCTCCTTCTTAATCACATCGCACTTAGAAAGAAAATGACTTTGAAGACTTGCTCCAGTGATGTTCAGTGTGGCAGGGGTGGGCAGCCCCAGGATTTTCAGCTGAGTTCCCCAAGAGTAACATTTGAAACCAAAGATTTCTCCTCTCACAGGAAAAAATGGATTCTCAAGATTATTTTGTCAGTGGTATTTCTCATGGGAAGCCTTATTTACATGTAACTTTCCAGAACTGCCTCTTATTCAGAGCCTACCAAGCTTATACTTTGATGATAGCTTCTGGTCTTAATTCTATGGAAGAATTTAATACACAGAGAAAGAAATTGGGTTTTGGAGAGGCTAAATAGTAAGGAATTTGTAGTTCTTTTACTTAAACTCCATCTTGCCTCTCTTACTGTCAGATTTGTGCTTCTCAGAGTGATCCCTGGTAAGCAGCATTGGCATCACCAGAAAATTTGCTAGAAATGTACATTTTCAAGCCCCACTCAGACTTTCTGAATTAGAAACACTGAGGGCCAACATTCTGTGTTTTAATAGGATGGTTCTGAGGCAAGCTGAACTTTGATAACCCCTGTTGGAGAGCTCCCTTCCATTTACTCTTGGCCAGAAACTTCTGCTCGTGGGAGAGAGGAGCCAGTAATGAGCAATTACCTGACATTTCTCAAGACAAGAGAGTCTGAGCCCTGGATCTTGACTTCCTAGGAGCAGGTCACTGGGAATCTTGAAGGGTCGCATGGGAAACATTGTGTCTGACGTTCACCAACTTCAAAGGAGAGGAATCAACCCTGTCCACAGCATCAGTAACACAGAATCAATTCCCATGAGGTCAGACATGTCTCCCATGCTCCCATGCTTCATTCTCTGACCCCACTGCTTTGCTGCATCCAAAATCTGATGTGACAGCACATAGACCACACAGAACCATATTGGGAGAGTCAAAAGGTTCTGGGGACTCAAAGGATCTATAATCCAGATTAACAACAGAATACAGTCAAGACAGCTCTAGAACTCAGCCTTGAGCCTTATGGTTATAAGTGTTCTCAAGTTCTCAGTCCTGCCAATATTGGCTTCCCCCTCTAATTGCCCAACAAAGGTCTCAATCCTGCCAATAATAGCTTCCCTCACAAAATCTCATCTCATGTCTTGTCTTCAGTTCAGCTATGACTGCTGCCACCTCGAAGCATTTCCTACATTTACCCGGTTGAGGGAAGTCTCAGCCTTTTCTCTAAATGGGGAAGTCTCTATGTCTGCAGCTAGAGCTGTTCAATTTATTGGAGAGGCTAACCAATCCTCTTGTAGATTGTCACATATGGCCAGTCCTCCTCTGGAATGGTAGACAGCCAACCCCTCAGTGGATTAACCATTTATTGTACACCATTCGCACAGTTCTGCCCACTCACATGATCAGTTATAGACATTTAAATAATCCTAGAAAAGCCACATTGAAAGACAAAATCCATAGGGCCCTAGAGCCAACTTACCTTACAACAACTGAGCTGACACAAATTCCTTACTGTGGTTAACTCCTGAGAGCAAAAGAAGCCCCTCGGCAAATCTCCTAGGACTGACTGACTTGTCAGCAGTTCTAGTCCACCTTTAAACAAATAGGATAGACATGATTGTCGGGTTACATAGAAGTAGCCATGAGGCAATTTGCCCTGTGGGTAGCAGAATAGAATGGCTCTTGACTCAGAAATCCTAAAAGGCCTCCTGCCTCCACAAGTCCACCCTTCATCCTCATGATGCATTGCCAAGACTGCAGTAAGGTTTCCTCAGGTCCTTCTGCTCTTGAATAAATCAAGGCATTGCCCATCCTTTCCCTCCCCACAGGGTTGCTGTCTGCTCACCCTTTCCCGGCAGTTACAAATCTTCTCCCCTCAGATGGGAGGGGATGACTGGACAGATGTCCCTGCTTCTCAGTTTTTCATTTAAGACCCTTTGCAAAAATGATGGTTGCAGTATAGCATCTATGACTATAGTTCAACGATAGCATCCATCTATGTGTCTGGCTCTGACCTGAAAGGCTTTACAACATGACCCCATTGTTGTTGTTATGTGACGTCGAGTCACTTGTGACTCATAGCAACCATCTATGTACAACAGCCCTGAAATTTGCTCGATCTTGTGCCAACTTTACTTTCTCTAACACATCTACCCTCATTACCTCAGTCACTGTAGTCAATCCATCTCATCGATGATCTCCCTCTCTTTCTTCATCCCTCCACACTCCCAAGCTTGACGTCCCTCTCTAAGGAATTGTCCCTCCTTGCAACATGTCCAAAGTATGTCAGACAAAGCCTCAGAATCCTTGCCTCCAAGGAGCAGCCTCGTCTTACCCTCTCCAGGACAAACCTGTCTGTTCTTCTGGCAGTCCATGGTATATTCAGCACTCTTCTCCACCACCACAGCTCAAAGGCATCAATTATCTTCCTATCATCCCTAGTCTTTGTCCAGCTCTCTGATGCATAGCAAGCAATTGTGAAGACTATGGTCTGGATCAGGTGCACCTTAGTATAACCCTACACAGTTGGAATTATGTTTCTCCCTTTGGCAGGTGAGTAAACTGAGGCCCAGAGAAACCAGCCTGTCCAAAGTCCAACACTAGCTAAGTAACAGGGCTGGGGATCAAATTCAGGTTTCTCTTTCTTCTCTGCCTGTTCTGGATTCTCATGTTATTAATTGATTGTTATTGTGAGGTGCCATCAAGCTATGACTTTTAGTGTAGATAGATACCTTGCCCTACCCTGTACAGGGTGTAACTGGTTCATTTTATCCTGTTGGCAGGGAAACTGGAGGGAGGGCCAACAACTCTGAGTGGCAGAATTTGACTCAGGTCTTCTTTTATGGAGCAAAGCCTCTTTTGGAATCTATTTGGTTTTTTAGAATTGAGACTTTGCATCAATATCTCCGTAGAAATACACAGTAGTATCTTTATAGTCCACATGTATATGATCAGAATGAATAGGGATAGGAAAAGAGTTAATGGTCCTTAAAGATATTGAAGAATAATAATAATAGTCACCTAGTGTTTATGCTTTGTTGAGCACCTGCTAGGTCCCAGGCATGAGATTTAGAGAGGTATAAGCTCTATATCCCGCAGAGAGTTGCAATGCCAACCTAAAGGTAGCATATTTCTGGCAATTAGAATACACTAGGATTTCTGAGGGAGAAAAATGAACAACTTCCTCTCATGAGATTTATAGCCTCTGAAAACCCACTGGAGGGTCAGCTATGAGTTGGATCTGAATCTACAGCAATGAATTGCGAAAACCTCCAATGAGAAAGATTGACACATTGACTGTAGCAATGGGCTCAAGTGTGTCAGAGGTGATGAGAAAGGCACAGGATAGGACAGTGTTCAGGTCTGTTGTTCATCAGTTTGCTATGAGTCATACTTGACTCAAAGGCACTTAACAACAACCACCACAATATTGTTTCATACTACTCCTGTACGATTGGTACTTGGATTCTTTTCGGCAATTTCTTGACCTCAGTTTCTCCATCTATAAAATGGGGGTGATGTCATAAATACTACAGAGAGAAATATCTTTGATGCTCAACAATATATCCACATATGTGCATATCTATATGGATATTGCTATGTACTGTTAATATACACATGACCCTTAACTATTTTCAGAGGCAGTAAATTGCCCAGGAGGAGATTGTCCATCTTTCTTTTGTAAAGCAGCTGGTGAGTTTGAACAGTGTGGCTTTGTGTTGGCTGTGCAGCCCCTTACCACGATTAAAAAGGGATGATGTTCAAAGCAAGCACTATGTAAGTGTCATATCACTTTATACTTCTTAGAGCTGTGGGAACTGAGAACCAGACAAATGGATGACTTACCCACATGCCCTGGGTCTTGACTCTAGTGTCCCAATGACAGCTCTTTTTCCTACTGTTCCTAGACACCCCTGCTTCCTGCCACTGCCCTAATTTGGGTTCTCTTCAGTGCTTGTTCCTGAACACGACACTGAGTTACCCTAAACTCTGTGGCCTTACCCCTTGGTTCATGGAAGCCCCAGGTGCATTCTCAGAGTGTCCAGGGCCATGGAAATAAACTGGCAAGCCTGAGAAATAAATAAAAAATTAGCTTTACACCCCCATGTCCAGAGGCTGTGGTGAGTGTTGAATTATTCAGGCTTTTTGGGTGTGAGCTGTTAGTTTTCCGTGGCTCTCGCCTTGACAGCCGCCCTGACAGATTGATGGATGAGCCAGTAAAACACTCGGAGGCCAGGAAGAAAATTCTTAATCATAACTCACTGACGGGAGTCAGTGGGTTTTGGTGTTGTTTTTTTTTACTGCACTGGCAGCTCCAGAGGCTGCGTCTGGTCCAGCCTCATCAGGGCAAAGCGCTGGGCCCAGCTGAGCCTCTGAATGAGGCTGGCTCTGTGCAGCTCAGATTTTTGGTTAGGGCTTTTTAGAATGGAGACATTTACTCATTTCATTAATTGGTTAATGTAATAAATTAACATATAATAAAGAAAAATATATTTGTTCCTATTCCAAAGAAAGGTGACCCAGAAGAGTGTGGAAATTATCAAACAATGTCATTAATATCACATGCAAGAAAGATTCTGCTGAAAATTATCCCAAAATAACTGGAACAACACATCAACAGAGAACTGCCAGAAGTGCAGGCTGGCCTTAGAAGAGGCCATGGTGCTAGGGCTATTTCAGCTAATGTCAGGTGGATCTTGGCTGAAAGCATAGAGTACCAGATGAATGTCTATCTGTGTTTCATTGACTATGCAAAGGCATTTGGCTGTGTGGATCATAACAAACTGTGGCTGACTCTGAGAAGAATGGGAATCCCAGAACATTTGATTGCATTTATGAGAAACCTATACTTGGACCAGGGGGGAGTCGTCAGAACAGAGCAAGGAAGCACTGTACGGTTCAAAATCAGGAAAACTATGCCAGGGTGTGTCCTCTCTCTGTACCTTTTCAATCAATATGCAGAACAGATCCCCTGGGAGACTGAGCTCTGTGAGCAGGAGTGTGATGTCAGGATTGGAACAAGAGTCATCAACAACCTCAGTTATGCAGATGACAACCCTACTTGCTGAAATTGAGAAGGACCTGAAGCGCTTGCTGCAGATGGTCAAGGACTATAAACTTCAATATGGATTGAAGCTCAACATCAAGAAAATAAAGATTTTCACCACTGAACTGATTATGATAGACAGAGACTGAGATTGTTAACAGCTTGAGTTTGCTTGGCTCCACAATCAACACCCTTGGCACCAGAAGTCAGGAAATTAAAAGAGGAACTGCATTGGGAAAGTCTGCTGTCAGTACCTCTCCAGAGTACTGAAGACTGAGGTGTGCCTGGTCCAGGCCATAGTCTTCGCAATTACTTGCCAAGCATCAGAAAGCTGTACAAAGACAAGGAATGATAAAAACAGAATCAATGTCTTTGAGCTGTGGTGCTGGAGAAGAGAACTGGATATACCATAGACTGTTGAGAGAATAAACAGATTCATCCTGGAGAGGGTGAAACCAGGCTGTTTCTTGGAGGCAAGGATTCTGAGGTATCGTCTGACATACTTTGGACATATTGCAAGGAGGAACCTGTCCTTGGAGAGGAACATCATGCTTGGGAGGGTGGAAGGACAGCACAAGAGAGGAAGACCCTTGATGAGATTCAGCGACTGGGGGTAGATGTGTCAGAGACACAGGCTGGCACAGGATAGAGCAGGTTTCAGAGCTATTGTACGTGGGGTCTCTATGAGTTGCAAGCAACTAGACAACACATAACAACAACAATAAAGAAAAGAGACAAAATCTTAATTGTACAGCTCAATGAATGTCTATATTTGTGAACATGGTAAGATTACCACTCAGATTGAACCAAGACACATCCCTATTTTTCTAGAATGTTCTCTCATGCCTCTTCTCAGTCAGTAGCACCATGGCTTCCAGAAACCTTTATTCAGTCTCCAGTGATTAGTTCGGTCTACTTTTATAGGAGTTTAGTATAAATGGAGTATATAGGAATACAACCTTCAATATGAGTTACATCTCAACATAAAAAAAAAAAACAAACCCAAAAATCCTCACCACTGGGCCAATAGGCAACATCATGATAGATGGAGAAGAGATACAAACTGTCAAAGACTTCATCTTTCTTGGATTCATAATCAACACCCTTGGCATCAGCATTTAGGATTACAAAAGATGTATTGCATTAGGAAAGTCTGCTGTAAGAATGTATTCAAATTTCTGAAGAGCAATGATGTCAGTTTGAAGACTAAGGTACACGTGATCTAAACCTTAATCTTAAAAAAACAAAAAAACCAAAAAAAACCCCTTAATCTTTTCAATTAATTCCTACCCAACTGAATGATGATAGAAAAAGAATTCGATGACTTTGAGTTGTGGTGCTGGAGAAGAGTGCTGACTATCCCATGGACTGCCAAAAGGACAATCAAATATGTCTTAGAAAAGCTGCAACCAATGTGCTCCTTGGAGGGAAAGATAGTGAAATGTCATCTCACATATTTTGGATTTGTAGTCTTTGGAAAAGGACATTATGCTATATGTCAGAGCAGACCAGAAGGCACACAACAACCTCAACAACAACAACAACAACAATCACATTTGGATTACATTGTTTTAAGATTAATTTGTGTGGTTGCATGCATCAGCAATTTATTCATTGTGTTATGTGCCCATGCATTAATATGCCTCATAGCGACCATTGACCTATGAACAATGGTTGTGAACCTTACCCTATCCTGAGCCAGCCTCATTATCTCTGATACACCTGATTACTGTAACTGTGTCAATCAATCTCATCCAAGGTCTTCCTCTCTTGCGCTAACCCTCTAATCTTCCAAACATAATGTCCTTTTCCAAGGACTGGTTCAAAGCATGTGAGATGGAGCTTCAAAATCCTTACATCCAAGGACAACCTGGTTTCATGCTCTTTAAGGCAGACCTATTCTCTTGTTAGTTCATGGTATGTTCAATACTGTTTTCCAGCACCACAGCTCAAAGGCATCAATTATTCTTCTGTCAACATTGCCCAACTTTCAGATGCATAGCAAGCACTGAGAAGACTATAACTTGATTCAGGTGCATCTTAGTCTTTAGACTGACATCATTGCTCTTTAGCACTCTGGTGAGGTCCCTGGCAGCAGATTTTTCCAATGCAACTCATCTTGATTTCCTGACTGTTGGTGCCAACAATCCTAAGCAGGATGACATTAACAACATCAGTCTTTTCTGTACCTGTTATAATGCTGCCTATTGACCCGATGGAGAGGATTTTAATTTTCTTGATGTTGAGAAACAATTCCTATTGAAATCTGCAGTCCTCGATCTCTGCAGCAAGTGCCTCAAGTCGTCCTCAGCTTTTGGTATTATATTCACAGACTGCACTTTGTCTATTCATTATTCTATCGATTGACACCTGGGATGTTTGCAGCTTTTGTCCTAATAAATGAACTGCTAACATTTGTGCAGAAGTCTTTGTGTGAGTGTGTGTTTTTATTTCTTCTGGGTACATAAATAGGAGCAAGATGCTATGTCCTAGGGTGGGTATTTGTTTAATTTTATAAGAAACAATTAGATGGTTCCCAGAGTGAACCCCCGGGAGGAACCCTCAGCCAAGGAGGATGGTGTTTCATAGTTAAATGACCCAAATTCATCCTCCTCTGGTAGATAGATTCTTAGGCTGTTCATAATGCTCCTTAGAAGCATGGATTCCCAGTTGCCCACTCATTAACACCTTCTCTATTAGCTTTTAAATTCCCTGGGTGTTGTCTTAGTGTCTAGCACTTCTGTAACAGAGCTACCCCAGGCGGATGGCTTTATCAAATGGAAATTTATTCTCTTACAGTATAGGAGGCTGTTACTGTTGATGAGTGCCATCAGGTCAAGCATGACGTATAGGGACCCTATGAACTCTGTTCTATAACTATCATTGTTTCTCTAATGTTCATAGTTTCCAAAGGCAAGTTGTTTAGGAAGTGGATGCCAATCCTCCTTCCAAGTCTGTTTTAATCTGGGAGCTCTACCAAACCCTGTCCACCATGGGTAACCATTATGGCGTTTGACACACGAGTGGCATAATGTTCCGTTTCACAACAACCCCAAGTTATCTCAGCACAGCAAAGTGACAGACAAGTGCTGTACCACTTAGAAGAATGTTCTTCCCAAACACATTTAACACCACAGGCCCTCGAGCCCAGTTGACTTTTAAATACAAAGGCCCACCTGTCAGGTCCTCATTGACTTAAACAAGAGGCTTCCAGCCCACAGCTGATTGTTACCTAAATTAGCTCACACATAATTGTGAACAAAGTAAAAAAAAATCAACAACCAAATAGTTTACACCTGACTTTCAACTAATAAGAGAACCTACCCTCCAGAAACCAATTGCTTCACACATGAGCCTCCAACCTGGAGACTAGAAATCCAAGTTCAAGGTGCCAGCTATCAGGCATGGCCTGACTTCTTTCTATTGGTGGTGGAGTAGAATCCCTGATTCCTTTACCATCTGCAGGCCTCGCATTCTCTGGAGTCCTTTTTGTAGTGTGATCTTACCAGATATCAAGGAGCTTCATCAGAAAGGGGCTGGATCCAAAAAGATGCACTCCACTCCTTGCAATTATTTCTTGGTGGTACTGAGGTCTCTCCTCTCAGCTCAATTTCCTTCCTTTTGATCTCTAGGGAGATAGAGGCTATTACAAGCCATAGTGTAGTGAGACTCTTCTTACACCCAATTAAGACTATAATAGTATGTTGTGTTGTTGATATGTGCCTTTGAATAAGAACTGACCCATAGCTGACTCTCCAGCAGGTTTCCAGAGATAATTGTGTGGGAGGAGATTGCCCATCTTTCTCCCACAGAGCAGCTGGTAGTTTTGAACTATGTGCCTTTGGATTGGCAGCACAGCTCCTTACCATTAAATCACCAGATCTCGGTGGGGGAGTACAGGGGCATATTCATCAAATAGTTTACATATTACATACATATATCTCTCAGGAACACAATTCCAACCAAGAGAGTGGTGCCAATGGTTTGCATTCAACTTCTATCCTAAAATTTGGGGATTTGAGCCCTTTCAGTGGTGCTACAGAGTAAGGACTTGACAATTGCTTCTACATAGCCAAGAAAACTCTGTGGAGCAGTTCTACACTGTGATGTGTGGGCTCATCAAGAACTGGGACCAACTGGGCAATAATAGGCTTGGGTTTCATCAGTCTTCTCAACACATCTCTCCCTTACTGATGCTTCTTCCGTGGATCATCCCCTAAATCAACTACCTACACTCATGCCTTGATTTCCAGGCCTTCCAGGATGATGCAGACTAGGAGACAAACCACAGATTAACAAGAGCAGGAAGCTTCCACCTCCTCTCGGGTGGGAGAGCCACAGAAGGGAGGCAATGTTACTAGTGCCAAAAGAGTCAAGTCACCTTTCAGAAGCGGAGGCCACAGTGGGCTTGTCAAGGGTGAAGTGGTGCCACCAAGGCACTCCCTCATTGCTTGCCATGCTAGCCAAAGCAGAGAGGGAAGGGGAGAAATGCACTGCTTCTTTTCTTTGCTTTTTCCTTGCTCTCCTAACTCCTGCCTGAACCTTCCACTGGGGGACCCAGAAAGACTCCAGCTTATTATCTAAGAGCCTGGGAAATGCAGTCCTCAAGGCCCAGGCTCATTGAGATGTTGTTTGTTGTTATGTGTGCTGAGTCACCTGCAACTCATAGTGACCCTGTGTACAATAGCTCTGGACCCTGCCCTGTCCTGAGCCAGTCTCACTGCCTCTGACACATATACCCCCATGGCCCCAGTTACTGTATCAATCCATCTCATCTGGGATCTTCCTCTCCTGTACTGTCCTTCTACCCTTCGCAGCATGATGTCCATCTCCAAGGACGGGTCTCTCCTAGCCATAGGCCCAAATTATGTGGGCTGAAACTTCAAAATCCTAGCCTCCAAAGAGAAACTTGATTTCACCCTCTTTTAGAAAGATTTGTTTTCTTGATATGTTCAAGACTCTTCTCCAGCACCACAACTCAAAGACATCAATTCTTCCTCTGTCATCTTTAGCCACTGTTCAGCCCTCTGATGCATAGCAAGTAATTGTGAAGATCATGGCCTGGGCCAGGAGCACCTTAGTCTCTAGACTGACATCATTGCTCATTAAGATATAGAGCCAAAAACTAGGAAAGAGTGAGGTTTGGACTTGAAGGCAAACAGCCTAGTCTTAGTTCACTGCGGTATTGTCAAGTCAGTACTGACTCACAACTGGTTTTCAGTAAAGACAGTAAAGAATACAATGCAGACAGTAAAGAGCACAGGAAAAAATTGCTCCACTTCTCCAGAGGAGCGGCTGGTGGATTCGAATTGCGTAGCTTTGGGTTGGCAGGACAATTCATTACCACTAAGCCACCAGAGCTCCCTCCACTCGGGAATACTTTCTGTTGAAGATCTAAACATCAAAAGGTTAACTAGGGAGTAGGAAGCAAGTTGTCGACCCTTCTACAAATGAGTACTTGAAGGTCCTAGTGGTGTAAAGGTTGACAGTTCTTGGCCACAGCTCCCGGGGAAAAAGACCTGTTGATCTATTTCTGTGAAGATAACAGCCTAAGAAAATTCCGTGAGAGAATTCTGCTTTATCATGGGATTGTAGTGAGTAAGAAGCAAGGCCAAGGCAACTAATGACAGTAACGACAACCCAACTCCCATGTGGATCCAGATACCAAGCTCCTGCTCCCTCTCTAGCTAAGGCTCTGTGTGGGAGGCACTGTCTCTGAGTCTCCAGGGCTCCTGAGTGTGACATAAGCTTCTCTGTCCCTGATCCAGGTCGTGGCCCACAGCCCCTTTCTTTCCTCTTGGGCCACCTGTAAGAGCAAAACCCACCAGGGTGGCAGGTGGCAAGTGCAGTCCATGTAGGACTTTCTCTCTCCTCAGTGGGGATGCAGCCCTTTGAGACAGTGCCAGGGACGCCGGATGATTCTCAGGCTAGGCTGGAATTTACAAACCTCCATGCTCTCGGGGAACTTTGGTGACCCTAGTGATAAGGAGCTGTGCTGGCACACAGTTCAAACCTACTGTGGGAGAAAGATGGGCCGTCTCCTCCCATGTGATTACACGGCCTCTGAAAAGCTACTGGAGGGTGAGCTATGAATTGGTACTGACTCAACTGCAGATAGCAACAATGCTCTTAGAAGAAATGGGCAGAGGAGAGAGGAATCCACACAGGTCTGCTGCTTTAACCTGCCATTCCCTTTTGGACTGATCATCCCAAACGCTTGGGCTTCTGCTTTGTCATCTGTAAAAAGGAATTGAGAGTCTCTCTCTTTTTTTTTCCTCATGGAGGCATTTTCTTATGGACAAAGAAAACATCTGTGAGGTCTTATTAACATGATGCCTTCAGGGCTTCATCTTTGGGCAAATGCTGCTTTTCCAACCTTATACATTTATTATTTTAAGGAGTAACAAATCTGTATATGGTCTCGAGTGTAGTAGCCTTTTCTACCTAGCAATAATTGGGGGTTTTCTTGCCTCTTCTCCTGTATATCTTCTGCTGATTGTATTTTTTATGTACTTCTCTACATCTTCCCTTTCTTCAGTGATATTTTGGTTCCGCAGAGCTTTCGAGGGTCCATGGAAGGTGTACTGTAGACCCAAAAGCTGTGCCTCTCTGGCTCGTAAGGAGAAAGGTGGACAATTTTCTCCCATGTGATTAATATTTACAGCCTCAGAAACCCAGGAGAGGATTATCATTGAGTCACTTCCAATTCTTCAACAATGAGAGAGTTACTAAAACACACTGCCAGCTTTTCATCCCCAGATGAGCTTCTGGATGACTTACATACTTAACTATTTGAGTCCTCAGGCCTATCCCACTCCCTCAGGATGAAGGCAAAGAATCCTGTTTCTACATTCAGATACAATAGTAAGTTGAGTGTTTGTCTACCAGGTGTGCTGAAGACAGATGGAACTTTATGGAATTAATAATTTAGCATGAGCCCCCTACTTCTTATGAAATTGCAACTAAGCTTATATTTGATCCTCAAGGTTTCCATTCGCATGCTCGGGACTTTTCTAACTCATCAGAGACTATCCTGCTTCAAGTCCCAGCTCTTCCATTCAGTCACTGTGTGAACTTGTGCCTCAGTCTTCTGAGGTCTGCAAAATGGGTAGCCTAGTTGCAAGAAGCTGCGTTGCATTCTCAAAGGTACACAGTTACAATCAGATCAGGTGCTCCGGAGAAGGATGGGCAATCTCCTCTCCTGTGATTAACTACCTCTGAAAACCCACCGGGGGTCAGCTATGGGTTGCTTTTGACTCTGCTGTACACAGCACCACCACAACAACAACAACAGTCAAACTCTTGGTTGCTAAATTGAAATGAGATAATACGAAGTGCCTGGTTCATAGTGAATCTGGGTAAGTTAATATTTTATTATTATCATTATACTCAGCTTTTAAAGAGGGTCTGTGAAGAAGGAATACGTGAGAGATGTCTGTGACTCTTGAAACCTTCTTTACTCCCTACACCCCCAGGAAAGCAGGAGGAAGGGGATCTGAAATTTCTCTTAATTATGTGACCATCACTGTCCCCAGCAAGTCCCTGTTGGCCTTGCAAATCATGGACAGAAAAACACTACAATCCTCTATTCTGATAACAAAAGACAGAAGTGACCTTGTGAAATATTTATAGGGCTGTGGCTCAGGCATTCTCCAGATTTCCCTGACTGTCCTAAGATGAAGAAGCAATTTTGCATTTGCCATTAATCTTGCAAACAAACCCCTGGAGTAGCCCCTGGTGGGAGGTTTTAGATTAACTGATATTGGCACCAGAAACACGTTTAGAGAGCTCATCAGGCTAGGCTGTAGGAGTGGGCACTCAGTACTCCTTCAGGGTGGTTGCAGTTGCCACGAACTCCCTGTGACCCTGACCTGCCTGCGGATGGTGCTTGAGGAATCTCCTTGTGCCCTGGACTTGGCTGGAATCCAGTCCCTCAGAGGAGGAGGAGGAAGGAAGAGGAGGAAGAGGAAGAGGAGGGACTGACCGGTTGGAGGCTGGCAAGCCAGGATGAGGATTTGGTTGTGTGATCCTGGGGTTGTGAAGAATATGGTGCTTATTCTCTGAAGATAGAAGTACAAGTGTGGGCCCCCGACTTATCTCTGCCTCCCTTTGAATCTCAGCATCTTCATCCTTGTAATACTGTATTGGGTTGAATGGTTGGCTTATTGGTAAGCTTTCATTGTTACCATATACCATTGAGAGGGAACCCTAGCTGACCCTCCAGTGGGATTATCCTTGCTCATGGATAGGAAGACTCAATATTGTGAAAATGGCAATACTACCAAAGGCAATTTACACGTTCAATGCAATCCCAATACAAATACCAATCCCATTCTTCAACAAGATGGAAAAGGCAATCTTAGCTTCATTTGGAATGGAAAGAAGCCCCAAATAAGCAAAGCACTCCTTAAAAATAGAAAAAAGGTAGGAGGCATCTCACTTCCTGATTTCAAATCCTACTACACTGCCGTGGTAGTTAAGACAGCATGGTACTGGTACAATGACAGACACATAGATCAATGGAATAGAATTGAGAACCCGGAAATCAGCCCATCTATTTATGGTCAACTGATTTTTGACAAGGAGATGAAATCAGTTAGGTGAGGAAATGACAACCTTTTAAACAAATGGTGTTGGCAAAATTGGAAAAATATCTGCAGAAAAATTAAGCAAGATCCACACCTCACTCCATATACAAAAACCAACTCAAGGTGGATCATGGACCTAGAACTAAAACCAAGGACTATACACTTCATTCAAGAAAAGCTTGGAAGAACTCTAGATGTCCTAATCCACAACATAAAGAGTCTTCCAAGTATCCTGAAAAATTTACTACCAGGAGAAGATAAAATAGATAAATGGGACCTTCTAAGAATCAAATCCCTATGCACATCCAAAAACTTCTCCAACAGGGTCAAAAGGGAAGCCACAGACTGGGAAAAAGTTTTTGGTAATGACAGGTCAGATAAGGGACTTATATCTAGAATTTATAAAATACTTGAGCACCACAACAAGATAAAGGTAAATAATCCAATAGAAAAATGGGTACAGGTAATGAACTGACACTTCATCAAAGAAGACATTCTGATGGCCAACAAACACATGAAGAAATGTTCAAAATCCCTAGCTCTTAGAGAGATGCAAATCAAGACAACTATGAGATATCATCTTAACCCAGTAAGACTAGCAAAATTTAACAGAACAGCAAGCAACAAATGCTGGCAAGGTTGTGGAGAAACCAGAACTCTTATTCACTGTTGGTGGGCGTGTAAAATGGTGCAACCACTATGAAAAATGGTGTGGCACTTTCTCAAAAAGTTGCAAATAGAGATACCATTTGACCCAGCAATTTCACTACTGGGAATATACCCTAAAGAGACCATAGCCGACATCCAAGCAGATATATGCACACCCATGTTTATCGCGGCTTTGTTCACAATAGCAAGGAAACAATCTATGTGCCCATCAACAAACGAATGGATAGAGAAGCTGTGGTAAATTCACACAATGGAATACTATGCCACATTGAAAAACAAGGAACTCATGCAATATTATTCAAAATGGGTGACCCGGGAGGACATTATGCTGAGTGAAATATCTCAGTCATAAAAAGGCAAATACTGCATGGTGCCACTGTTGTAGAATGGCACTGACATCAGGGTGGGGGTAAGACTGAGAAAAACTGGATAAATTATGTTTACTAAATTGAATCAGATGAGGGAGAGAATAGTTTAAGAGTAATATATTTTAGGGTACCATGATTATCATAAGAGTCTGGGATGAGAGTTGCTTAGTGGCGTGTACTCGGGGTGGGGGTGGGAGTGGGGGTGTCCAGGGGAATTATATACCAATGAAGGAGTTTTTCTTTTGCTTTTCAAGGAGAAGAGAGAACTGGGGGTGGGGTGGGCAGGGAAAAAATTGCAACAATGAATGAATGGAAATCCAAAATCTTTGTAGATGTTCATTGAAATGAATAAAAAAAACCCCAACCAACCAGAGTTCATATACATTGTTTTA
>NW_006399901.1:4568046-4570521 GCF_000299155.1 Elephantulus edwardii | reverse complement strand
TTTTATTAATTTTAATGAATATTTACAGAGATTTTTGTTGCACTTTTCTCCCTGCCCAGCCCTCCCTCCCAGTTCACTCCTCTCTTTAAAAAGTAAAGGAAAAATTCTTTCATTGACATACAATCCCCCTGCACCCCTCCCACAGCACCAGGTACACTCCACTATGCATCCTTAAATCTGGACTCTTGTGATAACCATAATACCCTATCATATATCACTTTTAAGCTGTTCTCTCCCTCATCTGTTTCAATGCAGTATACATAATTTATCCAGTTTTTCTCAGTCTCACCCCCACCCTGATGTCAGTGCCATTCTACAACAATGGCACCATGCAGTATTTGCCTTTTTATGACTGAGATATTTCACTCAGCATAATGTCCTCCCGGGTCACCCATTTTGAATAATATTGCATGAGTTCCTTGTTTTTCAATGTGGCGTAGTGTTCCAGTGTGTGAATTTACCACAGCTTCTCTATCCATTCGTTTGTTGATGGGCACATAGATTGTTTCCTTGCTATTGTGAACAAAGCCGCGATAAACATGGGTGTGCATATATCTGCTTGGATGTCGGTTATGGCCTCTTTAGAGTATATTCCCAGTAGTGGAATTGCTGGGTCAAATGGTATCTCTATTTGCAACTTTTTGAGAAAGCGCCACACCATTTTTCATAGTGGTTGTACCATTTTACACGCCCACCAACAGTGAATAAGAGTTCTTGTTTTTCCACAACCTTGTCAGCATTTGTTGCTTGCTGTTCTGTTAAATTTTGCTAGTCTTACTGGGGTGAGATGATATCTCATAGTTGTCTTGATTTGCATCTCTCTAAGAGCTAGGGATTTTGAACATTTTTCATGTGTTTGTTGGCCATTTGAATGTCTTCTTTGGTGAAGTGTCTGTTCATTACCTGTACCCATTTTTCTATTGGATTATTTACCTTTATTTTGTTGTGGTGCTCATTGTGGTTTTTATTTGCATGTCTTATTGCCTGTGATTTTGAGCATTTCTTCATGTGTCTGTTGGCCATGCAAATATCTTCCTCTGTATGAAAATTCTTTCCATGCCTTTTGTCCATTTTGTAATTGGGTTATCAGTCTTTATCTTGTGGAGGCCCTGTAGGATTCTTCAAACTTTTGATATGAGACCCTTGTCTGAAGTGGTATTGCCAAATGTTCAACAATGTTTTTAAAAGTCCAATAACATGGGGTCCCTTTTCAACTCCAAGGGTCTGTGCTATGTGCAGGTGTGGAGGATATGTGATGGAGACCCCAGGATCCAGACATAGAGTTTTCATTTGCCAAAATGTGAGAAAGCACAAGGCAAGTGGGTACCTACCTCTCTTCGAAACAAGGTGCACTTTAGAGGCAAAGATGGTGAAACTTCATCTCACAGACTTTGGGCATGTCGTCAGGAGAGGCCAGTCCTTGGAAAAGGACATCATGCTGGGAAAGGTGGAGGGTCAGAAAAGGAGAGAAAGACTCTTAACAAGATAAATTCACACAGTGGCTGTAACAATGGACTTGAACTTATGGTAGATGGTGAAGATGGTTCAGGCTTGGCCGAGATTCGGGTCTGTTGCTCAGAGAGTCATAGTTGACAGGATGATACCCAGTAACAACAGCAACAAATACTTAATGGGAGTGGTTGGGAGTTTGGCTTAACTTAGAAAAAGATTCCAGAGAGCCAACCGTGCTATTAGTGAGGGCTGAAAATAAGGAGCCCATATTCACATTTCTTCCTGTTCCAAGCACAGCCTGATTCTCATGCTACAGGCTTGGCTAAAATTTTCAACCAGCTCCTGCAGGGAACAGAATATCCTTACACACAGAGCCCAATAGGAATGGACTCTAAAGGACCTTCTGGCTATAACCAAGGCTACCATCTGCTTGTTTCTTAAAGACTCTGCAGGAGACATGGAACACAGTGGCCTGGGAAGGATACTCATCTTACAAAGTGCAAAAGCAGCCATATAAGACTCAGGGTTCCCATTGCATGAGAAAGATCACAGCACTTGAGGCCCTGAAAAGATTGAATCCCAATGCACTATAAGACTGTGGGCAAATCCCTACAAGTCTCTATTTCTTCTTCCATGTAAAATGGGGCCAAATAGTGTAAAAAGAGCAAAGGTGGCATGAAGATGCCCATATCTGGCCTCTACTAACTCTGCAAGGGGAACTGACCCAATCAACATCCACAGCACAAAACTAATTCTCGTGAGGTCAGACAGGTTCCCTATGCTCCTGCACTTCCTTCTACTAATTCCAACTGCTCCACTGGGCTAAAAATCCATTGCAATAGTTACTTAGACCTCACAGAAACATACTCATGATTATAGAGTTTATTAGGGATGCTCACAGGTTACAATTCAGATTGGCAACAAGATACAATTGAGAGAATAGTCTAAAAGTATTATATTTTAGGGCATTATTTTTATCGTAGGAGTATGCAATGAGGGTTGTAGAGTGGATTATATTTGGGG
>NW_006399901.1:4559918-4567840 GCF_000299155.1 Elephantulus edwardii | reverse complement strand
GATACAATTGCTCAGTCAGGACAGCTTCTAAAGTGTGCTCACAGATCCTTCAGCTTTCAGCATTGTGACATTAGGCCAGTGATACAAAGCTCTCTTGATCTTGCCAATTTTGACATCTCCTCCCAAGTCTTCCAACAAGCTTGGGTGAAGACTCCTAGCTCTGGGTCCTTATTTGGTTCTTTGCTGTGACTGCAGCTAACTCCTTGTAGGTTTTGATCTGAGTGGTTCTGGAATGTTTGACGCCCCCCCCCAAGACATGCTCTGCATTTTCTGCTTCTTTCATGCTGGAATTTAGAGTCCCAACTATCTGCTGATATATCTGCTAATTTAAACTTGGCGACATGGTGAAGCTAGCCAATACCTTGCTGGATAGATTAACATGGCTATTTGTGTGTTCCCACAAAGCCAAGGGAAATGGCTTAGGAAAGGAATTTTGAACAACAGACCCACTGTACCAAAGAAAAATGGATGGATGGACAAATGGATAGATAGAAGGCAAGTAAATAGATAGGAGCTATAGGTAGGTAGATGGATGGATGGATAGATGGATAGATCCATCGTAAGGAGAAGGATGGGCAATCTCTTCCTGTGCATTTTACTATCTCTGAAAACACAGAAGATCAGCTCCGACTTGACAGTACTCAACGACGACAACAACAACAACAACAACAACAACAACAACAACTCCATTTTCCAGTGTATCTTACTGAGGTGACTTGTATGCTACTGTAATATTGGCAACTGCGCTACCAGTGCTTGATGAGGGAGCTCTGGTGGCCTGGTGTTAAGGCCAAGGCATTCAGTTCTAATCCACAAGCTGCTGCAAAGGCAACTATGGACAGTTTTCTCCTGTGTGACTTACAGCCTCTGAAAACCCACTGGAGAGTCAGCTAAGAGTCAGTCCTGACACAATGGCACAAAAAAAACAATAACAGCAACAGATAGGTAATTAGATGGATAGAAGGCAGGTAGATCAATAGATAGAGAGGCAGATAAATTATAGATAAGTGCCACTGAGTGGACTCTGACCCATGCCAACCTTATTTATGTACAACAGAGACAAGACCACTGCCAGGTCCTGGGCATCCTTATGATTGTCATCGCTGTGTGGTCATTGTGTCCATCACTGTTGTGGCTACTGTACTGGTCAACCTCATGGAGGAGCTCTCATACCCTTGCTGTCTACCGAAACTAGAGTCTTCTCTTTAGCAGTTGACCCTTCCCCATGTTGTGCCACCACAGCAAGAAGGTCAGACACTGCTGGGTTTTGATCTGTAAAGTATTTATAGAGAACGTTATTCTAAGTGGTGCATCACTTGTCTGTCAGCTTGCTGTACTGAGATTACTCGAGGTTGCTGTGATACTGAAATCTGTGCTACTGGTGTGTCAAATATCAAAAGGGTTTACTATCGTGGACAGGTTTTGGTGGAACTCCCTGATTAAGACAGACTAGGAAACAGGATAACAGGCTTTTGAAAATTCTATGAACACTAAACAAGGAGGATAGTTATTGTATTGTAATGATAGAGTCTAGAAGTGTGAGGATGGCATAGGATAGAACAGGGTTCAGATCTTTTGGTCATTACAAGTCATGCTCAACTTGATGACACCTAATAACAGCAACATCAACAACAAGGTTTTTTGGTTCGTTTTCAGAAGTAGGTAACCGGATTTTCTTAGTCTGGCTTACTCTGAGTGTTCCTCTGAGAGCTGTCCACCATGGGTGACTCTGCTAATATTTCAAACACCAGTCTTGCACCTGCCAATATTATAGTAACTTGCAAGTCACCACAATAAGACACACTGGATAATGGGTTGTTGTTGTTGTCAAGTAGCATTGAGTTGGAACCAATCCATAGCTGATCAGAGGCAGTAAATTGCATGGGAAGAGATTGCCCTTGCATTTTTCTCAGAGAAGGTGGATTTGAACTGTGTGCCTTTGAGATTGCAGTGCAAATTCTTACTCCTAGGTCACCAGGGGTCTTCTTTTAGGGATAGTTCTGTGTAATGGTAAATTTTAGGTCAACTCAATGCCATGATTCTCAGTTGTTGTTGTTATGTGCCATGAAGTTGTCTGTGACTCATAGTGACCCTATGTACATTAGCTCTGAAACTTGTCCTATCTTGAGCCAATTTTATCATTTCTGATAGACCTAATCCTATTTCTCCAGTCACTGAGTTAATCTGTCTCATCCTGGGTCTTCCTCTCCTTCACTGTCCCTCTATCTTTCTAAGCATGAAGTCCCACTCTAAGGACTGGTCCCTTCTGGCTACATGCCCAAAGTATGTGAGACAAAGCCTCAAAAATCCTTGTCTCCAGGGAGCAGCCTGGTTTCACCTTCTCCAGGACAGACTTGTTTGTTCTTCTGGCATTTCCATGATAAGTTCAGCACTTTTTTCTAGCACCACAACTCACAGACATTGATCCTTCTCCTATCATACTTATTGTCCAGCTCTTAGATGCATAGCAAGTAATGGTAATGACTATGGCCTGTACTAGACACACCTTAGTCTCCAGACTGACATCATTGCTCTTCGTTACTCTAGAGGTCTCTGATAGCAGACTTTCCCCGGTGCAACTCATCTTTTGGTTTCTTGACTGCTGGTGCCAAGAGTATTGATTGTGGAACCAAGTAAGCTGAAGTTCTCAAAAAATCTTTTCTCTATCATGAAGCTGCTAATTGGATGAGTGGTGAGAATCTTTGTTTTCTTGAGCTTTGATGTTGAGCTTCAATCCATATTAAAGATTACAGTCCTTGACCTTCTGCAGCAAATGCCTCATGTGCTCCTCAGTTTCAGTAAGAAGCAAGGTTGTGTCTCTCTCCAGAGAGATCGGCCCACCTCCCTTGGACGGGGAAACACCTAGCCCACACCTTTTGTCTCCAAAGTGCCATTTTGCTTCTTTCCCCCCACACATATGAAGTAATTATTTTGCATTTCGTGATGTGATGTAAAAGGAGTTTCCTTGGAGGTATGGTCTCCATCCAATATACTTGTTTGTTCTTAGAAAACTCAAATTTTCTCTCTATCTATTGAACCAAAACATGACTCATCATTATTTGACTCCTAATCTTGAGACTGAGTCAGCAGCCTGCTGCCTGATCTGCAGATTTTAAGTCTGTCAGACCTTTGCAACCAGGGAGTCAGGAGAAGTGTCCAGTACAACAACTGACCCACAGAACTGGGGCTTTCAGACTCCTCATCTGCATGAACCGTTTCATGGAAATAAGTTTCTCTCTTAACTGTCTCTCTCCCTCTCTTTTTATAATACTATAGAGCTGGAACTATAATTGTGAGTTTTGAGCTTATGTATGTTTTCTTAACCCCGTAGACCTGTCTAGGACATCTTATCCTCCCTCTGGGGTTCTTTTTACTTTCAAGCAAAGATGAATCAGCTGAGACTGGGAGGATTTGGGTCTTGTTCTGTTAGAACACACAGAAATCTCTTGGTCCCTTGATTTTCCCCCTGAGCTTCCACTTGGCACCTGTCTCCCCAGTTCTGTCCCCCAGCCCCCCATAGGGTGCAGATTTAGATCTCTCCCAAGACACATTAAACCTCACAGCTAGCCTGTCAGCGGCTGCCCTCAGAGACTATCATTTATTCAGAAGCATTGCTGGGAGTTTTTGATTTATTGGTGATGGGTCAGCTATGTTCTTTAGGTAGCTTATGGTCATGCCATTAAATTTTCAGAGATTAAGAGCATGATGGGGAAGATAAATTTAGTGACTGGGGATCCTGGGAGAGCAGGTCTGGGAAGCGGTCCCCCCCCCACACCTTCACGCTCACCTGGAAGGAAGCCAGTCACTCACTTACAGGTTTTCTGGAAGGTTACAGCGTGAGCCTCCTGGAAGAAGGTTTGCATTCCAGAATGGGAGGGCGCGCATTGCTGGAGCTAGGATGTGTTCTTATGTTGGAGTTGTAGAATTGGAGAGCCACAGTCTGTTAGAAAAAGAAGAGTTACTGATGACGAAACGGAGGTTTCAGAGCGGACAAGTGACCTCATCAGAGGAGCTCAATTAGAGAGCAGCATTCTGACTCTCCTTCTGGTGCTCATTTTGGGACACTCTTTGTTGGATGATGTCAAATTGACTGAAACTCATAGCGACTCAAAGAACAACAGTTCTGAACCTCATTCTATCCTGAGCCACCCTCATCATCTCTGATATGCCTGAGCCCATTGTTACAGTCACTGTCAAACTTGTTTGAGGGTCTTCCTCTCTATCTCTGACCCTCCACCTTTCCCATGATGTCTTTTCCCAAGGACTGGTCCCTCTGACAATATCCCCAGAGTAGATGAGACAAGTTTCATCATAATTGCCTCTAAGGAGCACCTTGGTGCACTTCTTCCAAGACAGACTTGTTTTTGAGTTTCGTTTTTTTGTTTTGTTTTGTTTTTTTTTGTGGGTTTTTTTTCCCCCCAATCCATGGGACATTTAATAGTCTTCACCAACACCACAATGCAAGTGGTGACAATTGAGACAGAAGGATACCTTTTTCTTACATGTGTTTTTAAGATGACTTACATCCTCATAAAGGAGCCTTGGTGGTAGTGTGTGTATGTAACGTATCAGGCTTCTAACCTAATGGTTGGCTGTTTGAATCCACTAACTCCTCGTCAGGAGAGAGATGAGGTAATCTCCGATAAAAGCCTACAGCTTCAGAAAGCTGACAGAAGGTCCCCATGAGTCGGGACATGCTTGAAGGCAGTGGGTTGGGTTTGGATGCACATCTTCATAAACACTCACACTTGCTAGATAAAGAGACTGAGTTTCAGAGAGGACACATGACTTCCTAATTACACATTTCACTGAAATTACTCAGCACATAAAATGTAACAGGTGCAATAAAGAATCGTGGGGTTTTTTTTACCTTTTATTTTATTTTATACTGATTTATTTACAAAGTTCTAATACATTGTTTTTCACACTGGATCTTTCCCATTTCCTTCACCTCCCCCCATCAAACTGTATGACCTAAGTACTCCAGTACCACCCCTACTCTCTGCCCCTCTTCACCCCTCTACTTCCACCTTCCCACTCTTGGATCTTCATTCTTATTCTACAATAACGATTTTATATAGTATTTGTCCTTATGGGACTGAGTTAGTTCACTCACCATAATGCTCTCCAGTCCCTCCCAAGTTAGATAATAATTTACAAAAACCATCACTTCTGCGTGTTGTGTAGTATTCATTGTGTAAATGTACTATAATTTCTCAATCCACTCGATTGTGATTTGACATCTGGGCTGTTTCCATGTTCTTGCGATGGTGAATAATACTGCTATGAACATTTATGTACAAGTCTCCGTTTGTACCGCAGTTCTCATTTTCTCAGGGTATATTTCAAGCAGTGGAATAGCTGGGTCATATGAATAATTGTTAAATAAATGTTCTAGAATCACAATGGCTCTCAATCTCCACTTGTAAGCTCTCATTTCTCTGGCACACCTCCACCTGGGTTGCCCAATGGCAGCCTCACCATTGTACACACCCATCATGTTTTATATGTTTCTCATATAGCATTGAGCAGCAGACGGTGAGTAAAGGGAACTCCTCATCCATAGGCAGTGGTAACTGGCTTTACCCAATTACTGGTGAGTTAATTCTGATTCAATGTGACACCATGTGTGAGAGAAGAATGGAATATCATAGGGTTTTCAATGGATACTGTTTTTAATTAGCAGTCAGAATTTTGATTGTTTGCCTCATCCATTTTAAAGGTCCCAAAGGGAACAAGAAGAGGTTAGCCCACAGCACTGAGTTTTGGGTTAATGGCCTTTTCTTCCTCTTTCGGGGGAACCCAACAACAAGGCTCCAAGAGCTGAGACATTATTATTCCCAAGGCTCCAGTGCTAGACATGCTTGTAGGGAGACTTCTGAACCACACCCAGGAGATGAAGATGTGGCCTAGGAGGGAGTTAGGAGACTGAGTGCTAGAGCTGTTGTTGTTATGTGCCATCGAGTGACCATATGAACATTAGATCTGAATCTTGTCCTGTCCTGTGCCACCTTCATCATCTCCAACGTACTTGAGTCCATTTCTGCAGTCATTGTGTCAGTCTATCTTGTTGAGGCTCTTACTCTACTTCACTGACCCTCTGCCTTAACAACAACAACAACAACAATAACAAAATACACACACACACACACACACACACACACACACACACACACTCAGTTCTGAAGGAGAAAGATAGACAATTTCCTCCCATGCAACATACAGCCTCAGTATCTTAGTATAGGGTCAACTCAACAGCAGTGATCTCTTTCTACTCATCTATCTAGGGAGTTCAGGTCGCCTAGTGGGGAAGGAGTTGAGCTGCCAATCAAAAGGCAAGCCGTTTGAATCCACCAATTGTTCTGAGGAAAGATGGGCAATCTCCTCTCAAGCAATTTTTTGCCTCTCAATACTTGCTCAAATGTTAGTTATGAGTCAATTCTGACTTGAGGGCAATGAATAAGTTCTCTCTCTCTCTCTCATGTTGCCGTTGCATCTCTCTCTCTCTCATAGGTTTGAAACACTGAAAATAATGTTCTAAGAATAAATGAGTTGTGGAATAATGTTGTACCCAACTGATAAAGAGACACATGCCACAGGATTACAGGTGAGGTCCTTTATTCACTGTACAGTGGGGGTTCCCAGCAGCACAGCAGGATCACCCACTTTTTTTTCCCAATTATTTTTAATGAAAGTTTACAGGGACTTAGGGTTTCCAGTCATTCATTGTTACACTTTTCTCCCTGCTTACTCCCTCTCCTCAGGATCACCCACTTTTTGGCATCAGCTAGGAGGCTTTTATACTTCTACTGGCCTCAGGTGCTGGGCTACTTGGGTCAAATGTTGAAACATTTCATGAGCACAGTGATGCAGTCAAGAGTACATGAACACTTTCTACGGCTGAAACATTTCAAGGGCACAATGATACATGGAATGAAAAACATTTAAACAAGAGTGGTTACTGTTCTGGGAGACAGTTTAAGACAAAGCTTTAATACTCAGGGCAAAATTTCCCACACAGAGGTTTAGTCACTCAAATGGAATATAATATAAAATAGAATGTTTGGTTTCTCAATAACATTAAAGATATAATCCATGAGGAGAGTGAAAGGGTATTACAAAGACAGAGGAGAGACATGAGCAACACACACAGAGAGCAATGCATAGAGAGTGATGCATAGTGAGCAAGCAGGACAGCAGGAATTTGAGTGAGAACTATTATTAAAATAGTTAGTTTGGGAGCCACAGGAGCAATGAGCTGTGGGACCAGGCAGGAGCCGCCAGCTGGGCCCTGCTGGGAGCCAACAGCCAAGCTGCTGTGGGACCCACCTGCCAGGAAAAAGAAGGACAGCAGGAATTTGAATGAGTTTTCTTAAGCTCTGCAGGACCCAGAGCCCCACTGACCCAGAACCCCTTTGGGTAAGAACCACTGGGTGAAAGCTGAACAGCTGGAATTTGAGTGAGGACCCCGTGCATGTCCACCCTGCACCCATGTCTGCCCTGAGCTTGTTCTGCTCCATATCCAGTCAACTAACTTGCCTTTAATCTGGAGTGCCTTGATCTGACTTAGCTGCAACAAGAGGCTGCTCTTACAGGCCCTGAACTGAACCTTCCCTTGGGTCAGAAGTTCAGAGAGAAAACACAGACAGGGTAGCTGTCCCACCTTCTTCTAGAGCCATGGCTTCAGATCAAGAACCTATCATCTCCTCAGGCATGAACAACTCTACCTTAGTAATATCATGTAAGAAGTAGGCTTTTAACACCCTACGCAAGTGCAAACCAAGATGTAACTCCCAAAAGGTGACATAGTATCACTGCATTTCCTGAAACCAGAAAGTCTGATGAAACTTTCCAACACTGAATGTAAAAGAACAATAATTGAGTATTTTCAGTGGGTTGAAAAGAAACTTGAAGAATTACAG
>NW_006399901.1:4549051-4554220 GCF_000299155.1 Elephantulus edwardii | reverse complement strand
CAAATTGAAAAAGAACAGCAAAAAACCCCAACACCCTTTAAAAAAACCCTGAAATTATGAAAATTAGAGAAGAAATAGTTGGAAGAGAAAAGAGAAAAACAATTGAAACCATCATCAAAACTAGGAGTTGGTTCTTTGAAAAAGTCAATAAAATCAACAAACCACTAGGAAAACTAACAAAGGAAAAGAAGGAAAAGACACAAATAATCTGGATAAAAGATGAAATGGACAACATCACAATAGAACCAACTAAAATAAAAAGGCTAAAATTGGAATATTATGGAAAAACTATATTCAAACAAATATGAAGATCAACAGGAAATGGACAAATTCTTACAAATTAAAAACCTACCTAGGGGAGCTCTGGTGGCCTAGTGGCAAGAAACTGCACTGAAATCCCAGAGATATGCGGTTCGAATCCACCAGATGCTCTGCCGGAGAAGGGGGGGCAATCTCCTCCTGTGCCAGTCAAATCTGATTTGACGGTACACACACAAAAAATAATAAAATTAAAAAAATTAAAAAAACAAAAACCAAAAAAACCTACCTAAACTGACACAAATCAGAATTGAATACCTGAATAGATCCATTACAAAACAAGACATTGAAAAGGTAATAAAACAACTTCGAGTCAAAGAAGGCCTGGACCAGATGGTTTTACAAATGAATTTTATCAATTGTTCAGAGAAGAATTGTCACCAATTCTACATAAACTATTTCAGAAATTAGAATAAGATGGACTTCTCCAAGACTCACTCTATGAAGCAAAAATATCCTTGATATCAAAGCCATGTAAAGACACCACTAAAATAGAAAACTATAGGCCAAACTCTCTCATGAACATAGATGCAAAAATCCTGAATAAAATCCTAGCTAATAGAATCCAACAATACATCAAAAAATTATTCACCATGACCAAGTGGGGTTCATAACAGGTATGCAAGGGTGGTTCAACATAAGAAAAACAATCAATCATATAAACAAAGCAAAGAATAAGAACCACATTATCCTACCAATTGGTGCAGAAAATGCCTTTGACAAAATCCAACACCCTTTCCTGATTAAAACACTCAACAAAATAGGATTAGAGGGGAATTTCTTCAACATAGTGAAAAGTATATATGCAAACCTGAGAGTCAACATTGTTCTCAATGGAGAGAGATTAAAGGCATTCCCCTTGAGAACAAGAACTAGGCAAGGATGCCCACTATCACCTCTCCTATTTAATATTGTGTTGGAAGTCTTAGTGATAGCAATAAGGTAAGAGAAGGAAATAAGAGGTATCCAAATTGGCAAAGAGGAGGTAAAATTCTCCCTATATGCAGATGATCAACTGGATTTCTCTACAGTGACAAAAAGAATACATAACTGGAATTAAGGAAAACAATACCGTTCACAATAGCTAATCACAAGATTAAATACTTGAGAGTAAATCTAACCAGAAGCACAAAGGATCTATTCAAAGACAATTAGAAACCATTACTACAAGAAATAAAAAGAGACCTGGAGAAATGGAAGAATATACCTTGCTCATGGATAGGAAAACTCAATATTATGAAAATGACAATACAAACAAAGGCAATTTACACATTCAATGCAATCCCAATACAAATACCAATTCCATTCTTCAGTGAGATGGAAAAGGCAATCTCCAATTTCATTTGGAATGGAAAGAGGCCCCAAATAAACAAGGTACTCCTTAAAAAGATATACAAGTTAGGAGGCATCTCCCTCCCCAATTTGAAATCCTACTACACTGCCATGGTGTTCAAGACAGCGTGGTATTAGTACAATGACATAGATCTATGGAATAGAATTGAGAATCCATATATCAGCCCATCTACCTATGGTCAAGTGATTTCTGACAAGGAGGTGAAGTCAGTTAAGTGGAGAAATAACAGACTTTTAAATAAATGGTGTTGGTAAAATTGGAAAATTTTCCACCAAAAACTCTCAAGCAAGATTCACATCTCACTCTATACATAAAAACCAACTCAAAGTAAATCAAGGACTAGGACTAAAACCAAGATTATAAACTTCACTAGAGAAAAGCTTGGAAGAACTCTAGAAGCCTTAATCCACAACATAAACAATCTTCCAAGTATCTTGAACAACCTACAACGAGGAGAGGGTAAAATAGATGAATGGGATCTTCTAAGAATAAAATTGCCATACACATTTAAAACCTTCTCCAACAAAAGGTAAAAAGGGAAGCTACGAACTGGGAAAAAAATTTGGTAATGACATGTCAGATAAGGGACCTATATCCAGAATTTATAAAATACTAGAGCTCCACAAGATAAAGGTAAATAATCCATTTGAAAAATGGGCACAGAATATGAAGAGACATTTCACCAAAGTAGACATTCACATGGCAAACAAACACATGAAGAAATGTTCAAAATCCTTAGCTCTAAGGGAGATGCAAATCAAAACAACTATGAGATATCATCTCACCCAGTAAGAAGGGCAAAATTTAACAGAACAGCAAATAACAAATGCTGGCGAGATTGCTAAGAAACTGGAATCCTTATTCACTGTTGGTGGGAGTGTAAAATGGTGCAACCACTATGGAAGGCAGTATGGGCTTTCCAAAAAAGGTGGAAATAGAAATACCATTTGACCCAGAAATTCGACTACTGAGAATACACCCTAAGGTAATGAGCACTGCCACCCAAACAGGTATATGCACACCCATGTTTATTGTGGCTTTGTTCATGATAGCAAAGATTTGGAAACAACCCAAGTGCCCATCAACCAACGAATGGGTAGAGAAGCTGTAGTATGTTCACACATCGGAATACTATGCTGCATTGAAAAACAAGGAACTCATGAATTATTATACAAAATGGATGACCCTGGAGGACTTTATGCTGAGTGAAATATCTCAGTCACAAAAGGACAAATACTGCATAATGCCAATGTTATAAAGCGAGACTGACATTGGGGTTGGGGGAAACTAAAAATAGTGGGGATAAATAATATATACTGCATTGAAACAGATGAGGGAGAGAACTGTTTAAAAGGGATATATGATTAGGTATTATTGTCATGGCAAGAGTCCAGAATGTAACCTACATAGTGGAGTGGATTGGAGGAGGGATTGTATAACAATGAATTTTTATTTATTGTTTTTTTACTTTTCGAAGAGAAAAATTATTTGGGTGGGGGAGCAGTGGGCAGGGAGGAAAATGTGCAACAATGAATGAATGGAAATCCAAAGGCTCTGCAAACTTTCATTAAAATGATTTTTTTAAAAAAAGGGGAGAAAGAAAACCCAAATTGGAAGTCAGAAGAAACGCTAAAAACTACACTAGAGCATGAAGAAGCCAAAACAAAAGGAAGATCTGTGTATGGATGATACATCTCTAGTGGTAATGAAAGCAGAAGTGCCAGCTGTGATGGCTGAGGGTCTGTATCAACGGCTGGTCCATGATGCTCAGTGGGCTGACAGTTATGTGATGATGTAACTCGGCAGCTATGTGATGATGTAACTTGGTGGGTATATAATGATGTGGTCATTCTTCAGATTCGCATTGTGACCTGGTCTTTGCTGCCTAACCATGTTGACAAGTGAGTACAGTGTGTGTGTGTGTGTGTGTGTGTGTGTGTGTACACATTATATTTTTTCCCCACAAATAAACAGAAAAGTAAATAACACTCCTACATATAAAACGTGCTTAGCATGCTTAGGATAATAATGTGCATGGGGTTGTGCAGATGGCAAAAAAATGTATGACACATGGGTTATTTGCATAAAAATATGCAGATCTTTCTTTTCTCTTTCAATCTGATACATTCTAGGGGATCTGGTGTTTTTGGGCATAACACAGCTGAGGACAACTCAATTTTCCCCAATTATTTCTTCCACACTGGTGGCTTAGTGGTAAAGAATTACACTGCCAGTGCAAAGGTATGTACTTCAAATCTGCCACCTTCTCTGCGTGAGACATTGGGAAATCTTCCATGTGTTTTACTGCCTCTGAAAACCCGTTGAAGGGTCAGCTATGGGTTGGTTCCAACTTTACATAATAATAATAACAACTGTTTCAGAGGTTCCAGCTCTGTGGTCTGCACTCCATCTGGGGTTCTCAGGCATTTTTTTTGAAGAGCAGTGTGGTGTTTTGATACGATTTGAGCCAAATTCTGTAAATCAGGCAGTTTCATATTTAAAGAATCCTCTTTTTCAGATATTCTTAGAAATAGAACGAAAGAGGTGGGAAAGTAGAATCTGATATTCTGCTCAGCAAAGAGGGGTGAGAACTGAGGGGCAGCCATGTTGCTAGGTCAAGACACCACGTCTCCTCTCTACCCCAGTGTCCCCGTTCCATACCAAGCCCTGACCAATCCACCACCCTCTGACCTGCCTGGCCAGGCCAGCGTTTGAGGCCCCAGATCCATTCCTCTTTGGCTTTGCTGAACAGGCAAGGCTGACTCCACCATCCTACGCCCTCCTTTAGCCACAGCCTGCTAAGAAGTTACCACTCTGTAAGTCAGCTCCCAAACCCTCCTTGCCTCCCTCTCTCACTTCATCCATCCCTCGCCCTTGGAGCACAGATTAGAAAACACAAGCAATTGATTTGCCACTAAGGGATGATTCATTAGGAACTACGATGACTCCCTGCGGGAGGCAGCAAAGGGGGGCAGCTGTTTGGATCTGGAAGCCTCTTGGATTTCTCTGCCTTTGTTCTGGCCCCAGATGGGGGACACATTCATCAGCGGGGGCTGCTGGGAGCAGATGGCTTGCTATTTATGACAACCATCAAGAATGAGAGTCCCTCTCCCCAGCCCATCTCTTTCTTCTCAGAATCTGCCCCATGCATTGACGGATGAGCAAGGGTGGGCTCCATCCTCAAGCCTTTCAGTGACCCATCATCCTCTTGACTGTCGGCTCCAACCAGGGAAGCCTCTTATGTGACCATGGACTCTGTCACCAATCACAAGCCTGCCTTCAACTCAGTCCTGACACATAGCGGCTACTCGGTACCTTTCTGTGGACAGGCTGATTGAAATTCCTCATCAGGTTTAGATTCTTGGCCAAAGTGGCACATTGTAACCTCCTGGGGGATATGACATCACTGACCCCAGGGACTCCCCTGCTCCCAAGTCTCATTTAATTGGATGTGGCCTGGAAACCTTAACATTCTTCATATGTACACTTTTTTTTTT
>NW_006399901.1:4537391-4548421 GCF_000299155.1 Elephantulus edwardii | reverse complement strand
TCTGTTTGTTTTCCTAGCAGTCCATGGTATTCTCAATACTCTTCTCCAGCACCACAGCTCAAAGGCATCAATTCTCCCTCTATCCTCCTTGGTCATTGTCCAACTCTCTGATGCATAACAAATGATTGCAAAGACCATGGCCTGTATCAGACGCACCTTAGTCTCCAGAGAGACACCATTGCTCTTCAGTACTTTGGAGAGGTTCGTAACAGCAGACTTTCCCATGGCAATACACCTTTTCATTTCCTGGCTGCTGGTGCCAAGAGTGTTGACTGTGGAGCCAAGCAAACTAAAGCTATGAGCAATCTCAGTCTCTTCACCATCCATCCTGATGCTGTCAATTGGCTCAGTGGTGAGAATCTTTGTCTTCTTGACATTGAGCCTCAATCCATAGTGGAGGCTGCAGTCAAACTTACTCATTAAAAGTCTCCCCACCTCTGATCTTTTTGCAATACTAGTGATTTGCGTATTCATTTTCTCATTGGTGTATGGGCACCATTGTTAGCCTGCATGTAGGAGTCAAACCCACTGCAGTAAGTCTGATTCTGACTCTTGCAGACCCTATAAGATAAGCTATAACTTCCTAGACTTTCCAAGGCTGTAAATATATGTAGACACAAAGGCCTCATTTTTCTCTAGAGGAGTGGCTGGTGGATTCAAACCTCCAACCATGCAGTTAGCCCAATGCTTACCCATTGTGGTCCTAGGGCTCATTTCAGAAGTCAGAGTATCAGAAAATACAAATCTTTGAACCCAAGCTTGATATTCGAAGGGGGAGATGCTCACATTGTAAGGAGTTTGTGGAAATGAGGATACATCTGTACTCATTCTTCTAGGACAAAGGCTGGTGTGGCATCAGCAGCCTAGCCCTGTCCATTGCCAAGAATGTTCCTTTAATGAGAACCGAGGCACAACTGGAGACTTATATACCAATGTTCATTGTATCGTTATTCACCATCGCAAGCGCATGGAAACAGCCCAAATGTCCAACCACAATCAAATGGATTGAGAAGTTGTGGTCCATTCACCTGATGGAATACTATGCAGCACACAGGAGAAATGATTTTGTAAATCCCTACCTAACTTGAGAAGAGGGATTGGAGAGTATTATGATGAGTGAACCCACTCTGTCCCATAAGGATAAATATTGTATAAGACCATTACTGCAGAAATGTATGAGGATTCAAGGGTGGGGGAGTGTGGGAGGAGGGATGAGGATGGATGGGCGGTTGGAAGATGTTAATCATAGGGTTGCACAATTTGATGGGGGGAGGGAGGGATAGGCAAAGGAAATGGGAAAGATCTGATGTGAGTGAAAAACAATGTATATGAACTTCGTAAGTAAACCAGTATAAAATGAAAATTTTTTGTTTTTGTTTTTCTTTTTTAAAAACCCAACTTCCCTTCAGTTGTGTATCTGGCTGTGTGAGTAAGTTTATCATTTGAGGACCTCTACCATGCAAAAGGGATTTTGAGTGATTGGTTTGTTCTTTTTTTTTTTTTTTATAGTAGCTCACCAGATATTTATTTCTAGTCTGTGTAAGTCTGGAAGCTTCACCGAACCTCGTTGGGTATCATAGCAGCATGCAGGTCTCCATGGGCAGACAGGCGATGGATGACAAAATTCTTCCACTTCACCTGGTTAATTGCTATACTCTCTGAACTTGACAGTCACTTCCTCCAGGAAGCCAACTCAGACCACCCCTTCCCCTACCCCAGGCTGGGCAAGTCCTTTTGTCACGTGTTTTCAAAGAATGCGCCTCTTTTCAGAGCTTAATGGGCAGTTTTGCACGTGGGTTTTTGAGAGGCTGTGTTGGGATATGCTTTTGAATCCACCAGCTGCTCTGCGGGGGAAAGATGGGCCATCGGCTCCCGTGAATTTTACAGCCTCAGAATACCCACTGGATGGTCAGCTAGGAGGTGGTTCTGACTTGATAGTGCTGAGCGAGTGTGTTCGGTTTTCAGTGCTCTCTCTGGACTGGTGCCAGCTGGAGACAGAAGGCAGGTATGTCTTCATGGTGTTTCCTGAGCATGTAGCAGAAGTTCAGTCAAAAAGGCAATGAGTACGTAAATGGCTGAGTGAGTGAGTGAGTGAGTGAGGGAACACCTGAAATCCTGCACACAGAGGGTGCGTGGGGGACTGAGGCTGGGGCCAGGGTTGTTCCTCACCACTTGTTCTTTATTAAGATGAGGTTTATCCAATTATCACAAGGTATTTGGCTGGCGAGGCAGTGTGCAGTGAAGCCTGCTTATGTTTCTTAGATCTATAATTTTCCAATAATTAGACTTTCAGGCACGTATGTTTTGCGGTTTGAATATGATTCATTTATACCTCTGTTGCTACAGTAACTGCCTATGTAAGCCCTTGAGAATTGGCTTTAGTAGTGACGGGCTGCTGCGAGTGTGTGCTATTTGGGTATCTTGCAGTATACTCTTGGGACAATATAATTACATGGCTGGGTTATTTTTAATTTCATGGGGCAGCGTTTCTCAAGCTTGAGTCACGCCAGGGCCACCATTTTTAAAATTTTTGTTCCAATTTATGCCACCTCGGGGCTGCTGTCATGGATTTAGTAATTTTCTTTAAATCTAATCATTTAACATTTTGGCAAATACCCTCATTAAAAAAAGGCTCATAAACGTAGTCCAAAAGGATGCTTTATCTGACCACAATAAACAGAAAGCCTGTTATCACAGTCCTCCAACAAAGAGATTGTATATAAACATGATACCTTTATTATACATTGTATATAAACCTACAATGTTGCTGTTAAGTTTTGCTGAGTCCAGTACAACCCATAGAGACCCTATGAACAACAAATCTGAACTCTTCTCTATCCTCTGCCATCCTCACACTTCCTGACACACTAGAGCCCATTGTGGCAGTCAACATGCCAAACCAACTGGCTGAGGGTCTGCCTCTCTTTAACTGACCACTATCTTTCTAAGCATGAGATTCCTCTTAAAAAAAAATAGCCCCCACCATCATCATGTCTGAAGTATGTGAGGCAAAGCTTTGTCATCTTTGCCTGTAAGAAGCACTCTCTCTAGCTGCACTTTCTCCAAGAAAAATCTGTTTGTGTGAATCACAACAAGCTATGGGTAACATTGAGAAGAAACTGTACAGTGCCCTTAATATGAAGGAGGGCAATAAAACAATGATTAAAGAGCTTTACTACTAATGGAAAGATCATCTGAAAGGCCAGTTGTTCAAGTCCACAGCCTCTATGGAAAGGGGCCAGTGTCCTCCTGGAAAGATATTCAATCTCAGAAACCCAGTGGAGGGTTGCTCTGAAGATTTTGGTGTTGTTGTTGGGTACCATTGAGTAAAAAACGACCCATAGCTGACTCTCCAGTGTGTTTTCAGAGGCAGTTAATTTCACGAGATGAGATTGCCCATCTTCCCATGGAACAGCTCGTGGATTTGAACTGCATGCCTTTGGGATTGCAGTGCAGTTTCTTGACACTAGGCCACCAGTGCTCCCTGATCTGAAGACAGTAAGTTAATAGTCTAGGAGATTGTCTTTATCTGGTGCTAACAGCTCCTTTACATCTTCTCCAACACATCCCATCCGGAGTCCCCAGTTTCCTAAAGAGTATGACCCTTACTTAGTTCCTTTAGGAAATAGAGTTCTTATCTGGTACTGATGCTGTTGTTAGGTGTCATTGAGTAGACCATGACTCATGAATAATAGACCTGAACCTTGCATGCGTCACCCTCACCATCTCTGATACGTCAGTCCATCTTGTTGGGGATCTTTGTTTCTCTATCCCTCCACCACCATATCATATATCATATATCATATATCATATATCATATATCGTATATCGTATATCATATACCATATACCATATATCATATCATATTTCTATGAATACTTTGGCAAGATTCACGCTTTCTGTTCTGGATTTCACATATGACCCAATTCAACTGTCCCCTGATCCACCACCTTGACAGCTAAGCCCACTACCATCTCCAAGCAAAGCTGTCATTGGCCTTCAAGCCAACCTTCCTGTTCTTCCTCAGTCTCTCTGGCCACTTGAGGGTCACATGCATTCTTCAGACTGGAGCTTGCTCCATGGATTTCAGATCTACTATGACTATATTTTCCAGACTGTTAGTGAGTTTCTATGAGACACTGAAGTAAGTTATGGAACCCAACAACGAAGATGGGAGGAGGGGTCTTAAGGGGATAGGATGGCCCAGCAATTTGGAAAAGGTGGACGTTTGGGACACCTTTAACCCCCGCCTCCTAGGAATCAGCTTTGTGCTAATCCAAAGAGAAATGACTCATACCCTCAGGTTCTCAGTATGGAGAAAGCAATAAAATCTGCCATCAGGGACCCCTCCAAAGTCTCGAAGAGCAATGATGTCAGTTTCAATACTAAGGTACACTTGATTCAAGCCATAGTCTTTTCAATCACCTGCTGTGCATCTGAAAGCTGGAAAATGAATAAGGATGACAGAAGAATTGAGGCCTTTGAGCTGTGGTGCTGGAGAAGAGCTCTGAACGTCATGGACGATCAAGAGAACAAACAGATTTGTCTTGGAGAAAGTGGAACCAGCGTGCTCTTTAGAGGTAAAGATGGTGTAGCTTCACCTCATACACTTTGAGCATCTTACTAGAAGAGGCTAGTCTTCAGAGGTGGGAGGATGGGCAAGCTCCTCCCATATGAACAGCCTCTGGAAACCCATCAGAGGGTCTGCTATGTGTCGGTTCTGACTATGGTAACAACAACAACAATCCTTGGAGAGGGACATCGTGCTTGGAAGGGTGGAAGATCAGTGAAAGAGAGGAAGGCTCTCAACGGGATTGACTGATACAGTGTCCGGGGCTCAAGGGTGTTGGGGATGATAAGACAGGACAGGACAGGGTCAACTCTGTTGTTCACAGGGTTGCTCTGAGTCGTTCTCAACTTGATGGCACCTAACAGCAACATTCAATCCCAAACCAAGCCCACTGCCACTCTTGTAAGTCTATGACTTAAGAAAGACTCTCCACTTAGCCTGCTTCATTAATATATGCAAGTTATAATGTACAACATAAAAAGGATAATTACATCAGGCCACCAAAAGGAGAACTGATTTTGTTATGTGCCTTCAAGTTGCTTGTACAACAGAACAGCCCTAAATCCTGCTCTATCCCTTGCCAATCTTATTGTCTCTGACTGAGTCAATCCATCTCATTGAGGGTCTTTCTATCCTATCCTGTGCTTTCCCTCCGCCCTCCCAAGCATGACGTCTCTCTCCAAGGTCTGGTCCCACCTTGCAACATGTTCAAAGCATGTCAGACGGAGCTTCAGAATTCTTGCCTCCAACAAGCAGCCTGGCTTCACACTCTCCAGGAGTGTTTTTCCTTGTTTGTTTCTTGTTTGTTCTTCGAGCAGTCCATGGTATATTCAATATTCTTTAGCACCAAAGCTCAAAGGCGTCAACTCTCCTTCTCTCATTCCTAGGCATTGTCCAGCTCTCTGATGCACAGCAAGTAATTGCAAAGACCATGGCCTGTAATTGCAAAGGCACGTGGTTCGAGGCCACCGGCTGCTCTGTGGGAGAAGGATGGACAATCTCCTCCCATGTGATTAACTGCCTCTGAAAACCCACCAGAGGGGCAGCTATTATAATAAACAATTATAAACATGGTCTAGCTAAGTTGGTACCTCTTTTTAGGAGAAAACACAATTCAATTCACTACAAGGCTTTCTGCTCTGCTGAGCCTATAAAGGTCAAAGCCACAGACAAATCGGGGAATCTTTGATGCCTAACTAACCTGGGCTGGCTTCCATCCTGACTTTGCTTCTGAACTTGGACAGAGCACTTCACTCCTTTGAGCCTGCATCTTCCCAGCTGGAAAATGTGGGTGATAAATAGCTATCAGGCTCTGAAGGTTGAGGTGAGGCTTATGAAGAAGTCGTGTATGTGCACACCTCGCTCAAATGTCAGCTGCTGACTGTCATTCATATATAAATGACAATAACACTGGTAGTCGCTATTTGCTCTGTAAGCTTTGAGAAAGCAGGACAGTATCTGCCTTCCCCCCCTATATATTGTTTTTAATTGAAAAGAAAATTTTTATTTTTATACTGATTAACTTACAAAGTTCGTATACATTGCTTTTCACACCGGATCTTCCCCCTTTCCTTTACCCACTCTCCCACCATCCGTATTTGTCTTATAAATGTCTGCTACTTTGTCAATGAGTAGGCTCATGTTTAACTCGTTCTAGATGCAGAAGGTGAGAAATGCTCTTTGTTCTCTTTGTCAGCCTTCTTCAAAGGCCTTTTCCAATTTGGTGGGTTGAAAATGTCACAGGTCAAATTGGACACTGTATTTGGAGGTAGAATGGTCTGAGTTTCTGGGGGCTGCACTCTGCTGGGCAGAGTTAATGTAACGGGCTTGGAACTGTTGTGTGGAATGGTGGAAATGAGAGAAGTAGAAATGGGTTCAGAGAATCATAAGCTACCAGAATGAGAAGGGGCAGGGTCTTCATTTTTTTTTATTGGTTTGTTTGCAAAGTTCGTATACATTGTGTTCCACATTATTCTTCATGCACATTGTGTTTCATACAATCGTTCTCTGCATTATGTTTTATAAACTCAATCACCATTGGAACTGGCCCTTCATTACCCTCTTTGTCCAGATCCTTCCCCTTTCCTTGGCCCCCTCCCTCCATCCACCAAACTGTGCAGCCCTGTGGTTTTTGGCTCCATAGCAGGAAACTGAGGTCTGGAAAGAGAAAGTGATTCAGTTGAGGCTTGAGCACATATCTTCTTCTTTATTTAATTGATACTTTAACGGAAGTTTCTAGAAAACTTGGCTGTCTATGCATTCATTGTTGCACATTTTCCTCCCTACCAGCCTCCCAGTTCGCTTTTAAATTTTAAAAGATTATTTTATTGTTGCACAATTTCCTCCCTCCCTCCCTCCCCTGCCCCCCAAGTCCATTTTGCTGTTGTCATGCAAATAATACCTAACCATATATTTCTTTTAGACAGTTCTTTCCCTCATCGATTTAAATTCAGTGCTCATTATTTATCCCCTCTTTTCTTAGTTTCCTCCTAACCTCGTGTCAGTCCTATTCTATAACAGTGGCACTATGCAGTATTTGTCCTTTTCTGACTGAGATATTTAACTCAGCATAATGTCCTCCAGGGTCACCCATTTTGTATAATATTTTATGTATTTCTTGATTTTCAGTGTTGCGGAGTATTCCATTGTGTGACTATAGTACAGCTTCTCTATCCGTTCATTTGTGGATGGTCAATTGGGTTGCTTCCATCTCTTTGCTATTGTGAACAATGCAGCAATAAACATAGGTGTGCACGTATCTGTTTGTGTATAGTTTCTTTAGGGTATAGTCCCAGTAGTGGAATTGCTGGGTCAAATGGTATTCTTATTTTCAGCTTTTTGAGAGAAAAAAAAAAAGAATTACTTCCAGAGTGGTTGCACCATTTTACACTCCCACCAACGGTGAATCAAGGTTCCGATTTCTCCACAACCTCTCCAGTATTTGTCGTTTGGAGCCCACATCTTCTGATGACCAGGCATGAGCATGTCCTCACTTCACACCCTGTTCTTATTTGCCTCCTCCAGCTGTTGTCACATCACGATGATCTGCTTGTCTGTCTTCCCAGAACTTTGCGAAATCTCTTGCCTCAGCGCTCCCCTGGGACCCATTCGGCATTCTCTGCAGGCACCTGCAGAGTGCAAGGGATGCTGGGCGCTTCCTTGTTACACATGCTGTCTTCCCCAGGCCCGAGGTCAGCGTGTGCTCATCAAAAGGCACTGTGCCAAGCTGCCTCTGGCGGGGCATTGCTGGTGTCTTCACTCTGGAGTCTCATTTGCTGGACTGAAAAATAAAATACTTCTCCTTTAATATTTTGGAGTAATCATTAAGAGTAGGGAGAAGGGGAAAATCAGAAGAAGAAAAACAAAACAATTGCAATTTAACTCCCTAAAGATAATCACCTATAGAGGATCCACTAGCACCTAGGTCCATTTCCTTCCTGTCTTTTTCTATCTACATAGACAAATACTGCCCCTTTCATCATTGATTAGTCGACTCACAGCCAGTCAATTTTGAGACCTAGTGAGTCTGGCTTAGCGTAAGGAGTGGCAAGGCCCGATTAAAGGCATCTGGCTTCAATCCACTCATGGCTGCTCCATGAGAAAAAGATTGGCAATCTCCTTTCACATGATTGACCACCTGGACAGTCAACTATGAGTCCGTTCTGACTCGATGGCATAAAACCACAGTGGCTCTATGATGGAGCTCCGGGGGCCTAGTGGGTAAGGAACTGTGCTGTTAACTCAAGAGCACACAGTTTGAATCCATCAACTGCTCTGCAGGAGAAAGATTGGTACTTTCCTCCCGTGCAAATCATAGTCTCTGAAAACCCACTGAGGGTCAGCTATGAGTCAGTTCAGACTTGATGGCACAAAAGAAGTCACTGCATGTGACAGAGCAGAACAGCACCAAAGAGTTCCTAGCCAGACCTTGGACAAGGATATTATGTTTGGAAAGGTCAGTGAAAGAGAAGAAGACTGTCAATAGAACGGATTGACACAGTGACCTCAGGTACGGCAGAAATGAGGAGGACGGCCCAGGAGAGGACAGGATTCAGGTCATAGGGTCGCTGTGAGTCATACTCTACTCAGTGGTACCTAACGATACAACAGTCTTGACAGAAGCAGATGTCAGCTCCTTCCCCCATGGAGCACGCGGTGCGAACTACTGACCTTTCCGTTTGCAGCCTGGTGCTTCATGATTGCACCAGCACAACTCCTTCGCAGAGTGTAAACTATGTCAAGGAGTGTAAATTATGTCAAGGGGTTCTGGTGGTGCAGAGACGATCAGCTGTTAACTGAGAGGTCCAGTTTGAACTCACCCGCATCTCTGCTGGGGCGGAGGGCGAACCTCCTTAACAATCTGCTCCCACAAGCTCACAGCCCAGGAAACGCACTGCAGCACTTGGTCCTGTAGGGTTGCTGTCAATAAGACTGGAGTGGTGACACTGAACAGCAGCTTGTTGTTGTTGTTGTGTACCGTCGAGTCAGAACTGACCCTTAGCTGACTCTCTGGCAGCTTTTCAGAGGCGGCTAATCACATGGGAGGAGACTGCCCATCCTGCTCCCGCAGAGCAGCTGGAGGATTCGAACTGCGTGCCTCCAGGATTGCAGGGCAGCTTCTTGCCCCTAGGCCACCAGAGCTCTCTATGACAGCGACTACAGCCATTATACAATGACCATTTCTCCATGTTGGTTGGTATTTCTGTGTTGGTTTTTCCCCCCCCTCTGGCAGGCCAATATTATTCAAAGATTTGGGGGAAGTTATTTCTTATATTAGGGAGGGCTCCCAGTTGCACTGTGCTAGGTTCCCTTGGGGACATCCACTGACTCTCACCAGAGCATTTGATCTCAGGCTCCCAGATGGTGCCTGAGGAAGAAACAAGGGAGAGGACAGGTGAGGGGACATATGGATGATGGTGGCCTCTGACAATCCAGTTGCTTGGACTTCTCTGGCCTCGTTGTTGATAGATACTTCTCATGGTGACAACAGAACAAAACACTGCGTGGTCTTGCATCCGTTCTAATGGCCTCTAGGCACAAGCCCCTTGTTGTAGCCATGGCACCAATCATCTCTGTTTTGCTGACCCACCGAGCATATCTCTCTCCAGGGCTTGGTCCCTCCTGAGAACATGCCCAAAGAACACGAGGGAAAGTCTCTGTCTGGCTGTATTGTTGTTAGGTGGCATCAGTGGGCCCTGACCCATTGTGGCTCCACACACAACAGAATAAAACCCAGCTCAACCCTGTGCCATCCTCACTCTCTGCTGTTTCTGGCCATCTTTGCAGTCACTGTTTCGATCCATCTCAATACAAGTCTGCCTCTCTTTTGATGACGCCCTACTTTTTCAAGCATGATATCCTTCTCCAAGAACTGGCCCTTCCTGATAACATGGACAGAGTACATGAGGTTTTATGTCTAGACAACCACTTCCCTGGACATTGTGGTCCAGATGAGAGGAAATCCGACAACTTTAGATTGCTCACCATCCTTGCTTCTAAGGAGCCCTCTGGCTTCCCTCCTTCCACGACAGATTTGTTTATTCTTTTAGCAGCCTGTAGTACATTTCTTGCTGTACTTCTCTCGGTACATATTTGTTCTTTCTTCTGGCAGACCATAATTTATTTCATATTCTTCACCAGCACTGTCATCATTTCAATGCATCGATTCTTCTTTGGTCTTTCTCCAATTGTCCAATTTCTGCATGTGTTAGGATGGCTTCCTCCAGAAACTGGTCCTTCCTACTATCCCTAAAGCATTTAAGACAGTCTTGTCATCCTTGCTTCTAAGGAATATTCTAGCTCCATTTCTTCCAAGACAGATTTGTTTGTCCTTTGGGCTGTCCATATTGGGATATTCTATATTCCTGGCCACCATCCCAACACAAAAGCATCATTATTTTTTTTCAGTCTTTCTTATTCACTGTCCAGTTTTTACATACTGATGTAAAATGGCTTTCCAACAACAATAGCAAAGTTTAACAGGGTAGCAAACAACAAATGCTGATGAAGTTGTGGAGAGATTGGAACTCTTATTCAGTGCTGGTGAGAATGTAAAATGGTACAGCCACTGTGGAAGGCAATATGGTACATTCTCAAAAAGTTGGAAATAAAAATATCATTTGACCTAGAGATTCCACTACTGAGTTATTCCTTAAAGAAAACAGAGCCACAACTCAAACAAATGTATGCACACCCAGGTTTATTGCTGCATTATTCAGAATGACAAAGAAGTAGAAGTAACTCAAGTGCCCATCAACAAATGAATGGATAGAAAGACTACGATACATTCACACAATGAAATATTATGTAGTGTTGAAAAACAATGAGTGAAGTATCTCAGTCACAAAAGGATAAATACTGCGTAACATCTGTTATATGTGATAGATATGCTATATAGAACATACTTTATATGTGCTATATATAACATATATATGCTATATGTGTGTGAGATATATATATA
>NW_006399901.1:4534755-4537097 GCF_000299155.1 Elephantulus edwardii | reverse complement strand
AGTTCTGGTGGCCTAGTGGCAAGAAGCTGTACTGCCATCGCAAAGGTACATGATTCAAGTCCTCCAGCTGCTCCGTGGGAGAAGGATAGACAATCTTCTTTTGTGTGATTAACTTCCTCTGAAAACTCATTACAGAGTCAGCTATGTGGGAGGCAGGGAGATGTTGGGGAGAGAATGGGAAAAGAGTGGACAGATAATGAACATTGCATTAGATCAGATGAGAGGAAGAACTTTCCAAAATAATAGACCACTAGTCATTGTATGTATGACAACAATCTGGAACAAGAAGTGCATTGTGGGAAGGGACTGGTATGGGGAGAAGAAAATGTGCAACAATGGAAAAAAGTTAAATTTTAAAACTTTAAAAACAAAACCAAACAATAAACCCCCCAAACATTATGGCTTGAGCCAGGCACACATTAATTCTGAAAGTTTAATTCACAGAACTTTATCCCTTTAAAGAGCTCCTTTCTAGCATTTTTGTCCAGCGTAATACCTGGTTTTATTTCTAGGCAACCACTTCCATGGACATTGGTTGTGTTCCAAGGGAAAGGAAATCCTTGACAACTTCAATCTTTTATCATAATGTTGCTTATTGGTCCACTTGTGAGGATTTTCGTTTTCTTTATGTTAAGATGTGATCTCTACTGAAAGTTTCTTTCCATTTCATCAGGAAGTACTTTCAAGTCTTCTTGGTTTTCTTCAAGCTCCTCCATTCTTAATAAGGAATTCTTCTTTATGCAGTCTAGCTCAACCAGAGGTGAGAATCTTTGTTTTCCTGATTCTGAGCCTCAATAACAATAACAGTGTGGAACTTGTACCTAAACCAAGAAGTGGTCATTTGAACAGGACAAAGAGATACTGCATCGTTTAAAATAAAGAAAGAATTGTTTTAGGGTTGTATCCTTTCCCCATATATATGCAAACTGTGTACTGAGCAACTGAGAAGCTAGACTGCATAAAGAAGAATTCCTTATTAAGAATGGAGGAGCTTGAAGAAAACCAAGAAGACTTGAAAGTACTTCTATACTGAAGACTGCAGTCCCTGACCTTCCACAGCAAGCACTTTAGGTCTTCCTCAGTTTCAGCAAACAGGGTTGTGTCATCTGCATTATCCAGACTGTTGATTAGTCTTCCTCCAATCCTGATGCCACATTTGTGTAATTTAACCATAACTTTCACCTGTCTTCAAATTTCTCAACACCCTTAACACTATTTCTGTGTCCTTCAAGCAAGGAAAGTCTTTCCTTCCTCTCTTCTGCCTACCCTGGTAGCCATAATACTTAAGAAAAAAAATTTTTGCTCACAAGGTTGTTATAAGCCTGAAACGTGTTGTCATAATGAATTCTTTACATCAATTCATTAAAGTATTAGGATAGCCAATTCACACAAGCATTTCTTTGTCATTAAACTAGTCTGAACAAGTTCCTGAAGAAATATCATAATCTAATTTAATAATACCATCTGGCAGTAAAAATTATATTTTCATAATCCTATCTTTAGCATGCTTCATAAGATGTAGCTTTTTGAAGGGATAATTTAGGCTAATTTGCTTCTTTTTAAGGTCTTGCTATACCAATCAAAATAAACAATTCATCATTTTCAGTGCACTTTCCAAATGAACTGATTTGTGTTAAAGGTTTTCAGAGAAGCTAGCAAAAATCCAAATTCATAAGAAGTAGTTTTGTTTCTATCATGGGGGAACCTAGAGAAATGGGAGAAAAAATAGAAATCCAGATGGAATGTTCTCTCTAGTTTCAACCGAGGCCGTCAAGACAGACTCTCATGTACTTCTTTAATGACAAACCACAGGCTTTGTCCAGGTGGACGCTATCTTGAATGAGACACACAGTCCCTGGATGTTTTAAATAACAAACTTCTAAAATCTCTGCCTGCATTTTTCTTATTTTATGATTTTCTGTATTGTGACAACCAACACCAGCAGAATGTCCTTAAAATAGCTCAACATGAAACAAAGCCACACACATATACACCCAGAAGTAGCTTTATAATTTTCAAGATAGTGTAGATAGGTGAACTATCTTAAGACTACTGGAGTAAAACAACTCTGAGATATCATCTCATCACAGTCAGGATAGCAAATTTAACAGAATAGCAAGCAATAAATGCTGGTGAGGTTGTGGAGAAACTGGAATCCTTATTCACTGTTGGTGAGAGTGTAAAATGGTGCAACCACTGTGGAAGGCGGTATGGCACTTTCTCAAAAAGTTGCAAATAGAGATACCATATGACCCAGCAATTCCACTACTGGGAATATATCCCAAAGAGACCATAACTGCCAACCAAGCAGATATATGCACACCCATGTTTATCACGGCTTT
>NW_006399901.1:4531911-4533525 GCF_000299155.1 Elephantulus edwardii | reverse complement strand
AAAAGGACAAATGCTGCATAGTGCCACTGTTGTAAAGTGGGACTGACATCAGAGCCGAGAAGAAACTAAGAGGGGATAAATAATGTATACTGCAGGTGAAACAGGTGAGGGAGAACTGTTCAAAAGGGATATAGGATTAAGTATTATTGTCATGACAGGAGACCAGAATGAAGGCTGCCCAGTGGACTTGGGGGGGATTATATAACAATGAAAGAATTTTTCTTTTACTTTTCAAAGAGAAGAGTGAATTGGGAGGGAAGGGAGTGGGCAGGGAGAAAAGTGCTACAATGAATGAATGGAAAGCCTGAGTCTCTGCAAACTTTTATTAAAAAAAGAAAGAAAAAGAAAAGAAAGGAGTGTTGACTGTGGAACCAAGCAAGCCTTTGGAAAATCTGCTGCAGGATCAGCTCTGAGTAGATTCTTATTGCATGGTGATGAGTTTGAGTCTTTTGGTTTTTCCTAGTAGTATAGTGTCATTAACAATGGGCTCAAGCTTTTCAGAATTGGTGAGGATGGCACAGGATAGGGCACACTTCGGTGCTGTTGTTCTTTAGGGTCGCTATGAATCAAAGTTGGCTCCATGGCTCCTAATAAAAAGAAGTAGGTAGGGATTTGCAATGCTAACTCAGAAGGGAGCACCTCTCTGGTGGTTCAAATCCACCAGTGGCTCCTTGGGAGAAAGACAGGCAATCTCCTCCCATGTGATTTACAGCCTTGGAAACCCAATGGAGGGTTCATCTATGAGTCTATTCCGGGCTTTATGACAAAGAGTTTTGCTTAATGATAGTAAGAGCTGAAATTTAGGAACACAGACATGATCTAGGAGCCAAGCTATCTGCTTACAGTCTTTGTTTTTAATAAAAATATTTTTTAAAATTTTATATTGGTTCATTTACAAAGTGTTCATTTACATTGTCTTTCACACCATCCTTCATTCACATTGTGTTTCATACATTCATTCCCGTTCATTGTCTTTTATAAAATTAGTCAATATTGAGCTATGCCCTTCATTACCTTGTCTTTCCAGGTCTTTGCAGGATCGTCCCCATTTCCTTTACCCACCCCTCCCTCCACCCAGCAAATTGTGCAGCCCTATGATTTCCCCCCTACCAACCCTTACCCCTCTGTTCCTCCCCACTCTCCACCCTTGGATCCTCATACGTGTTTTACTAATTATCTTTCTAGTTCTACAGTTGTGGTTTTTATATGCCATTTGTCTTTATGAGACTAAGTTAGTTCACTCAGCATAATGCTTTCTAGTTTGTCCCAATTTATGTAGTAATTTTCAAAATCGTTGTTCCTGTGTGCTGCGTAGTATTCCATCTTGTGAATGTGCCACAATTTCTTGGCTATTTGGGCTGTTTCCACATTCTTGGGATGATGAATAACACTGCTATGAACACTGGTGTACAAATCTCTAGTCTACTTATGTTCTTAGCTTCATTCTCCAGATGAAAAACATGGCAGTATGAGGTTTCAATAATTTGTCCAAAGTCAATCAGTTGGCAGCTGGCTAAACCTAGATTCTGACTCAGGCTATCAGATTTCCTTGCTTCTTGTTGTTGTTGCTATGTGCCATCGAGTCGCTTGCGACTTATAGCGACCCTATGTACA
>NW_006399901.1:4525895-4530771 GCF_000299155.1 Elephantulus edwardii | reverse complement strand
CTGTACTTCTGACAGTTCTCTGTTGACATATTGCTCCAAATGTTTTTGGATAATTTTCAGCAGAATCTTGCTTGCATGTGATATCAATGATATTGTTCTATAATTTCCACACTCTGTTGGGTCACCTTTCTTTGGAATGGGAACAAATATCGATCTCTTCCCATCAGTTGGCCAGCTGGCTGTCCTCCAGATTTCCTGGCACAACTTAGTGAGCACATCCAGGCCACGTCTCTTTGTTGAAATAAATCAATTGGTATGCTGTCTACTCCTGGAGCCTTGTTTTTAGCCAATTCCTTCAGATACAGTGACTCTGTTTACTCCTTCCATCTTCTTTCCTTGCTTAGCTAGTAAAAGATTGTCAGAGAAAAGTACAGAAAGTAAGAAGTTGTTGTAGGTGCCATTGTGTCAAGTACAGCTCATAGCGACCCTGTCAACAGCAGATCTGTACTTGTCCGGTCCTGCACCATCCTCATGGTCTCTGCTACACTCAAGCCCTTTCTGGTGGTCTGTGTGTCAGACCCTCTCATCGAGGGGCTCTTTTTAGAAGTGGTGTTGCTGTTGCCATGTCCTGTAGAGTTGGATGTGACCCTCTGGTGGGTTTTCAGAGGCCAGAAGCTGCACAGATTCTACTGTGAGCTTTTGAGTTAGCAGCCTGACTCCTCTGCATTAAATCACGAGAGCGCCCTTCCTCTCAAAGTAAGGGGTAGTGACTATTGCAACTGCAACGTTAGCAATGATAACAAACAAACATTGAGAGTCCAGTGTGCCAATTACTTTCTAATTCAGACTAACATGAGCCATTCCCATCACCCCCTGTGCCCTCCACCCACATACAGCTCACTTTTATAAATATTATCTCGACGAGGCCGCCGACAGATAAAGACCTCAGGCTACGCAACTCATACATCATGGGATGAGATGAAGCCTCCAGCCCTCTCTCAAGCTACCCTCGCTGCTATTTCGAAGCCCAGAGGCTGCAGTAATAACATACCATCACTTTCTCATAGGAAAGGAGCTCTGGTGGCCTAGCGGGTAGGTAGTTGTGGTTCAATTCCAACAGTTGCTTTGAGGGAGCAGGATGAGCAATCTCCACCTTTGGGATTTACAGCCTCTGAAAATGTGCTGGAGGGTTCAGCTGTGTGTCGATTCTGACTCAACAATATATAACAACAACAGCAACATCTAATAGGAAAGGAACTCCGGTGGTGTAGACCATAAGAAGCTGCACAGCAAACCCAAAGGTGGTACCTGTCTGGAGTTCAAAGGAGTTCAAATCTGCCAAAAGCATCTTGGGAGAAAGATGAGTGATTTTCTGCTTTGCCATTTTCTGCCTCCTAAAAACATGCTTGTCAGTCAACTATGAGTCCATTCCAACTCAGAGGCAATGAACTTGGGTTTTGAATTGACTTGATAGGGATTCCCAGGATGTGATCTGAGGGGAAGAGATGGCCATATCCGAGGGGTTTGAACCATTGACTTTCTAGTGGGCAACCAAGCCATAACCACTGTGTTACCAGGACTCCTCCTTCAACTGCTTAACTCAAATCAAACCCCTTGCCATCGTAACATGGTCCAACCACTCTGGAAGGCAGTTTGGCGCTTCCTCAAAAAAGCTGAACATGGAAATTCCATATTCCACTGCTTGGAATAGAGAATGAGAACTGAGGCTCAAATGGACACTTGTCCACCAATGTTCATAGCAGCGTGATTCACCGTCGCAAGAACATTGAAACAGCCCAAATGTCCAACCAGAAATGAACAGATTGAGAAATCATGGTACATGCACACAACAGAATACCGCACAGCACATGGGAGCAATGATTTTGTAAATTCCTGCCTAACTTGGGAGGGACTGGAGAGCATTATGCTAAGTGAACTAACTCAGTCCAGTAAGGACAAATACTGTATAAGACCATTATTGTAGAACAAGTATGAGGATCCCAGGTGGGGGTAGGGGGAGAACAGATGTGTGAGGATGGGTGAGGGGGAGGGTGCATTAATCACAGAGTTGCAGAATTTGATGGGTGGAGGGAGGAGGTGGTGAAGGAAATGTGAAAGATTCATAGTGAAAAACAATGTGTACACACTTTGTAAATAAACCAATATAAAATGTTTAAAAGGATATTAAAAACCGTCTAAAACAAAACCCAAAACCCTTGTCACAAAATGCCAATCGCAGAGGCTACAGGACAGAGTAGAGCTGCCCCGTCAGGTTTCCATGGCCGTGGATCTCCACAGAAGCAGCTTGGCTCCTCTTTATCCCAAGGAGTAGCTGATGAGTTTCAACTGTTGGCCTTTTGATTAGCAGCTAAGAGCTTAACCATTGCTGTTTACCCAGAGCTCCCACTCAGTTTAGGAGGCGAGAAGCCCAACTTTATATCTGCGCTGCTCTTTTTATATATCAGAAGTGATAGGTTTAAGACATAAAGACATTGTGTTGGGAAAGGTGAGGGGTCAGGGCTGGATTGACATGGTAACTATAATGACATCGAACATGGCAGGGACGTGAGGATGGCGCAGGGTAGGGCGAGCGAGGTTCAGACCCGTTGCTCACAGGGCCACTATGAATTGTGGGCAACTGGAAGGCACCTACAACAGGAACTGTTGTTGCTGAGTAACATTGAGTTGGAACTGATGCATAGCTAACCTTCTAGCGAGTTTTCAGAGGCAGTAAATTGGAAAATCTCCTTGCGAAGCAGCTGATGGATTCGAACTGCATGCCTTTGACATTGCATCACAGCTTCTTACCACTGCACCAGTATAAAAGGGTCCTGGTGGCTTATTATATGAGTTATGGGGATGTAAACGAAAAAATCAGCGGTTCGAATCCACCGGCTGCTTGGTAGGAGGGCAGTGGGCTCTCTTTTCCCTTAACAATTTGCAGCCTTTGAAACAGAAATGATCCGTATGAGTCAGAATGCCTCAAGTGGTAATGGGGTACACCCTGATGCCCCACAATTTTATCAGCTGACCAGTAAAACATTCACACTCAGGAATATATTCCCAGCTGCTGTGAGGAGCCTGGCTGGTCTTCACCAGGCAGGGTGATTGCAAAAAGGCAGGGCCTTGGGGGCCCCAGGGAGCCCAGAGAGATAGCAGCTGAGGGGGATTAAGGCTGGAACTGGCTCCCCAGAACCCAGGCCCCTCCCTCCACCTCTCCTCTCTGGCCTCCATTTTCCTCTGAGTCAGAGGCCCCACGGGGGAAGTAAACTTTCTGTACCAGAGGCAGGAGGGAGAAGCCATGCTTCAAAAATAGGAAAGGCAGCTCTGTTGCTATGACGAATTCTTCATGTTGCTTTGTGATTTTTTTTTAAAATATGACCCACATAAAGAAGTACATACAGCTTTCTTGTAAAAACACGTGTGTGTGTGTGTGTGTGTGTGTGTGTGTGAATTCTCTGTCGTGTGTCCAATTCAAGATATGAACAAGAGGGTGCTGGGGCAGGAACGCTGGCTTCAGGTTTTTTTTTTAAAAGAGGAGGGATGTCTGACTTTTGAATTTCTGATTTTAGAGAGTCTCACCCCTCATCCTGGCAAACCTTAAAATATCCCCATGGCCCCATTGCAAATATGCACGGCAGCGCTTGTAAAATATCAGAAAAAGGCTTTCCAGTAATCCACACCGTCTGGTGTTTGCGGGTAGTAAATGATTCACTATCTCCTTGTCATTTGACTCTCTCGGAAGGCCTGGGGACCTCCTGCCACCTTCTCACTAAGGAGAGCTAGCCCCCTTGGCGCCCTTTTCTCTTGATAATTCGGTGGTCACTTCGTCTGTGATTGTAACTTCAGGCGCGTGACGAGTAGCATCAGGGGTCATGTGGTTCTGAGTCACAAAGCGCCCGTGCACAAGGCAAACCCATCAGCCTCAGTTTTCCCATATGCAAAATGGAAATGTTTCCAAAGGGGGAGAGATTTCTGCTGGGGCCCCTAGATCCAGGGTCCTGGAGCAGAAGGATTCCCCATCCTACTGAACAGATGAAACTAGCCAGAGGGACAGATCAAGAAGGGCGGGAAGGGAGAGAGTTGAGAGAGGGAGAGTGGAAGAGGGAGTGAGGTGGAATGAGAGGGGAGGGGTGAGGAAGGAGGGAGGAAGAGAGAGGAGTGTGTGTGGGGGGAACTGAGAAGGGAAGAAGATAAAGCAATGGGACAAAAGCGAAATAGTTCAGAAAAAGATACTATTCTGTGTACTATTCCAAGTAACCCTGGTGACGGACATCGGGCTGTCCTATGTGGGGCTGCTAACCAAAAGGTTGATGGATCAAATCCACCAGCCACTCGCAGGGAGAAAGATGGGTTGTCTGGTGACCTAGTCCACAGGGAGTTGTGCTGCTAACCAAAGGCGCTACCTCTCTGGTGGTTTGAACCCACCAGCAGCTCTGTGAGAGAAAGACGGGCAATCTCCTCCCCTGTGATTTACAGCCTCCAAATCCCCCTGAAGGGTCAGCTGTGAGTCAGTTCTGATTCAGGGGCAACACGCTGGAATATTCTCTTCCGGGAAAGATTCACAGTCTAGGAAACGTGGTGAAGCGTCATCGTGAATGAGACCTGGCTCATAGCATTGGGCTTATGCTACTCTGGGCAACTTTTCTGTAGGTTTGAAATGACATAAAAACAAATGCTCCCCTTCTCCGTACCTTGTCCGCTCACAGGATGACGATGGGTCCACCGGTTTCTTCCGAGCTGAGAAGCCTGGGAGCCATCCTGAGACCGGAGTTCCACACAGCGTGGTTCCACCTTCCCCGTCCTCATTAGCCGAGCAGGTCTGAGTTCATCTGGCTGATATTTTGAAGTTCCATATAGATTCTTCTAGAAGAGATTTTTTTTTATTTTAATATTTTTTTTATTGGGAAAAACAGATTGGGGGTACAAGGAGATG
>NW_006399901.1:4486013-4525235 GCF_000299155.1 Elephantulus edwardii | reverse complement strand
CAACGAGCTTAAAGCCCCTGATGGCTCTGGGCGCTGACTCTCACCAGTGGCTATGGATGAAGTCACAGGCGATTTTCAGCCAGCGCCTGTAGAAGAAAGAGATTTTATAACGAGAGAGCCCCATGACCATGGGCTGTTGGTGGTGAAGTGCAATGTACCTCCCATGGACTACTGAAATAACAAATAAAGCTGACTTGGAAGAGAGGCAGCCAGGGTCCTCCTTCAAGGCACAGGTAGTGAGATTCCATCTCACTGTTTGGGTACTGGGGCTTCTGATCCACTCCTAGCAACCCTCATTGCCATGAAGATGATTCTGACTCATGGCCACCCCATATGGGTCAGGGTAGAGCTGTGCTTTTAGGGTATTTTGTGGTTGTAGTTCTAGGGAGGGAGCACTGGTGGTTTAGTGGTAAGGAATTGAGCTGCCAGTGCAAAAGTACACGGTTTGAATCCATTACCTGCTTCAAGAGAGAAAGATGGAAACTCTCCTGTGCAATTCACTGCTTCTGAAAACCCACTTAAGGCTCAGCTATGGGTCAATCCTGACTGAACGATTTACAGCAACAACAGTCATAGGGAAGCAGGTCATTGGGCCTTTCACTGGAGTTTTCAACGTCTGGTCTAAGTCACAGTTTTTTCTATTGCTTTGTATGCACCTGCAAGTTGGATAAGGAATAAAGAACAATGAAGAACAGTCAATGCCTTCGGATTGTGGTATTGGGAGATAGTACTGAATACACGGCAGACTTTCAAAAGACCAAACAAATTTGTCTTGGAGGAAGTTCAATCAGTCTGACCCTTTGAGGCAAGGATGGCGAAACTCTGTCTCACATATTTCAGGAGCCTGGTTCTGGAGGAATCAGTCTTTGCAGTGAAACATCATGCTAGGAAACCTTGCGAGTCCGCAAAAGGGACGAAGACCCTCAACAAGATGGATTGACACAGTGACCCACACCGTGGGCTTGAGGAAGAGAGAGATTGGGAGGATGGTGCAGAAGAGGGTAAGGTTCCGATCTATTGTTCACAGGCTTGTGATGAGTGATAGTTGACTTGAATGCACCTACTCCCCTAAAAAAAACCCCAAAACAAGACCCCAGCAATTTCCAAGTAGATTGTCAGGCCGGCCTTCTGTGGGGCCTCTGGTCAGATTTAAACTCTCAATCTTTCCGTCTGTAGCCAAATGCAAGCAGTTTGCATCACCCAAGGCTCTTTGTAGCTCATGTTGGCATTAGAGAATAAGGTACTGGCATGGGGTCAGGCTCAGTTCCTCAAAGATTTCCAGTGCACGCACACACACACACACACACACACACACACACACACACGCTTACATGGACAGACAGACACAAAACAAAACATATAAAACCATCTCCAGTGAAGTTCAGATCCGGTGCTGGGAGCTGGCTAAAGCCTCAGGAGCTGGAAGCTAGACTGTTCAGGACAGGAGCGAAGTGTTAGCCAGTACAAACCCCCTATGAGATGTAGCTGTCTCCTTTCCTGGATTGGTAGGAAGAGCAGGGAGAGGCCTGGAGAGCTGCCTGGGGAAGATGCTACTGAGTGAGGCTTGAAGGAAGAATCGATGCCTTTGAACTGTGGGATTGGATTCCATGGACTGGCGAAAGAACAGACAGATATGTCTTGGAGAAAATGTGGCCAGTGGGCTCCTTGGAGACAAAGACGGTGACGCTTCATCTCACATGCTTTCAATGTGCTGTTAGGAGATGCTATTCCTTCAAAAGGGGCATGGTGATTGGAAAGGTGAAGGGTCAGGGAAAGAGGGGAAGACTCCCGATGAGATGGACTGAGCATTGGGCTCAAGTGTCAGAGATGATGAGTATGGAACAGGCTAGGACAGGGTTCAGATCTGTGTTCACAGGGTCGCTATGAGTCATACTTGACTCGATGGTACCTAACAACAACAGGAAGTCACCAGGAATCTGGTGCAGGGAAATAAGAGAAGGCATTTCCAGCAGATGAAGTATCTTAGGGGGAAATATGGAGACTTGAAACCCCATGTGGTTCAGGAGGGAAAGACAGCAGGAGCAAGGTGTATTTTAGGGTACAAGAATGGGATGGTTCTCTGGGAAAGGGAGAATCAGATGCTCGGGACTCAAGGTGTGCCTCTGCCCCCGTTGTTTGCCTTTTAGGGGCCTCATCGACCCCCTTGGAAAATGAGTTTCTCTGGAACCAAAGTGTGTTGTCAAGACATCAAGCATCACCTGACAGCTGGAAACAGATTTCCTGCCAGGCCAGGCCTGTACTCCTATCTGAAGCTTCGAGAAATGGCTGTGACTGCCTCTACCTGCATGCAAGACTAGGGTTATCTGAGCAATAAAGTAATTAGCAATGTTAAAATCATTCCTACTACACAACTATTGATAGATAGATGTTGTTAAGTGAGTAAAGGTTTGAACTGTGGTGTTGGCGAAGAGTGCCGAATATTCCATAGGCTGCCAAAAGAGCAAATAGGTATGTCTTGGAGAGAGTGCAGCCAGAGTGCTCTTTGGAAGCAAAGAGCTTTGTCTCATGTACTTTGGGCATGCTGGTGAGTGTGGTGCACCTTAGTCTTTAAATTGACATCTTTGCTCTTCAGGAAAGGCTATTCCTTGGAGAAGGACCTGGGGAAGGTGGAGGGTCGGTAAAAGGAGAGGAAGACCCTCAACCAGGTATATTGACATGGTGACTGCAGCAATGGGCTTGCATGTGTCAGATGTGGTGTCAATAAACAGCATTAACCCTTACCTGTAGAGCTTTGGTGGTTTAGTGGTAAGAAGCTGTGGTGACATCCCAAAGGACCATGGCTGAATCCACCAGCTGCTCTGTGGGAGGGGGATGGGCAACCTCCTCCTGGGTGATTAACTGCCTCTGAAATCCTGCTGGAGGATGCACTAGGATTTATTTCAGACTTGACGGTACACAACAACAACAACAACATTACCCCAGACCAGCATCCAGGGTGGTCTCAGCGTCCCCAGAGTGGACACAGCAGGTGGGGGCAGGTGGTATGAACAAAGTTTCCTCAGAAGCAATGAGCCCCTGCTCTGGCCTCACCTGAGAATCCGCCTCTCCTTATCCCACTGTCCCTCCCCATCCCAAAGCTGTTATGAGAGGCCAGAGGAAGTGGGATGTAGGTGATACAACTCTGTTTCCTATAAGTGAAGAGGACTTGAGGTACTTGCTGCAGAGGAACAAAGATTGCAGCCTTCAATGTCTCAACATCAAGGAAACAAAAATCTTCACCACTGTGAGCAACATCATGACGGACGGAGAAATGACTGAAATGATCAAAGACTTAATCTTGCTTAAATGCACAGCAACACCCTTGAAACCAGCAATCAGGAGGTCTGGAGAGATACGTTGTTGTTGTTAGGTGCTGTCAAGTCAAACATGACTCATAGCGACCCTATGAACAAAAGATCTGAACTCTGTTCTATCCTGTGCCATCCTAACACTTGCTGACACACAAGAGCCCATTGCAGCAGTCACCGTGCTGAAGGTCTTGCTCTCCTTGGCTGACCCTCCACCCTTCCCAACATCAGGTCATTCTCCAGGGAATAGTCCCTTCTAACAACATGCCCAAAGTAGGTGAGGGGAAGCCTCATCATTCTTGTCTCCAAAGAGCACGCTGGCTGTACCCTCTCCAAGACACATCTGTGCATTCTCTTGGCCGTCAATGGGATGTTCAGTGGTCTTCTCCAACACCACAGCTCAAAGATGTGGATACTTTTTGTGTCATCCTTGTTCATTGTGCAGGTCTCAGATGATCGCTAGCAATGGGAGAGACTGGCCTGAATCAGACGTACCTTAGTCTTCAAACTGACACGACTACTCCTCAATAATTTGGAAAGGTTCATAACTGCAGATTTTTAAAGTGCAATGCCTCTCCTTATTTCCTATTTCCAGGTACCAAGGGTGTTAATTGTAGATTCAAGCAAGATGAAGCTGTTGACAGTTTCAATCTCCTCTTTGTCCATCAGAAAAGTCTGTTGCAGGGACCTTTCCAGAATCCTGAAGAGCAAAGATGTCAATTTAAAGACTAAGGTGCACCACATTCAACTGCTATGCATCTGAAAACAGGACAAAGAATAAGAATGTTAGGACAAGAATTGATGCCTTTGACCTGTGGTGTTGGAGAAGAGTGATGAATATCCCATGGACGCTAAAGAACAAACAGATAAATCTTGGAGAGGGTGCAGCCAGACTGCTTCTTGGAGGCAAGAATGGCGAAGATTTGCCTCATATACTTTGGGGATGTTATTAGGAGAGACTATTCCTTGGGGAGGGACATCATGCTTGGAAGAGGTGGAGGCTCAGTGAAAGAGAGGAAGATCTTCATCAAGATGGATTGATAGAGTGTCTACGGCAACGGGCTCACGTGTGTCGGGGGTGATAAGGATGTCACAGGATAGCACAGAGGTCAGATCTGTGGCTCACAGGGTCACTATGAGTCACATTCGATGGCATTTAACAATAACTCCCACCCTTTGGTGCATTCCTTTCCCAGCCTGGTAGAAAGTTTCCTCTTTACCACTTCCTCCTTTCAAGTTCTGAAACCTCAACTTCTCACTTCTGCCCTCCTTTCTTCTGTCTCACACAGTTCCTAAAGGGGTTGAAAGAGAACCCTTCCTCGCCACGCTGGGACGCAGCCACTCGTGATGGTGCTGATGCTGACTCACGGATCCAGCACCGACTTGGACTGGATGATGTAACAATAGCTACTTGACACAAAACATGGCTCTCCTACATGAGGGAACTGGGCAGTCCCTCAGCGGCTGAGACCCTAACTCAGCCTTCTCAGTGAGCGGAGGAGGGATGGAGGTCTGAGAAGTCTGTTGACTTTGATCCTTTGTCTCTTCATTCATGTCACAGCTGTTTATTGAGCAGCTAGTGTGTGTCCTGTCTGATTCAGGCCATACAGTCTTTCTGATTACTAGTTATTCATTGGAGAGCTGGACAATGAGTAAGGATGACAGAAAAATAATTGATGCCTTTGAGCTGTGGTATTGGAGATCACTGAACACCCCATGGCCAGCCAAGAGAACTAACAGCTATGTCTTGGAGAGGGTGCAGCCAGAGTGCTCTTTGGAGGCAGGAATGATGAGGCTTTGCCTCACAGACTTTGGGCATGTTGCTGGGAGGGGCTATTCCTTGGAGAAGGACATGATGCTGGGAACGGTGGAGGGTCGACCAAGGAGAGGAAGACCCTCAACCAGGTGGATTGACACAATGACTGCTTCAATGGGCTCTTGTGTGTCAGGACGTGTGAGGATGGCGCAGGACAGAACAGGGTTCAGATCTTTTGTTCACAGAGTTGCTATAAGTCATGTTCTACTCGATGGCACCTGATAACAAGAAGAAGCATGTGCCTGGCACCCAGTCCTCGCCTTCATGGAGCTCAGCGTGGACAGGGAGATGGATGTCAGATGCACAGTGCGAATGATCCTTAGGAGAAAGATGAGCAGTGTCTTCCTGTGCAGTTCACAGCCTCAGAAATCCTGTGGAGGGGCAGCTATGAGTCGGTTAGGACTTGATGGCAATAAGCTGAGAATGACTTGGGGTGTTCAGAAAAAGTGGCATTTCTTCTTGAAATCCACTTGATGGAACTATTTTGTTGGGTTGTTGTTTTGGTGTGTGTGTGTGTGTGTGTGTGTGTGTGTGTGTGTGTTTTTCCTCTTTTTGTCCCAGAACACAGAAATCCAGGAGCCTAAAGATCCATCAGACACAGAGATGGACTTGGGAGAATTGAGGTGGAAACTTGGTCCACTTTTGTTGTTAGGAGCCATGGAGTTGATGACAAGTCAGAGTGATTCTCTGGATGGCAGATGGGACCCTTGCTCTATCCTGCACCATCCATACTATCTCAGCCGTGCCTGAGCCCATTCTAGCACTTGTTGTTGTTCTCTCAAGCTGTGGATCTGTACCTTGCTCGTCATCCTCATCAACTATGCTATCTTTGAGCTTATTGTTACAGTGACTGTGTAAATCCATCTCCTGAGGGGCTTCCCTTCCTTCATGGACCCTCCATCTTTCCAGGTATGAGCTCGTTTTCCTAGACTGGCCCTTCCTTACAACATGCACAATGTATGTGAGACCAAGTTTCACTATCCTGGCTTCCAAGGTGCTCCCTGGTTTCACCTTCTCTAAGACACACCTATTTGTTCTTTAGACAATTTAGGGACATTCAATAGTTTTCTCCAACACCACAACTCAAAGGTATTAATTCTTCTCTGACATTCTTATTCCAGCTTTCATTCTTAGTCCAGCTTTCAGAAGCATAGCAAGCAATGGAAAAGAACATAGATTGGATCAGGTGCACCTTAGTCTTCAAATGGACATCCTTGCTCTTCAGCACCTTGGAGAGGTCTCTGAAAACATACTTTCCCAATGCAATATGTCTTTTGCTTTCCTGACTGCTAGCGCCAAGGATGCCAATTGTGGCTCTGAGCAAGATGAAATCATTGACAGCTTCTGTCTCTTCTCCATCTACAATGATATTGTCTATTGGCACAGTGGTGATTATTTTTGTTTTCTTGACATTGAGATGAAATCCATATTGAAGGTTGTAGACTGATCTGTGGCAAGCATTTAGAGTTTTTAATAATTTTCAGCTTGCAAGATTGTGTCATCTGCATAATACTTAGGATAGCTGATACTTGGAATACAAAGTCTTCTGGGTGAACCTTTTCTAGAGGACAGAATGAAATGAGAAAGACAAACATCATCTACATAGATACAGGACAGACATCACTAATAAATCAATCCCTCAGTCAAACCTGAATGTGGCTGTCGACTCCCTTTAACAAAGAGCTCCAGTTTCTCTGCATGCCCTGGTTCTCTCTCAAGACGCGGTATCTTTGTCTCAGGATGGCCCAGGGCAGGCCAAAGATCAGCTCTATTATTCATAGGGTTGTTCTAAATAGTAGCAGATGCGACAGCACCTGATAAACAACAACATTAAGGGAAAAGGTGAGCTCTAGTGGTGAAGTCTTGGCCTGAAGCCAGTGGCTTCATCTCCAGCGATTGGAATCCTCTAAGAAGCTCTGGTGGCTTAGTGGTAAAGAATTGTGCTGCCGGGGAGCTCTGGTGGCCTAGTGGCAAGGAGCTGCAACTACAATCCCAGAGGCGCACGGTTCGAATCCACCAGATGCTCTGCCGGGGAAGGAGGGGCAATCTTCTCCTATACCAGTCAGATCTGATTTGACGGTACACGCACACAAAATAATAAAATAAAATAAATATTAAAAAAAAGAATTGTGCTGCCAACCCACAGATATGCAGTTCGAATCTACCAGCTACTCTGCAGGAGTAAAAATGGGCAGTCAACTCCTGGGTGATTTACTGTCTTTGGAAACTCATTGGAGGGTCAACTATGGGTCCGTTTCTGACTCGATGGTACACAAAAATGACAGTGGCTTTTTGGAAGAAAGATGGGCAAATCTTCCACTTACAGTCTCCGAAATCCCACCGTAAATTCAGGTATAAATAAATCCTGACTCAATGGCAACGAGAATTTATTTTAAAAAATGAGGTGCTCTGATGACATAGCCCACAGAGAGTATGTTGCCAATTCTAAGGCCACACTTCTCTGGAGGTTCGAATCCACCAGTGGCTTCAAGGGAGAAAGAGAGATGGGTGGTCCCCTCCCATGTTTTACTGCCTCAGAAACCCCCAGGAGAGTCGGCTGTAAGTCGGTTCCAACTGGATGACAATGAACTTGACAGTGAGTGCTTTAAAATATAAAATACCAAAACTACTCTTAATATGAAGAGATGGCTCATCTTTCTCCCAGGTTATTTTTGGTCTATTTGAACCCACTGGAGCCTCACCTCCTTCAGGTTAACAGTGCAACATGCTGCGGACCATGACTTTGGATTCCTACAACACAACACAACACAACACAACACAACACAACACAACACAACACAACCACACCACACCACACCACACCACACCACACCACACCACACCACACCACACCACACCACAAAAAACCTGAAACCCTTTCCACTTAAAAGAGAGAAAAGCCACAGTCAAGGAAGTGACAGAAGACCTGTGGCTCCTGATTGGCTGGTGGCAGCCACTGGTGACAGTGACTGGAGGTCCAGCCTGGTCTTCACCGAGGCCCAGAGAGCCTGGATGTTCTGATCCCATCTACCCATCTTCCCTCTGCCAGATGTGGCCTCAGCTGGCAAACCCAACCTCACTGTGGCCTCAGATTAGCCTGGGGAGGGCCCAAGGGTTCTGGAAGGCTGCTGGTGGTGTTAGATGCCATCCAGTTGAGTACAACTCATAGTGACTCGATGAGCAACAACAGGTCTGAACCCTGTCCCATCCTGTGCCATCATCACAATTTCTGACAACATGTTACAAGATGTCAACCAACTGTGTCAACCCCTCTTGTTGAGGGTCTTCCTCTCTTTTGCCAACCTCCCACCTTTCCAAGCATGGCGTCCTTCTCAAAGGAATAGCCTTTCCTAGCAACATGCCCAGAGTATGTGAGATGAAGCTTTAGCACCTTTGTCTTCAAGGAACATTCAAATTGCATCCAATTTGAATGAAGGGGCAACTTCCCTGAATTCAGCTCTTGTGGACCACTGAGCATCCACTCATGACACCTCGAATCAGTTCGATCTTCCTGTGAAGGGTCCATTTTCTCTCCTCCTCAGTCCACAGTAGATGAGGAAAGTGAGGCTCAGAGGAAGGATTTGCCCAAAGCATCGGGCTTACAGGGCTGGAGACAAGAAGTCAAGCCCCATCTGTCTTGTTTGGAAGCTTCGGTTCCTCACCACTGTAGGGGTGTCGACCAAGTGCTTTGTCTGGGACCCAGAAGTTACATCTGATGGAAGTGCCCATATCTGAACTTCTCAAACCCAAGTGTTCAAATTCTCCGAGAGCTTTAAAATCCTCAGAGACTACTGAGCCTGCCACTGGGGTCTCTGGTTAAGTCAGTTTAGGGTAATGTCTGAGGACTTGCATTTCCATAAGCTCCCAAGGGTTGCTGCTTGTCTAGAAACTACACTTTGAGAGTCATTGAGAAGTGAGAGGGTTAAAGCCAAGTAGGCTGGGAGTGACTTTTGGCTCTGTGTGAACTTAGAAAAGTGACCTAACCTCTCTGTGCCTCAAGCTATTGTCTCTGAACAGTTAGACCAGACGTTTGCTCTAGTCTAGTAGGAGGTCAAACTCGCCGGGTTACAGGTTGAGAGGAGTGTGGGGGAGTAAAGGAGGTGAAGGTCTAAGTCTGGTCTGATGGTGAAGGCAATGTTCTAATTGTCGGTCTACGAGGTCGGTCTCTCCTCCCCTTATCCTTCCCCCCTCCCTCCCCTCTTCCCTTCTCATGCTACAGATGTTATTTTAGGCATCTTTGGCTGTGGTCTTAGACAGACTTGGGATGAATCATGCATCTGTCGCCCTGAGCTGGGTCTCCTAGACAAAATGACGTCACTTCTGTGATGTGGTCTTTATCTGTAAAATAGGCTAAGTGATTCCTCCTTTGCCATTCTCAGGGCGGAGACTGGGGGAGACGTGCATGACTGACCTCAGGAAAGCACAGGGTCACACCCGATATGGAGGCTATGGACTGGAACCAAAGAACAGGGCTTGGAGCTTGGAACCCAAGCTCTGGTGCACACTGGCTGTGTGTCCTTGGGCAAGTGTCTTAACTTTTCTGTTCCACAAAGTTCTCATAGGCTAAATGGGGAGGTGGTAACACGTACCCATTGGGGTTGTTGGGAGAATTAAATACTAAGTGCCTGGTATGGATGATGGTGGCTGTGAGGACAGATGATACAGCTTAGAGCTGGAGGGATACAGGCAAACTCTTCTCCAAGAAATTTTCAGAGTAAGGGAAAGAGACACCCTGGACATGAGAGTAAGAGGAAGGATTGGCCACCCGCTTCTGAAACATAACAGGCCATTGAAAACCCCACGCACAGTAGAGCTCACTTAGAGCAGACTAACAGATATGGCAACTGAGGCTGAGCCCTCAAATTTGAAAACACAAAGGAGGAGGAACACTTGTGAGCAGAAACTAATGATTGGAACGTGGAATGTAAGAAAACTAGACATCGTTAAGAAGGAGAAAAGGGGGGAAAAAGAAACGGAATGAGTAAATATTGACATATTAGGTATTGGCGAAATGAGGTGGATTGGCCTGGGACATTTCGAATCAGATGATCATATGATCTACTATGCTGGAGATGAAATGGTCAGGGAAAAAAAAAACCAACCCAGGCCGTTTTCACTTTCATAGTTAAAGAGGCCGTCCTAGATCCATCTTGAAATACAGTATTGTGAGTGACAGGCTAATATCCATATGGATACAAGGAAGACCTGTTATTACCACTATCATTCAAATTTATGCACCAACAACCAGAGCCAAAGAGGAGTCCCTGGGCGCTAGCAAGTTTAGTATACTCAGCAGCTAACCAGAAGGGTGGTGCTTTGCATCCTCAGAGGCACTTGGAGGAAAGGCCTGGTGATTTTCTTCTTGAAAAATCAACTACAGCCACAATCTGTTCTGATGCACACAGGGTCCTATGTGCCAGAATCAAAGCAAGGGATCAGGAGCGAGAAAAGAACTGGAGCAGTGCCCCCACGACGGCTGAGAGCTCATAGGAACCCAGGGGAGCTGGGGGAGGGGGAGTCCTCTGAGGGGCCCTTCCAAACTGAAGGGTTTGGTGTGTGTCGGAAGTTTGCCGCTTGGTGTAAAGGCCTGGAGTGGGATGATCAGCAGTGAGGCGACAAGTCTGCTGCTCTGAGCCCACAAGGCCTGGTGGCCTCCCCCAGCAGCCTGGCCTGCATGTGCTGCTGGCTTTCACTCAGGCAGCCCTGCCGCCTGCCCAGTGGGCACAGCTCCCGCCGCCAGAGGGGGCGGGCCAGGCTGGCTGGCAGGGGCGGCCTCCCCAGGCGGCCCCAACCCCATGCAGCTGGCCGCCCCCGCCCTCAGGAGCTGAGCTTCCTGCCCCTCCCTCCTACTCTCCAAATCCTCCTTCCAGCTGTTTCTCTGCGGAGTTCTGTCCTTGCCTCGTTCGGGGCAACAGCTCTGGCAGCTGAGATCCCTGAGAATCTGGGGCTCGGGTGTCCCAGGTGATACACTCTGGGAACTCACAGGGGATATAGGGTGAATGAACTGTGCACACAACCCTCAGCCCTGGAAATGAAGTGAGTGGAGAGAAAAAGTTGGGGAGCAGCAGTTGATGGAATAGCCCTGCAGAGCCTGAAGCCACAGAAACCTCGCCACCTTTGCCTGGGAGACCTGAGACCTCCAAAAGGTATCCTGCTTTGGATTTGACATTTCCTGGAGGGGTTAAGTGGGAGGCGACTCTTGCCAGGAAGAAGTCCTTCTTCCTATGATGGTGTCAAAATGAAATTGTCATTTTCTTTCAGATTTCAACACATCTTAGTTGTAAATGTGAGGTGTCAAGTTAAGTAAGACTCATAGTGACCCTCTGAACAACAGAGCTGATCCTAGGCGGTCCTCACCGTCTCTGAAATGATCAAGCCTATCTGTTACATGGGGCTCTGGTGGCCTAGTGTAAACGAGGGACATTGCCACCCCAATGGCATAGATTTCGATTCCACCATCTGCTCCACAGGAGAAAGGGGAATAGTCCCCTCCCATGCAATTCACTGCCTCTGAAAACTCGCTGGAGTGTCAGCTAAGAGTTGACTCTGACTTGACGGTACATAACAACAACAACCACCACAAATTTATTACACTCATGGTGTCAACCCTTGTTGACCTTCCACTTTCCCCAGCATGACGTCTTTTTCCAAGGACTGGCCTTCTTGTATATGCCCAAAGTATATGAGATAAATAAGTTGTAAAGAGTTTTGCTATTATCTTCAAATTTCAAAATTCACGCAGTGATTGTAAACAGTGGCAAGGAAGCAGCAGTTTTCAAAGCAGTGAAACTCGGAATTGTCGTGGCTCACACAAGACAGTGAGGTAGATGATCTCACTGCCTGCCCTCTGAGGGTGGGAAAACAGGCTGGGTCAGGGCAGGTACTGACTCGGGGCTATGGACAGGACTGGATTGAAGATCAAGTTCATGCTCAACCACTAGACTGTCCTAACTCCCAGCTACAGACACTAAAGGGAAAGTCTTTATGTGGAGATGAACTCACTAGGTGTCTCTGGCTCACTCATTCACTCATAAATATGGTTCTTGTTGCTGATTCACTAAGCGTCGTGAAGAGTTGTGCCGCCACCCCAAAGTTAGGCAGTTCAAATCCACCAGCCAGACAATAGGAGAAAGGCAATCTCTTTGCATGCAACTAACAGCCTCTGAAAACCTGCTGAAGGGTCAGCTATGAGTTGGTTCCAACTCTCCAGCATACAAAAACAACAACACTTGTGCATCGGGTACATAGCGTTTGTGTATCTCTGTCCCCACTTTCAGTTGTTAATGTTGCCTCACTGGAGGGTCAGCTATGAGTTGATTCCAAATCTAGGACAATGAGTGTTTGAGAAGGTGCGCCTAATCCAGGCCATGGTCCTCACAATTGCTTGCTATGCATCAGAGAGGTGGACAGTGACTAAGGATGACAGAAGAAGAATTGATACCTTTGAGCTGTGGTGCTGGAGAAGAGTCTTGAACGTACCATGGGCCACCAAGAAAACAAACAGTTCTGTCTTGGAGAGGGTGAAGCCAAGTTTTCCTTTGGAGGCCAGGATTTTGAAGCTTTGTCTCACATACTTTGGGCACATGGCCAGGAGAGACCGGTCATTGGAGAAGGACATCATGCTTAGAAGGGTGGAGGGACAGCGCAGGAGAGGAAGATCCAGATGAGATGGGTTGGGACAGAAACAGGGGAAATGGGGGTTGGTGTGTCGGAATCAGTGAGACTGGCCCAGGACAGGAAGGCTTCAGAGCTGCACCTATATAATGGCTTCATGGACAAAATTGCTTGGGGTATATTCTTTGGTGCGTTTATTTCTAGCTTTTAATTTTTATTATGCTCAGCAGTGCATTTACTGCTACTTTTCCAGAGTTGAAACTGGTTAGGTCCCACGTATGCTTGTTTTTAAGGCTTTGAGCCATTTGGCCACATCATTCCCCAGAACTTTGTGTGGACTTCCACTTCCCCTGACATTACGTCCACTCAGGTTCAGTCTCACAGCCTTTTTACCTAAACCATCCCTGAGAGAAATAGGAGAAGAATGACTGCTTCTATTTGTACTTTTTAATCGATGAAGTTGGTCTTCCTTTCTACGCAGATAGCTCACTTCTTCCTCCCACGCTATGGCAGACTCTTCACATTCATTGTCTTTTTTTTTTCTGTTGTGTGTTTGTCTTTTCCCTCCTCTCTTTTTTTTTTAATGAGTTCTTTGTATATGAAGGCTCTATCCATTTGCCAATGATATTTGTTGAGAAGATTTCATCCCCACCTCTACTTTCAGACTAAACTAAAGAAACACGAATCCCTGTCACCAAACCGGTTCTGATTAATCATGAGCTTCCATCAGATTGTCAAGGCTGTAAGTCTTTATGAGAGGAGGCTGCCCATCTTTCTCCTTCAGAACAGGCTGGTGGATTTGAACCGCTAAAACTTTTGGTTAGCAGCCCAGCTCATTATGCACTGTGCCATACTTTCAGACTAAGGTGTTTCAAATGGATGGCCAGCTTTTGGGAAAATGACCACCCAGCAGCGCATCATAATCAAGTATCTGCTAGTTGATACCCATGTGGTCACTCAAATCTTTGAGGTGCAGGGAGGCCACGTCGCTGGCCCACGACCACAGTGGGGAAGTGGTAAGAGCCTAGACGTCTCCTCTTTCAATTAAGGGGCCCAACTTCTCCCTTCCCAGCCCACCTTCACTGAGTCTCCGCCTCTCCCTCCTGCCCTAACCACCTTGTGTTATGGAGGGAAGAGTTGACTGACTGCTCCACACCTCAGGTGGGCGCTAGGTGGGCAGATTGGCATTGCAGCCAGCTTTAACCTAAAGCCATGAAGCTCATGAGGTGGGCTGCAGGAACAGGGACACCCACCCACCCCCAGGAATGCAGTTTCTAGGCCCCTCCTAAACTATGCCTCAAATGCCGCAGAATGAATCTAGCTCTTACGGTGTGTCAGTTTCATGTTCTGGCTTGATCTTTTCTGAAAAATTTCCAGACCCCCAGATTGAGTGAAAGGCCTATTCTGCTGGCCACTCACAGTGTCTGTGTGTCCCCATCTCAGCACCTGTCACGCTATATTGTAATTAATCCTGTTCTTGTCTGTTTCTCCTGTTATAATATCCTCCCTGGATCCTCAATCATCTTCAAAATACTTCTCAATAGGTACTGAGTAAAGCTCATCAAGTAAATACAAGTAACCAGCCTCAGTTATCTCATCTGTAAAATGGGGGTTTATACAAAGGACCTATGTTTACATTATTACTTTCTGTTTATAAATCACTTTCTCAAGATGGTTTTCTTGACTCCTCACCGTGACTGTACTATAAAGGCACTTTTAAAAGTGTTATGCACATATATAATAGAAAGGTATTATTCACTCATAGTCTTTGCAGTTGCTTGCTATGCGTCAGAGAGCTGGACAATGACTAGGGATGATAGAAGGAGAATTGAAGCCTTTGAGTGGTGGTGCTGGAGAAGAGTATTGAATATACGATGGACTGCTAAGAAAACGAACAGGTTCGTCCTGGAGAGGGTGAGACCAGGCTGCTCCTTAGAGGCAAGGATTCTGAGGCTTCATCTGACATACTAGGTGCATGTTTCAAGGAGGGACCAGTCCTTAGAGAGGGACATCATGCTTGGAAGAGTGGAGGGACAAAGAAAGAGAGGGAGACCATCGATGAGATGGGAGGGTAGGTGTGTTGGAGACAATAAAGTTGGCACAGGATAGAGCAGGTTTCAGGGCTGCTGTACAAAGGATGAGTCATAAGCGACTTGACGGCACATCACAACCACCACCACCACCACCACAACAACAACAGCAACAAACATTCACTCGTAAAATCTCATTGCCATGCAGTTGGTTCTGACTCACAGGAGACCCTCCATTGGGTTTCTGAGTCTGTAACTCTCCCAGGAAGAATTGCCCATCTTTCTCCCTAAAAGCTTCTCATGGATTTGAACTCCCAGAGAAGAACAGCCTTTGTGTTAACAGGGAAACGTGTTTCAGGTGACCTCACCAGGGCTCTCCAAAGGTACCATTGACGTACCTGCTTGACACTTTAGGACACAAAGACATGGGATGAGGTTCTACACTGTACCTCCAGGTAGTTTATTGAAAGTGTTGGATTATTTTTTTTTTATTACTTTGAGCCTTATCTGCTAACTGCCAGTTGATTGACATTGAACAATTTATTGCTATCTTTGAGCCTCAGTTTAATAATCTGTAAAATGAGAATATATGTGCTGTCAAGTCACTTGTGACTCATAGTGATCCTATGTACAGCAGCTCTGAACTTTGCTCTGTCCTGATTTAATCTTATCATCTCTGACACACCTACTCCCATTACCCCAGTCACTGAGTCAATCCATCTTCTTGAGGCTCTTCCTCTTCTGTGCTGTCCCTCCACCCTCTCAAGCATGATGTCCCTCTCCAATGACTGATCCTCCTGGCAATATGCCCAAAGTATGTCACACAGGAGCTTCTGAATTTTTGCCTCCAAGGAGCAGCTTGGTTTCACCTTCTCTAGGATGAACTGACCCCTCAGTGGGTTTTAGAGGCTGCTAATCTCAGGAGAGAAGATTGCCATTTTTTTTCTCCTAAGGAACAGCTGGTGGATTCAAATCACCTGCCTTTGAGTTGGCAGCACAACTCCTTACCACAAGGCTACCAGGGCTTTCATAAAGTACTTGTTGTTGTGTACCATCGGGTCGGAACAGACCCATAGCTGACCCTCCAGCAGAATTTCAGAGGCAGTTAATTGCAGGCGAAAAGATTGCCCATTCTTCTCCTGCAGAGCCCCTGGTGGTCTCGAAATGCATACCTTCAGGATTTCATTGCAACTTCTTGCCACTTGGCCACCCAAGTTCCCTCATAAAGTACTTAGTCATGTAGTAAATGATTCTATAAACATTATTCTCATTATCCATTACGTTATTCTCATTATCCATTCTATACTACCCTATTGTCTATTCTTATGTGACACCTATTGGAGTTGAATGGAAATTATTATTGATTATTTTCCTTGTCAGTTGGATTATTAATACTCAGATTCCCATCAGCAAACAATAAAAGGCCAAAGCTTCTGTCACACCCTCTGAGCTACATTGCCCTGGGGAAGTCATCACTGCAAGTTGCAAGGCTACGAAAAAGCCTCAAGGTATAGTTAGTCACAGGATATTTGCCTCAGAATATTTATGAACATTTCTGAAATATTGGTTTTCTGAATCAGAATTTCTGAGGATGAGAAGTTTCTGAGCCAACATTTTGAACCAGCTCCCCAAGTGATCCAGATGTGGGCCCAAAACCTTGAGGACCTCCCCACTCTTCCCCAGCCAGGGTTCTTGGTCATCTCTTCTCTTTGCCCCTTGCACAGGATCCTGGGCTCTCTGCTGCCCCATGGAAGCTTTCTTTTTCCTCGCCAAGCAAATAAACACGTGCCTCTGTGGATCCACATGTTGTGCGTCAGCAGTCAGGGCCAGGAAGCAGGGTGAGGGAGAAGTGAAACTTCATCTTGTCGTACCACAGAGAGCTAGGCGGCATTCACAGTCGCTCCGTGTGGTGTCTTTGAAATTATTTTGAGCCACAGTTCTTTTCTTCAAATGAAAATATATGGGGAAGTGAAATTTGGAAACAGATAAAAGTGGTATTACCCTATTAGAAACAGGTGGAAGAATTTAGGTTTTTGCTCAGTGAACCTCATTCATCACTGGAAAGCCTCAAAGACTCCCTATGGTTCTGTGGGGATCCAAACATGGGGGGGGGGGGACGGAATCTACTGTAGAGTCAAGATACCAAGCTTTTAGACTTTCACTCAACTTGCTAGTTTATAGTAGACAAGGTTCTGTAACTCTCTGACCACAATCATCTTTTTGTTATTGTTGTTGTTGCTGTGTACCATCAAGTTGGATCCGACTGGCACTGAGGAGATTGCCCCTCCTTCTCCAGTGGAGCATCTGGGACCATAATCACCTTGTCTGTGAATACAGAAGCTGCATGTTGTACTAGTTAGAGTTGGCGGAGCTGCAGTAACAAGTGGGTCCCCAAAGATACAATGGCTCAAAAGAAAACAAAAACAAAGGCAACATCAAACTATAAGAAAAAACCCAGATGTCTACTCCAAGACAGGTATTCCTGGGTGAAGGATGGTTCCTCTCCCTGCAGTGATTCAGTGGACCATCTTGTGCTCCTACTATCCCTTGGAGGTCACCACTGTCTGCATCCAGCTTTGTAGAAGATTTCAAGTGTTGGTAGAAGTTATGGTGTGGAGCTGGCATATTAGTCTTAACTGTCTTGGCTGGAGTTGGCACACATAACTTTTGCTCACATTCCATTGGTGAGAACTAGTCATGTGACCAGTCTAGCTGCTAAGGAGGCTGGAGACCAAGTCCGTGCCAAGGCGGCTCTTTTCCAGTTACAGCTGTGTACTATAGAAGGAAAAAATGGGTTTTTGTGGACAACTTGCTGTCCCTGCCACACATCTGGAGGGTTAGTTGTGTAGCACCCTAACAGATGAAGCGGAGATGGAGATTGTTAACAAGTTCAGTTTGCTTGGTTCCACAATCAATATTCTTGGCACCAGCAGCCGGGAAATCAAGAGAAAAATTGCACTGGGAAAATCTGCTCTCAGGGATCTGACCAGAGGGTTAATGAGCAATGACTGATGTCAGTCTAGAGACTAAGGTGTGCCTGATTCAGGCCATGGTCTTTGTAGCTACTTGCCATGCATCAGAGAGCTGGACAATGACTGAAGATGACAGAAGAAGGATCGATGCCTTTGAGTTGCGGGCTGGAGAAGAGTGTTGACCAATCCATGGATTGTCAAGAGAACAAACATGTTTGTCCTGGAGATGGTGAAACCAAGTCCCTCCTTAGAGACAAGGAAAATCTCACATACTTTGGGCACATGGCCAGGAGGGACCAGTCCTTGGAGAAGGTCATCATGCTTGGAAAGATGGAGGGATTGACACAATCACTAGGGCAATGGGAGTAGGTGTGTCGGAGACAGTGAGACTTGCTGAGGATAGGGCAGGCTTCAGAGCTATTGTTCATAGGGTCACCATGAGTTGCAGGCTACTCGATGGCACATAACAACAACAACCACAACCACCTTCATGTTAATGTGATGATGTTGGACCCACAAATAATTCCCTAGCTCCATATAATCAGTGACAGTTGCGGCTGAGTCAATTCCTATGGAAATCCCAAGCAGTCAGAGGACTGCACTTCACAAAGAGGATTTTTTCCCCCAGAAGCATATTGCCAGGCCTTTCTTCCAAGGTGCCTCTGGTAGACTCAAATCATCAACCTTTCAGTTAGGAGCCATCCTCTTGACTCTTTGTGCTAACCTCAAGATTCTCCCCACCAAACATATGGAGTCCATTTCTAGATTCTAAGCCCTTGGACATGGCAATGGTCATTCTCTCTCCTTGGAAAAAAGAAACAATGAAAACATTGAGCACGTCGCATTATTGAGCCAGAGGTTTTGTATGCATTATCTCAATGATTCCCTGACAGTCCTAGGTAGAAGGCCATCAGGATGATCACCACCTTTTAATGAGAAAACCGAGCCTTCGTGGTCAAAGGACTGACTCAACATCACACAATTTGTAAATAAGCAAGAGAATTGAGATTTGAACCTGGTTCATCCTACCTCTGTTCCAGAGTCCCACTGTACATCAGAGCATGTGTGTGTGTGTGTGTGTGTGTGTGTGTGTGTGTATTTAGAGATTTTCCTTGAGCTGGATTCCCCCGATGGTTGGGCATAAGGGAAGTGGAAACTCAGACGTCATTGTCCACACCTCTACAATGGGTCAGAATTGCTAGTTATAAGGCTAACTAAAAGGTCATTATCCTTGCCTTAAAGGAGAAGGGCATGGAGGTATGGGGCACAGGCTGTGATGGAGAGAGGGTCCTGAGCATTTGGGGTTAATTTGCTCAGTGTTTAAAATCCACAAAGTAGTACAACCCATCCTAATGTGAGAAATAAACATGGATCAGATCCAATTCCTGTTAAGGCCCTTACAAGAAAGGGAATAAACTTCTAAGCGATGTTTTTATTCATGGACTCAGTAAACATTTATTAGCACCTACTCCATGTCAGGCACCTCACAATGTGTCTCTGCCTTCAATGTACTCTGTAGGAATCACTAGGCTAGTCCTGTGACTTAGAGGCTGAGAATGTGTGAGTTGGCAGCCACTTTGTGCTATAGGGCATGGTGGCTTCTAGAAAATTGGAGAAACTGCTTCATTCTTTCTCTTTTAGAATTTCTGCCCAGAAATGGACACAGATGTGTGTGTGTGTGTGTGTGTGTGTGTGTGTGTGTGTGTGAGAGAGAGAGAGAGAGAGAGATATTTTGATTTCTCACCCTTTGGGGCAGAACCAAGATACATATAAATCTCTACCCTGCTCCTCAAAGAAAGAAAATTTAATTCCATTGGTATTGGTTTAAGTACAAGACCCTATTTCAAGATTCTGGAGCTAACTGCTGGATTCTGATTCCAACTTGACTCCAAGACCTCAGCTTTCTAGTCTGTTAAGAGGGGATACTGTTAGCACCTACTCCACAGGGTTGCTATCGAAATGACATGAGCAAATACATAGGAGCTCTGGTGACATGGACCATAAGGAGCTGTGCTGCTAACTCAAAGTTTGCATATCTCTGCCTGTTGAATCCACAAGTAGTGCTAAGGGAGAAAGAGCAACAGCCTCCTCCAGTTAATATTTACAACCTCAAAAACCCGAAGGAGAATTACAGAGAGTTGGAACTGGCTCAACAGCGATTTGAGTTTTTAATATTTATGAGGAGTCCTTGGGTGGTGCAAACAGTTAACAGACTTGAGTGTTAACTGAAAGGTCAGAGGTTTGAGTCCACTCAATGGGGCCCCAAAAGAAAGGCCTGGCAATGTGCATTCAACAAGTCAGCTATTGAAAACCCTGCAGAGCTCTATGCTGGGGCACTGGTACACTATTCTGGTCGCTGTGCATTGGAATTAACTGGACAACAACCGAAAAAATAGGCCCCAAACATGGTTTACAGCACACAGTGAAGTGCACTGGAGCAGTTTCTGCTTTAGCCTTTGTTGAGAGAGTGAGTGTTCAACTTCACTGCAGCACATCTATGCTCATGTGGCCACTAGAGCCCTTTGACCTTGAATTCCCAGGCTAGGACATCTCCTGAGCCTGGACAGTAGAGGAACACTAGGTTCTGATGGTGGTGGGCTGCTACGGCCTGTCTCTTCCCCAACATCCACATGCTTTGGCCACAGTGGAAGTACCAGCGGCTGACTCAGCAGGAGATCAGCTGCCATCCAGGCAGAACGTCAGAATCGGTTCTGCTTTTTTGGGATAAATACCTTGGACCTCTGATCCCTGTGAAGGCAGCCCTTGTGTAATCAGGTGGGTGGGTGGGGGGGAGGCTGGTACAAGAAAGGAAAGCCAGCACCTCCTGTTTTTCCTTCTGGGGAGTCAGGGAACTGGGGGCTGGTGGGAGCGAGTGAGGTGCAGAGGGGCAAGGGCAGACTCCAGTTCTGGGTCAGGCACCAGCGGGTGATTCACATGTCCTCTTTGAGCCTCCATTTCTACTTTTCTCAGGATTGTTGAGAACACGTCTTCAGAGTCCCTTGAGCAGATAATATGTTCTGAGAATCTTCTAATTCCTGAGAGCAAAGAGAGGGCAGGAGCTTGGATAACAATTGTATTAGCATGTATCTAGCTGCTGCTCTCATGGTTGGCACAGATATAACAACAATCCAGTTGTTACCAAACTGATTCCAAGTCCTAGCGACTCTGTGTGTGTGTGTGGGGGGTAGTAGAGCTGCACTTTGACAGTTGTCAGACTTTTCTTCTCAGGCACTTTGGGGTGGATTTACGTTTCCAGCCTTTCATTTAACAGCCAAGAACCATCCACACCGTTTGCATTTCCCTCCTCCCCAGAACTCTTGCCACAAACTGAGAGGTTGAAAGCAAAACACACACTTATTACTTAACGTTCTGAAAATATGAATGCTCAAGTGGGCTTCCCTGGGATAAAAATCGAGGTGCTGGTAGGATTGTGTCCCTTCTGGGAAACTCTAGAAAGGAACTTGCATCTTTGCCTTTTGCACCTGCTCATTTTGACCCAAGCTGTGACATTTTCAAGTGCTTCACACGTATTTGAATGTTGGACAGGTGGGTAAAGAAGACCGAAAAAGAATCAATGCCTTTGAATGGTGGTGTTAGGGAAGACTGTGCCACGTTGTTGTTGGGGACCATAAAGTTTTAACCGATCTGTAGCTGACCCTCCGGGGGGTTTGCAGAAGCAGTTAATTGGGAGGAGATTGCCCACCCTTCTCCCAAGGAGCAGCTGGTGGCCTCGAACTGTATGCCTTCAGGATTGCAGCACAGCTTCTTGCCACTAGGCCACCAGAGCTCTATAGAGAGCCAGAAGAGCAAACTACTCTGTCTTGGAGGAAGTGCAGCTAGGATGCTCTTTCGAGGCAAGAATGCTGAAACTTCATCTCCCATGCACTGAGCATGCAATAGGAAAGAGACCAGTCCCTGGAGAAGGACATCATGCTAGGAGAAGCAGAGCATAAAAAAAAAAGAAGATTCTTTATGAGATGGATTGACACACTGATTGCAAGAATGGCTTTAGCACAATAAGAGTTAGTGAGGATGGCACACAATGGAGCGTAGTTTTATTCTTACATGTATACGGTTGTCAGAAGTCAGATCTGTCTCCACGGCAATTTACAACAATGGCAGAGACTTCCAGCATCCCTTACCTCTGGTCCCTTTAACTTCTCACCAGTAATGGTGGTTGAGTGTGCACGTTGAAACACTCATTCTAAATCCCCAGCTGCTCTCTCTTTTACTTACAAGAAGCCCTAGCGGCGTGGTGGGTAAAGCATCAGGCTGCTGACAGAAAGATTGGCAGCTAGAACTTAGCAGATGCTGTGCAGGAGAAAAGATGCCCAGAACTGTTACCCAAGCAGACATATGCACACCCATGTTTATTGCTGCTTTGTTCAATAGCAAGGAGTTGGAAACGACCCAAGTGCCCAACAACAAACGAATGGATAGAGAAGCTCTGGTATAGTCACACAATGGAATACTACGCTACATTGAAAAACAAGGACCTCACAGAATATTATATAAAATGGGTGATCCTGGAGGACATTACGCTCAGTGAAATATCTCAGCACAAAAGGACAAATACTGCAAAGTACCACTGTTGTAAAGCGGGACTGGCATTAGAGCTGAGGAGAAACTAAGAGGGGCAAAATAATGTATACTGCATTGAAACAGATGAGGGAGAGAACAGTTTAGGAGCAATACATAATTAGGTATTATTGTCATGAGAAGAGTCCAGAATGAAAGCTGCATAGTGGAGGGGACTGGGGGAGGGGGCAGTTTATATAACAATGAAAGATTTTTTAATTTTTTTTCACTTTTCAAAGAGAAAAGCAAACTGGGGCGGGGGGAGAGGTGGACAGGGAGGAAAGTGTGCAACAATGGATGAATGGAAATCCAAAGTCTCTGTAAAGTTTCATTAAAATTAAAAAGAAAGAAAGAAAGAAAACAGATGCAAAGTTCAGGAAACCGAGGCCGCGAGGTTCAGTCGGTGGGTTGAACCCGACTCAATGCAGTGTTTGGTGATCATACTGAGCCCATTCAGATAAGCCGAGTTCGCCTCCTAAACCCCAAATCCTTACTGTATCCATGCCTGAAATCTCTGAGAAGGTTACATGACATGGCAAAAGGGAAGCAGAAGGTATTTCTGGCAGGGAGAAGCAGGCTGAGCAGAGATGTGGAGGTTTGATGATTTGTAGAGTGTGTGTTATGAGCAGGGGCTCAGGGCGTGGCAGGAGGGAGTCTGGGAGGTTTGAGTGGTGGCCTTGAAGGCCCCACTTAATTTTCTGGGTGGTCCATTTTCGCAAGAGCACCACGTGGTGGTCCCCAGGCGCCACCCAGTTTAATGCAGCTTCCCAACAATCTGAACCTAATTGATTTGCGTTTGAAATTCCAGTTCAGCGGAAAGCATGCTGGTTTGTGGCTTTTGCTCTTGGGTTGTCTGGTCCATAAACTGGCTCCAGGAGGAGAATGTTTCTCTCCACTGGTGGCTTTCTTGACGAAACAATGAAGCCCCTCTCTCACCACCCCCAAGACTCACTGACAGATGTAGGCACAGAGGTGGGGAGAGAATGAGGAGCTTCCTTTGAGGTTAGAGAGAGTTCATTTGGGGGAGCACTTTGGTCTAACATGGAAGGAAGGGGAAGGAGCTGACTGGGCGGAACAGCCTCCATTGACCTCCCGGGGGTGGGGACTTGGTGCTAATTCACCTCAGGGAGGGACTTCAGGAAATGTGGGGGATTTCAGTGTCTTTGATGCCAGACTTGATTGGCAGGAGAACCCCTTCAACTGTCAGGGATCTGGGTCATGAAGAAAAAGGATTTCCGTTGACTAAGAACCAAATGGCCATCTGGGGGTAGAAGTAGGAACCCCGCCACCTCACAGACTTGTTCAAACACCTATTTCTGTCAGACGCTGGCTGAGAGACCTCTTGCAAGCTGCTTACACTCCTCAGCCTCAGTTTCCTCAGCTGTAAAGGGAGGGTTGTCACACCGTTTTCCTTAGGGGTATTGTGTGGCTTAAATGAGATCACGTGTGGCACAGCACTGGGGCCGGAGACATAATGTGGCCTCAGTGTGAGGGTACTGGGACCAGGCCAGGAGGGAACGGCGACCACTGGAACACATGTGCTATGAGAAAGCTAAGAGATGCCAGTGGGGGACAATGCCAGGATCACAGTTTGGCCCCAGCTTTCCTTTCCGTTTCCTGCCTTGGCCTAAAAACACGGCCAGCAGGGCCTGGGTGGAGGCCTTGGATCACCAGCCTCATTTCAAGCGACGCCTGTCTGGTAAATGGTCCTTTTTTCTCCTGTTTTCACACCCCTCCTCCTTCTGTGAAAGGCTTCAGACATGAAGGAAGTCAGAAGCGGAATTCTAGGAAAAGGGAGAGAAGGGGCATTTGTGAATGGCTTTCAAGATACGCCTGCTGGCTTCACAGTCTCTGGCCCCTGTCAGGTGTGGGGAGAGGAGGCTCCTGGAAGGTGTGGGGTGAAGAAGTTTCTGTCACATGTGAGACGAGAAGTTCTTCTCTAACATTTTCCATCTGGCTAGGAAGCTGGCAAGTCTCTGAGTAATAATGCAAAGGGTTAGCCGGGTTGGCTGCTCACCAGAAGTGGTTCAAGACCACTCAGAGGCACCTCAGAAAATACCTAGTGAGCCGGATACAACAGTCATTGAAAATCGATAGTTGTGCACTGTTGAGTTGGAACAGACCCATAATTGACCCTCTAGTCAGTTTTCAGAGCAGCACACCTCACGGGAGGAGACTGCCCATCTTTCTCCCTTGGGGCAGCTGGGTTCAAACCATGTACCTTTACATCAGTAGTGCAATTCCTTACCACTAGGTCACCAGAGGGGAACTCTGGTGGCCTGGTGGTAAGAACTTGCACTGTAGTCCCAAAGCCATGTGGTTCAAATCCACCAGTTGCTCTGCAGGAGATAGATGGGCAGTCTTTTTCTGTGTGATTTACAGCCTCTGAATATCCACTGGAGGGTCAGCTATGAGTCACTTCAGACTTGATGGCACACAACAACAGGGAGCCACCAGAGTTCCCTGAAAATCCTATAGAGTGAGGTTTTATTTGAACACATATGAGATCATTAGAAATTGGAGCCAATGGCAACAGGTTTGGATTTTTGGGTTTAGGAGCCAGTTGTTGTTGTGTGCCATAGAGTTGGAACCGTCTCATAGCTGACCCTCCGGGAGGGTTTTCAGAGGCAGTTAATTACACAAGAGGAGATTGCCCATCATTCTCCTACGGGGCAGCTGGTGGCCTTGAACCGTGTGCCTTCAGGATTGCAGCCCAGCTTCTTTGCCACTAAGCCACCAGAGCTCCCCTGGACATTCCTCTTTTTGCTGTTTCCACCTCCTGAAGGAACAGGTAACTTACTTTCACTAACTGCGCCCAGGACAGGCCTCGCCCAGCTCCCACTTCCTGCAGCCAAGCTTGTCCTCTGGGACCAACCCCTTCTCCGGGCAGGAGCAACAGCAGACAGGTTACAAAATGAGCTCCCCACCCTCCCAGCCAACCATCAGAAGCCTGAAGCACACAGTCCCATCTCACCGCCGAGGAAGCGGGCCGAGACAGCGGGCATCTGTGCCCTCGCTCCTGCACTCTTTCACGCACAAAGCCTTCACTAGCCAGCCTCCTTCTCTGCCTTCGAAACGCCACTCACCCTCCAGTGACAGGCATTTTTGGCTTTGTAAATGCAACAATTAAGAGTTTGGAGTAAGACCTGCAGTTGAATCCTGAGTGCCACCAACTGTCTGACCTTGTGTCAATTACTCACTTGCTCTTTGTCTCAGTTTCCTCACTTGTCAACTAGAATTCTGAAGGGATCCGACAAGAACTGTGTGAGGAAGATGAGTTGTGACAATACAATATCATAGAATAGTGGAAGTGTGAGTAATGGTGAAATGGCAAATGTTTTGGTGCAAATATTTGCCACAAAAAGGGGGGAGGGATAAAGGAAAAAGACTAAATGAGATAATTTGGGTCAGAAGGAGTGCTAGTGATGTGGTAGGTTACATGCTGTGCTATTAATCAAAAGGTTGGTGGTTTGAATCCACTGCCTCCTCTGAGTGAGAAAGATGAGGCCATTTTTACAAAGATTTACAGCCTCAGAAACCCAATGGAGGGTCGCTATGAGCCAGACATTGTTGTTGTTAGGTGCCATTGAGTTGAGCACGACTCAAAGCTACCCTATGAACAACAAATCTGAACCCTGTTCTCTCCTGTGCCATCCTCACTCTTCCTGACACACAAGAGCCCATTGAAGTAGTCACTGTGTCAACCCACTCGGTTGAGGGCCTTCCTCTCCTTCCCAGCATCATGTTCTCTTCCAAGGAATAGCCCCTCCTAGCAACATGTCCAAAGTGTGTGAGGCAAAGCCTCATCATTCTTGCCTCCAAAGAGCACTCCAGCTGCACCCTCTCCAAGACATATCTGTTAATTCTCGTGGCCGTCCATGGGACGTTCAGTGCTCTTCTCCAACACAAAAGGCATCAATTCTTCTGTCATCTTTATTCATTGTCCCACTCTCAGATGTATAGCAAGTAATCGGAAAGATCATGACCTGAATCAGATATGCCTTAGTCCTCAGACTGACATTATTGTCCCTCAATAATTTGGAGAAGTCCCTAACTTCAGACTTGCCCAGCTCAATGCATCTCCTGATTTCCTGACTGCTGGTACCAAAGATGTTAATTGTAGATCCAAGTAAGATGAAATTGTTGACAGTTTCAGTCTTCTCCATCCAGCATGATGTTGTCTCTTGGTCCAGAGGCTAAAATTTTTGTTTTCTTGTTGTTGAGATGCAATCCATATTGAAGGCTATATTCTTGGAACTCCTTCCATAAGTATTTCAAATTCTCCTCACTTTCAGGTTGTTGATGAGTCTTCCTCCGATCTTGATGCCATGTTCTTTTTCATGGGGTCCAGCTTTCATAGAGGCCAGGTGTGGAATTAGGTGATAGCTGTGAGGTTGGGTCTTGGGGTGGGTTGTTTTTTTTTTGTAATCCAAATTAAGGGCATAACATTGCCTGGCACTTCATAAGTACTTCATAAAGTCATGTGCCTTGACACTATAACAAATCAGGTGCCTTTGAAGTCCTTGGTAAATACCTTGTGAAATGCAATTGAATTCTTTAATTGCAACCCCTGTCCACATCCTCAAGGAGAGTCAAGATTTCCGGTTTTGAAGAAAGAATGAGACTGAGAACAGAGATCCCTGCCTGGTGTTTATGTTCCCCAGATCCCAAAGCAATGTCTCAGCCCCTCACTTTGAGGGTCTTTCTTTTTCTTTCACAGCTTGATATCTTGTTTACGCCTCATAACAACTTTGTGAAAGATGAGGGGACTGGGGCTCAGAGAGTTTAGTTGTGTGCTGAAGCCACTGAATTGTTGTTGTTGTTGTTATTGTTGTGTGCCGTCAAGTTGACAAGGACTCATAGTGACCCTATGCACAACAGATCTGAGCCCTGCCCTGTCCTGTGTCAGCCTTACAATCTCTGATATGCCCGAGCCCATTGTTACAGCCACTGGGCGACTATTTCCTGATGCCTCATCCTTCACCTGCCCTGCCTACCACCCAGGCTGTTTCTATTCTCCAGATTCCATGCACCTTCTTCCTCTATGGTTTCCAGGCCTTATTCCAGAGTGATCTCTTAGGTAAGACTAAGTTTTTATCTTCCATGAACTGACCACAGTGCAGTCAATTTGAATGGTCCGTCCCTTCAGGGACCTGTCCTCATCCAAGTGTCTGCTTGGAATCCGAGGCAATGAACTCATTCACGGATGCTTGCAGCTGAGAGCTTCCTGTGTGTGACCTGAGTGGGCCAGAGTGTGAAGGCCTTAAATCAGCAGAGGGTGGCCACTCAGGAGCTGCAGGAATAAGGTGAAGGGGCCTTTTGGCCAGGAGCTTCCTGATGGCAAGCAAACAGTAGCCCCTTCTGTGATGAGGACGTAAGGACAGGAAGCTACTGAGTCAGTTCCATAGGAGAAGTTTATGCTTCTAACTTCCCCACGTGCCCCATGGGGCCTCTGCATTTCTCCCTTTCCTCTCAGATCAAGCCGAGGAATCGAACTGACTTTCTTTCTCAGGCGACAAAGACCTTCAAGCAGACCTTAGGGCTCGGAGGCCAATGTTGCAATCTTGACACACAGCCTTTGTCCAGCAGTCTGTCGCTGTCTGATGGCGCCTAGGGGCAGAAGTGGTTACTCCAGCTCTGCCCGGGGTGTGGATGAGGAGCTTGGGATCTCACTGAACCTCTGCTGAGTGGGTCAAACTATCTTCTCACAATTTCCTTCCTCGTGCAGGTAAGGAGGGGTGCTGGCTGGGTTGTATGGGGAAACATGCGTCTCACCAGGTTGTTACTAGGGAGGCAGTAACTAGTTTCCAGAATCTGCTGGCTTCAAAGTCCTTGACCTCCTTGCTATTTGACCTCAGACTTCTCATCTGTGACATGGAGTTGTGAACAATACTGACTTATAGGCAGTCAGGCTCAAATGTGCTTGCTGTTGTTAGGTGTCATCGAGTTGTCCCTTTGGACAACAGATCTGAACCTTGTCCTATCCCGATGAATCATGGGCCATCCTCACCATCTCTCTCCAGCTCCAGTCTATTGTTAAGGCACCATCAGTCCATCTTGTGGGAATCCTTTCCCAACATGATGTCTTTTTTCCAAGGGCTGGGTCCTCCTGACAACACGCCCAAGGATGTGAGACTTAGTTTCACCAGCCTTTGCCTCTAAGAAGCACCCTGATCCTTTGCCAGTCCGTGGGTTGGTTATTCAGTACTCTTCCCCCAAGCTCAAAGGCATCTAGTCTTCTGTCATCCATAGTCATTGCCCAACTTTTATCTTATGTTCTGGACCTTTATTTATCCATTTTGTACTTTGCACAGCTGGTCTTTAAGGGAAAGAACTTGGAAGTGAAGGATTGGCCTAATAATCACAGGAATACTGCTTAGCCCACCTTCTAGGAGCAGCGCGGAACCAATCAGTGTGCAAGATAAGTGACTGATGCTGCCTATCAGTAGCCATAGCAACAGGCTGGCTTTAGTAGGAAACCCTGTCCCCTCTTGTTATGGGACTTGGGGCTCTTTCCTTCTCTGAGTTGTGTGTTTCTGAAAAAAGTAGGGCCGTCAGGTTAGACGTTTAGAAGTAGGCAGGACTGAATAAAAGGAGCCCCTGGTAGTATATTTCTGGGAACTTCAGAAAGCCCTCTGTGGGCTGACTGCAGCCAACACCCAGTTTTCCTGGTGGTGATCGCTGCCATCTTGTTTCCCATATTGGGGTTGTATTCAAATTACTGGGTGCATCTCCAGACACAAAAGTCTTTTCAACAAAACAATAAAAAACCATTGCCATCGAATCCATGGCAACTCCGGTGTCTTAGAGTACAACTGTGCTCCATGATGTTTTCCATTTCCCGTGTCTTAGTGGTAAGGAGTTATTCTGCCAACCTGAAGGCACGTGGTTCAAATCCACCAGCTGCTTTGCCGGAGAAAGAGGGGCAATCTCCTTCTGCTGCTTCTCCAAACCCACCAGAAGGTCAGCGATGGTCAGTTCCAACTCTTGGGTACGCAACAGGAAATAGATTAGGGATCTGATGGTCTAGAGTAAGGACTTGCACTGCCGGCCCAAAGGCATGCGGTTCAAATCTTTCAGCTGCTCCGTGAGAGAAAGATGGGCAGTCTCCTCCCATGTGATTTAGAGCCTCTGAAAACCCACCAGAGGCTCAGCGATGGATCAGTTCTGACTCGACAGGACACAGCAACAGGAAGTAAATGGACAGCAGTTTCTTCTCAACCACCCCTGAGTAGACTGACTTTTCCACCCTTTTTGGTCACCAGCAAAGCTGAATTAACTACAGGGACTCGGGTTTGTTAGGGGCTTAAGGTTTTCAGGATTTGAGATGTATAACAAGGCCTCCTGTCCTGAGGGCTGCCGCCTTCTGCTCCTCCCACAGAGTGCTCCCCCCTGCCATTTCCTCTCCTTTTCCGTCCTTTCTCCTGGAGCCAGTGGCCTGAGTCAGCTAGATTCTTCTAGAAGCATCTGTGGGAAAAACCAGTCACTTGCCCGTCCACGGTGGGAGGTAAGGCGCTGGACCAGTTCTTGATTTCTTCTTCCAGGAGGGAGCTGACAGCGACATGACCGTCCACCATTCCTGCATGTAGGTGCTGAGCAAAGAGGTGGGAGGGAGCCAACAGAGGCCGGGCAGCGGAGAGGGACACCGCGTACTTTGGAGTCTGGGGCATTTTAAAAAATCCCTTTTTTCTGTTTGGGAAGACCAAACCTTTAAGATAATGCTTTGCTTCTGGGAAAATACTGCCCTTTTGGTCCCTGATAGCTGGGTGTTCTGAATGAGGGCATTTCTCACAGTGTGTCAGGGATGATGAGCACGGCACAGGCTAGGACTGAGTTCAGATCTGTTGTTTATAGGGTCACAATCAAATCTCCAAGTACATAGCTGCAATAACAATGAAACCTTCACTGTGTGTTGCTAATATAAATACACTTGAATGTATTCCCATAGGTCATTCCCTACCAGCTCAGCCTGAATTACCTATAGGACTACTTATAAGTTATTGGTTCTATGTGTTGTCAAGTGGACTATGACTCACAGTGATCCTAAGAACTCTGCTCTGTCTTGAGCCAATCTCATTGTCTCTGACACACCTACCCTTATTAGTCCCGTTACTGTGCCAATCCACCTAATCTGGGGTCTTCCTCTCCTGCGCTGTCCGTCCACCCTTCCAAGAATTATATCCTTTTCCAAGGACTGGTCTACCCAAAGTATGTGAAATAGAGCTTTAAAAACCTAGCCTCCAAAGAATAGCTTAGTTTCATCCTCTCCAAGCCAAGACAGATCTGTTTGTTTTCTTGGCAATCCATGGTATGTTCAATACTCTTCTCCAGCATCATAACTCAAAGACATCAATTCATCTTCTGTCATCTTTGATCACTGTCCAGTTCTCTGATGCTTAAACTAGATCAGGCACACCTTAATCTCTAGACTGACATCATTGCTCTTCAGCACTCTGGAGAGGTCCCTGATTACAGATTTTCCCAGTGCAATTCATCTTTTGATTTCCTGACTGCTGGTGCCAAGAGTGTTGCTTGTGGAGCTGAGTGAGCTAAAATTGCTAACAATCAATCTCTTCTCTGTCTATCATGGTGCTGCCAATTGGTCGAGTGATGAGAATCTTTGTCTTCTTGATGTTGACCTTCAATTCGTATTAAAGACTACAGCCTGTGACCTTCTGCACCAAATGCTTCAGGCTTTCCTCAGTTTCAACAAGCAAGTTGAAACCTGCATAATGCAGGCTGTTGATGCTCCTTCCTCCAATCCTGATGCCACATTCCTCCTCATAAAGTCAGCCTCCCGAATGATCTGTTCTGCATTCAGATTGAAAAAATATGGAGACAGGACACACCCCTGATGCATCCTTTCCTAATTTTAAATCATGCAGTGTTACATTGCTCTTTTTTGAAGACAGCCTCCTAGTCCAATTATAGCTTTCGCATGAACACAATCAGATGTTCTGAGATTCCCATTCTTCTCAAGGTCACAACGTTGTGATCCACACATTCAAATGCCTCTGGTACTCTCTATCAACCTGGCATTGGTGATGATATCCTTAGTACCATAGCTTCTTCTAAACCCCTCTTGTATTTCTGGTAGTTTTCTGTGAAGGTACTGTTCAAGTCATTTCTGGATGATCTTGCTTGTGATATTAGTGATACTGTTCGATAATTTCCACATACTGTTACATCTGGTTTTGGAATGGGAATTTATAATTAATTATGTTTGCAGAATTGCATATGCAGTGTTTACTGTTGTTCCCTTTTACTCTTGAGTTCCTCCCAGCGTTTTCCTTTGCCTTAGGCATTTTGTGCTGACTTCTCCCTTATGGTACATCGCTGTTTCCTTCATCCAAGTTCATACACGTCTACTTTCCAGTTAATGATTTGCCCTCTCCCATCTCTGGTATCCATCAAAGAATGTTGCTTTCTGTGTATAAAGCCTTTTCTTGAGTTTGTGTGAGAGTAGTCTCATACAATATATATCCTTTTGTGATAGATTTCTTTTACTCAGCATAAAGGCCTCCGAGTGTATCCACGATATGAGATGTTTCATAGATTCAAGTTGTTCTTGTTTGCTGTTCATTGGCATCCCGTTGTGTGTGCACCACCGGTGGGTTGGCCATTCTTCTGCTGATGGGTACTTTTTACCGTTGCCAACCGTTTATCTCTCTATTAAAGTCACGGCTTTTCTTTCTCTGGGATAGATCCATAGCAGTGGGGTTGCTGGATCATATGAAGCTCTGTTGCTAACTTTTAAAGGCAGCATCATGTTATTCTCCGCAGCAGTAATACTATTTTACAATCCCACAGCTGTGTATGGGAATCACAGCCTCTCTGTATCCTCACTGGCATTTGTACAGATGTTTCCTTGATTACTGCTGTTGCTGAAGGGTGAGAAGATATCTCATTTGGACAACGAAGAGAACAAACAGGTCTGTCCCGGAGAGGGCGAAAGCAGGTTGCTCCTTAATGGGAAGGATTTTTGAAGCTCTTTCTGACACACTTTGCTCATGATGCCAGGAAGGACCAATCCTTAGAGAAGGACATCATGGTTGGAAAGGGTGGAGGGGCAGCACAGGAGAGGAAGACCCGGGATGTTGATACAGTGGCTGGGGTGTCAGAGACAGTGAGACTGGCCCAGGAAAGAGCACGGTTCAGACGTATTGTTCATAGGGTTGACTTGGTGGCACATAACAACAATAACAACAATAGCTAATGATTGTGAGCATTTCTTCATGTTCTTGTCAGCCACCTGAAGAATGTACTTACATATTTAAAGAGGGGGAAAAGACATTTTGAGCTGGGCAGCTCACATAAAGAAACATGAAATAAATTAATGAATTGTCCCTCCTGGAGGTGAGATGGAGGTTATATGCAGGAAAATAAATACACCAAGAGGTTAAGTAATGAGTCCAAGGTTACATAGTTGTAAGTGGCAGAATCAGAGTTTGAACTCAGATAACCTTAGCCATAATAACTGTAACAGGGTTTCTCTGGTTACACCTTGCCACAGTCTCTTCACAGCAGTGCCACAGTCTCCACCCTCTTTCCACCACCATCACCAGGGTACCTCACAGTGTGGAAAGCTCTCTGTCTTATGTTGGCCACACAGCTGTTGATGATTTGCAGGACCATGCCTCCCCCACTCCCTTGCACCAAACAAGGGCTAATGTAATGGGTAGAAAAACCAGTTTTCAGGGTTTCTGACACCACAATACCACACATTGGCTCTGCCTCGTATGGGCCCTACATCCAACAGAACATCCACTACCCATCCTGCTCTGTCCTCACAATCTTTGCCATGCGTAAACCATTGTCACCGTCATGGTGTCAATTAATCTGGTGGAGGGCCTTCCTCTCCCTCACTGACTCTCTACTTTTCCAGGCACAATGTCTGTTTCAGGGACTGGCCTCTTCTGACAACATGCCCAGAGTACATGAAGCAGTGTCTCACCATTCTTGTTTCAAAGGAGCACTCCAGCTACACTTCTTCCAAGACAGATTTGTTTGCTCTTTTGACAGTTCAAGTTTGAATGAGAAAACACTTATGGATTGTGTGTTTCCTTGGGTTTGGGAAAGAGTTATAGGATGTCTTCCTTTGATTGTATCTTCCCTTCGTAATTTTAGGAAGCCACCAGGCTCCTTATAGTTTTGTTAAAATTTTCCTTGTGCTCCACACAGTGCCTCAATTTCCACCATCGAAACTTTGTTTATAATGTTCCCCAATGTTCCCTAACTGGCTGTATCATTTGAATGTGCAACGTTCTCATGCCTTTCAGCCTTTTCCTCTGCTGGTGTGCCTGACTGACTCCTCCTTGCCCTCCCAATTTCACTTCTTCCAGACAGCCTTCCCTGACTTGGCAACTAAAGTTGGTGCTATGGCCAACTGTTGCCAATATTTGAGTTACTGTGCTCTGATTTCTCACTGTTTCTCTTGCTTGACTTTAGATTTCTTGGGAAGGGGAGGGACCTGGATCTCTCATTATAGTCTTAACTCGTAGCCTGGTCCCTGAAGGGTATTATTACATACTCAGTTGTTGTTAGGTGCTGGGAGCTGACTACGACTCATAGCCACCTTATCAACAACAGAGCCTTGCCCTGTCCTGTGCGGTCCCCATCATCTCCTCCACACACACGCCCACCGTGTCATCTCCATGGCCGTCCTCTCCCCATCATCTCCTTCACACTCACGCCCACTGTTGCAGTCACGGTGTCATCTCCATGGCCGTCCTCTCCCCATCATCTCCTTCACACTCACGCCAACTGATGCAGTCACGGTGTCATCTCCATGGCCGTCCTCTCCTCATCATCTCCTTCACACTCACGCCCACTGGTGCACTCACTGTGTCATCTCCATGGGGAATCTTGAGGTCAAGAGGGCAGAGTGAGGAATTGAGGGAATTAGGAAAAATCCAGTGAGAACCTGAAGTTTTATTTTTAAATGAGAATGTGCTCAGTATGACTTATTAAATGTACAAATAACTAATACACAATCTGCTATCAGATATTCATACCTCATTGTGAAAGAAACTCTGTGTAAAGAGTTTGTCTTTTTAACAAATCACATTTCCTTAAAACTTTACCCTAGTCATGTCTGGGGTAATGTGCCTCAATGATAATATTCATAGTTCTACTCAACAATAGAATAATTAATACTAGATAAGTGACTAAGAGCTCTTCCTGGCTGCTACTCAGCTCTGAAAAACAATGAACTCGTAAAACATTACACAACATGGGAGCTCTGGAACACATCATGCTGAGTGAAGTATCTCAGTCACAAAAGGACAAATACTGCAGCAGCCAGGAAATTAAAAGGCACATTGCCATGGGAAAGTCTGCTGTTAGGGACCTCTCCAAAGTACTGAAGAGCAATGGTGTCTCTCTGGAGACTAAGGTGCGTCTGATACAGGCCATGGTCTTCGCAATCACTTGTTATGCATCAGAGAGTTGGACAATGACTAGGGAGGATAGAAGGAGAATTGATGCCTTTGAGCTGTGGTGCTGGAGAAGAGTATTGAGAATACCATGGACTGCTAGGAAAACAAACAGATTTGTCCTGGAAAGGGTTAAACCGGGTGGCTCCTTGGAGGCAAGGATTCTGAGGCTCCATCTAACATACTTTGGACATGTTGAGGAGAGACCGGTCCTTAGAGAGGGACATCATGCTTTGGAGGGTGGAGGGACGGCGCAGGAGAGGAAGGCCCTCTATGAGGTGGATTGATTCATTGACTGGGATAATCGGGATGGGAGTGTCGGAGACAGTGCGATTGGCACAGGACAGAGCGGAGTTTAGGGCTGTTGTACATAGGGTCGCTATGAGTCGCAGGTGACTCGATGGCACATAACAACAACAACAACAACAACCACTGTTATAAAACAGGTCTGACATAAGGGGTGGGGAGAGGAGAATAGAATAAGAGTAGATAGATAATGACCATTATCTTGAACAGATGAAAGAAAGAACTGTTTAAAAGGAATACATGATTAGGCAATACATGTATGACAGTAGCCCAGAAAAGAGGTCTGGGGAGGAGGAGATAATTGCACAATGAAAGAATATTAAAAAAAAAATAAATAAATGTGAACTGGAGGAGAGTGAAGGGAGATGCGGGGGGGTTAACATGTGCAATAATGAATAAATGAAAATCTAACTGTCCTGTAGACATTGGTCAAAATCACCATTAAACTAAAATATTCTATTTAAAAAACAAAAAAGAACTCTTCCTGGGCCAGACATTGTGTTGGGTGTTTCACGTTCCTTCTCTTCTTTAACCTACCAACACTTTTATGGGCCTTACACTAATATTCCTGCCCCGTTCTACAGGACTGACACAGACAAACAGCAAGTCTTAGGAAGAGTGCAGCCAGGATCTCCTCGGAGGCAAGGGTGGCGAAACGTCATCTCACGTAATTGGGCCCTGTTGTTAGGAGAGGCCAATCCTTGGAAAAAACATCGTTCTGAGAAAGACGGAGGGTGAATAAAAGAGAGGAAGACCCTAAGAAGATGGACTGACTTGGTGACTACACCAGGAGGCGTGAGCGTGAAGGAGACAGGATGACACCGGATAGGGCAAGGTTCAGCTCGTTGTTGTCCGTAGGGTTGCCAGGAGTGGTGGTCGACTCTACAAGACCTAACAGCAACATTTTATGGGGGCGGGGACTGGGTAGGGTGGAAAACCGAGACATGGAGAATTTAAAGCAACAAGGACATCTACCAGACAAGAGGCAGAGTTGAGATTTGAACAGAGGGAGCTGGGTTCCAGCATCTGCTTTCTTCTCCATCTCCTCATGAGCTTGAACTTGAGTTCAACTCTAAACCTCCTCCATGTTCTAGCTAGTGTGACCTTGGACAAGTTGCTTGGCCTCGCTGAGCTGTGAGGTAGGAGTGGCAATCAGGGCTGCTGGGACAGAGTGACAGACAGGAAAGCCTTTGCATGTAGACAGAGATGATCCCCATGGCTTAGCAGGGTGGTGGCTGCGAGCTGCAGGGGCCACGGAATCCTACACCAGCTGTGACTTCACAGGAAGGGATTCTTGGCAGGAGGGTCAGGAAACAGAGCGAAGGAAGACAAAGGAGCCTTTGTCCACCACTTGGAGGCTCGGGAAGGTGAGTGGGGTGGATGTGAAAATACGTAGAGGTCTCGAGGTCTCTAACTGGGAGCAGAGCAGCCCCTGTCACCTGTCAGGATTGATTGTCCCTGAGCGATAGATGGAAAATTACTGTGAATCCTTTCTTGAGTATGCTGGCCTGGCTGAGACCAGTTCATGGAGGGGAGGACGGTGTCTCTAGAGCAAAGAGATTCAAGTTGGTGGCTCACCAAATCTAGAGCAAAACTCCTGATGGGAGCAGGACTCTGGGCCAGGGGACAACACTGGAGACAGGCTGGTCACAGGTCGTTGTCTGCTAGGTGGTACGTGCCTTGAGAAAACAGACTCCAGAGCCCCACCTGTTGCAGCTGATAAAGGAACCTCCGGTATTAACCTGCCTTCTCACACCGTTCAGCATCGTATACATCCAACAAACACAAAACCAGTATGCGTTCCAACTCCTCGACGCTCCCAGAAGCCCTGGCAATGACTATCACCTTCCTTTGATAAATGTGGAGCAGGCAGCTGGGAGGGGACCATTGTTGTTATTATGTGTCATCAAGTCAACTATGACTCATAATGAGCCTATGGACAACAAACCTGAACCCTGCCCTGTGCTGTGCCACCTCAACATCTCTGCCACATGTTTCCCACTTTGTTACAGTTGTTAAGCCAATCTATCTAGTTGAAGGTCTTTCTCTCTTTCGTCGACCCTCCACCGTTCCAAGCATGATGTCCCTTCCCAGTGACTGGCCCTTCTACCAAGATGCCTGAGGTACGTCAGATGAAGTCTCACCATCCTTGCCTCTAAAGAATACACTGGGACCACATATTTTCCAAGGCATATCTGTTGATTCTTTTGCCAGTCGATGGGATATTCAGGGCTCTTCTCCTGTGAGATGTGACTCAGGCTCTGCAGGCCAACAGACAGATCCTCTCACTGTCTGGAAAGGATTTTCTAGATGGGTTAAGATGGGTTTAGATGCAGCACAGCCAGTTCAAACTCAACTCGGTTGCCACAGAGCTAGAGGCACCATGTGGAACACAGTGGAATGAGTCATAAGGTTTTCCTGACAGGCATTCTTTTCCTGGGCGATTGACATCCTCTGAAAACATATTGGATGGGCAGTTATGAGTCGGTTCTGACTTGATGACAACCCGTTTGTTGTTGCAGCTTTAAGGAAGCAATTTCTAGACCTTTCTCAGTGCCACTGGGTGGATTCGAACTGCTAACCTTATGGTTAGTAGTTGGGTGCTATTTGTGTTTGCTGGGGGCCAGTGTAAAGACAGAGGTCAATGAAAGACCAAATGCTAGATGGTTGTTGTTGTTAGGGGTCATGTAATCAACTACAACTCATAGAGACCCTATGACCAGCAGCCCATCTGAACCTTGTCCTTTCTTAGGACATGGTCATGATCTCTGCCATGGTCAAGGTCATTGTTGTAGTCATTGTCAATCCATCTGGCTGAGAATCCTCTTGTCTTACACTGATCTGCATGATATCTTTTCCCAAGGGCTGGCATCTCCTGAAGGCCAAACCATGTGAAGACTGTGCAGGAGATAATATAGTAGCAAACTAAAAGCTCCATCACCATTGATTTCAACTCACAGTGACCCTCCATTGGATTTCAGACTCTTGTGTCTTTATGGGGCAAGGCTGTTCATCTTTCTCCTGTGGATTTGAACTAACCACCTCTTAGTTAGCAGCCTGATTTCACCATGTGCTACGGACCCAAGGCTCCATCTGATACAGTGCCTGGTTATTAATTGTAACCTTAGTATAGTGAAGAGGGGAGATACCACGGTTACAGACGTGGTTTTCGCAGGGCGAGGCTTCTCCGCTGCACTCAGATGTGCTGACACCTGCAATTTCCCCAAATGTGGGCAACTTGAATGCTTAATTTGTGGCAGTAGGAGAGTGCGTTCATGCTATCCCCTATAAAATGAAAATAAAATAAAATGTAAAAATTACAGCCTGAGAGACACCGTGGAGGGTTACTATAAGTGGTTTGGTTGAGGGTTTGGTCTTGTTTACTGAGAATGCAGCCCCTGGTGGACCCCAGGAGAAAGTCCTGTCAGCACAAGACATCTTGTCATTTCCCTGAGCTGGCTTTGCTTTCAGCTGGGGGTATGTGATTTGGGAAACTGGCTTCCCTTTTGGAGAGTAGGAGGCCACAGCCCACAATTGGCCCACCCACAGTGAGACTGCTGGGCTGGTCCCACCTCGTTACCATCCTGGTTTTCTGGCCCCACCTACCTTTTCCTTTCCCTTCCTGGGTTCACTCTGCCTTGTCATTGACACTCCAGGTGCTTCTGTTGAATTTTGTCTTCCCGTTTGGCCCAAGGCAACGTGAAAGCAAACATAAGGTGTGACAAATCTATATAAACCTCTGATACCAGACTCCCGCTCCAGGAGAACAGCTGCCCTGGGCTATTGCAGGCTAGCCCGGGGAGGAGTTAAGAAGGGTGCAGAGGAAGTGTGGCCCAAGTCAGAGTGAGGAAGTGGCCCCTGCCAGGGAAGGGAAGCAAAAGGGCTTGTCCCTGTGACTTGGGAGGGCTGAGCCAGGTCTGGGTGACAGGACAGGTTGCTTAAGTTCAGTTTCATGAAAAAGGAAGAGCTTTCTAATGACTCAGATCATTCTAGAAGTTCGACTTGTACTCCGTCGGTGTGGAGAAGAGGAAAGAGAGCACTTGAGATCGTGAAGAGGCCACAGAGTTTATTTGTGTGTATATGCGAGATTGAGATTGTACACAGCTTTAGTTTGCTTGGCTCCACAGTCAACAGTCTTGGCACCAGCAGCCAGGAAATTAAAAG
>NW_006399901.1:4483660-4484724 GCF_000299155.1 Elephantulus edwardii | reverse complement strand
TATATGGTGCCACTGTTATAGAATGAGGCTGACATCAGGGTGGGGGTAAGTCTGAGAAAAACTGGGTAAATTATGTATACTGTATTGAAGCCGATGAGGGAGAGAACAGTTTAAAAGTAATATATTTTAGGGCATTATGATTATCATAAGAGTTCAGAATGGGGGTTACAGAGTGGAGTATACTCGGGGTGAGGGTGGGAGGGTGCAGGGGGATTGTATACCAATGAGGGAGTTTTGCTTTTAAAGAAGAGTGAACTGGGGGTGGGGGGAGGAGAGAAAAGTGCAAGAATGAATGAATGGAAATCCACAATCTCTGTAAATGTTCATTGAAATTAATAATAATAAAAAAAGAATGCCTGCCTGTGCCCTTGGCTCACTGTGGCTTCCCTAAGAGATTAGTGAAATTAATTAAGAAATTAATATTTGATTGGATAATTGAATGTGAAAACCAAACTCAACCTATAAATAGTAGAGCTTATGAATGATAAAGCCAGAATTCAAGCTCATTGTTACCTGTCTCAAGAAGTAACTCTTTAGAAATTTAGCAGTCAAGGTGCTTGTTGATTTGGGAGAGCTCTTTACATATGTAGGTGACTAACCTATGCTGATTGTGTGTAACCTGCGTTTATGTTTCTTATAAAATGTATTTGCAATGAATAAGTCATTAATTGTACAAAATTCAATCATTCTATCTCCAACTTCATTTCTTTCACCAAGCCCATATTTTCCAACTACTGATTCTTCTTCTCTGTTCCCAACTTTTGCGTTCCAGTCACCCGTTATTATCAATGCATCTTGATTGCACGTTCGATCGATCTCCGACTGTATAAGTTGGTAGAAATAATCTATTTCTTCTTCTTTGGCTCTAGTTGTTGGTGCTAGAGAAGCTCAATATCAGCTGTGAAAACCAGGAGCTGATTGTGAAACAGACCACCAACTACTCATATGCAAGTTCAAGCTGAAGCTGAGGAAAATTAAACTGAATCCACAGGAGCCAAAATATGACTTTGATTTCATCCGACCTGAATTTCAGAATCAACTCAGGAACAGGTTTGAGGCCTTGA
>NW_006399901.1:4480393-4481808 GCF_000299155.1 Elephantulus edwardii | reverse complement strand
TGGATTGATTCAGTGACTTGGGTAATCGGGATGGGTGTGTCAGAAGCAGTATGATTGGCACAGGATAGTGCAGGGTTTAGGGCTGTTGTACATAGGTCGCTATGAGTCTCAAACGACTCAACGGCTCATAACAACAGCAGTAACCTATGCTGGTCTGCACTGAAAGTCTCACATCCTAGCAGGCTCCCTCAGTTTGAGGCCAACCAGGATGACTGGTCCCCCTGTGTACTGATCTCATGTAACCACTCTATCAACCCATTTCCCAGACAAGTATATGATCCCATCACCCATGGCACACAGCAAGTGAAAGGCAGGCTGGGGATGGTATCTATGATGAAATGTAAGCTCTCCATTGTGCGGCATTACTAGGGTTCTGGAATCCCCATAATCTCTGACCAGTGTCTTTTTGTTGTTGAGAATTGGGTGAGGAGCAGTTCTCCTAGTAAAGTCTCTCTCCTGGCTTGGGCTTTTGCCTCGGGAGAGGAGGCAGCGAGTTGACAGGGTTGAGGAAGAGGGCAGCGCGTTTCTCCTCCCCGGTGTCTGGAAACAGGGTGGGATCCTGTACTCTGTGTCCTAGTCTCTGGCAGTGCAGCCAGCTCATTCATCAGCTGCCTGGGCTAGAGCCAGGGAATTCCATGAAGGCCAAACCTGCCTGGCTGCCCATCAAGGCCCTGCAACCCGGCATGGGCAGTCTGGGCAGGGGCAGCTGGGGCAGCACGGGGCACAGGATCCCTCAGGGGTTCCACCAGCGCATCAGACTTTTGCAACCCCCACACTACCTCACCTACCTTGGAGATTGCTCTATTCAGACACAAGTTAGTCAAGGTTTACCAGAGGGTTTTTAGCTGGGGTGGTGCATATACCACAAACTGTTCACACAATGACGGTGAAAACAGGAGAGGGAAATGAGTGTGAAGCCACCAGCTGCTGGACCCAAAAAGGTGCCCAGGAGAGCAAATCACAGGACAGCAGGAAGAGTTGCTGTGACAGAAAAGGGCCCTGCAGCCAGAACAATCCATGTTCAAATTCCATCTCTGGCTCAGTTTTCACATCTTTAAAATGAAAACAAAAATCTCCACCTTGAAGATGTGTTCTGAATAAAGCGGGAGGTGTGAAACTGGCCACCTGATGTTGTAGTGTGCCTTTGATTAGGAACTGACTCAGAGTTCTAACCCTTCAGTGGGTTTTCAGAGGTGGTCAATCCTAAGGGAGTTGATTGCCCATCTTTCTCCCTCAGAACAGTTGATGGATTTGAACTGTGAGTGAGGTTAATGTCATTAATGTAATTGTCACAGCATCTTGGCCTCTGTTCCTCTTCCCAGAGGGCTGCCCTTGAATGTAGGACCTTGTGATAGGAGTGGGCTTCTGGGCCCTTTACCCAGCCTGATGGATAATTTTTTTTTCATTTCAAAGCA
>NW_006399901.1:4479139-4480016 GCF_000299155.1 Elephantulus edwardii | reverse complement strand
CTCCCCCTCAAGTCCACTCCAGTAAGCAGCCTTCATTCTGGACTCCTGTCATGACAATAATACCTAATCATATATCCCTTTAAAAGAGCTCTTTTCCTAATCTGTTTCAATGCAGTATACATTATTTATCCCGTTTCTCAGTCTCCCCTCAAACCCGATGTCAGTCCTGTTTTACAATAGTAGTATTATGCAATATTTGTCCTTTAGTGACTGAGATGTTTCACTCAGTATAATGTCCTCCACAGTCACCCATTTTTTAAATGCAGCATAGTATTCCATTGTGTGAATATAACAGAGCTTCTCTATTCATTCGTTTGTTGATGGGCACTTGGGTTGTTTCCAGCTCTTTGCTATTGTGAACAAAGCTGAATAAGCATGGGTGTGCATATATCTGCTTGGGTGGTGGTTATGGTTTCTATAGGGTATATTTCCAGTAGTGGAATTGCTGGGTCAAATTATATTTCTATTTGCAATTTTTTGATAAAGTGCCGTACAGCCTTCTACATTGGTTGTACCATTTTATACTCCCACCAACAGAAAATCTGTCACCAATTCTGCATAAACTATTTCAGAAAATAGAAAAAGATGTTCTCCCAGACTCATTCTATGAAGCAAATATATCCTTGATAACAAAGTCAGGCAAAGACACCACAAAAATAGAAAATTATAGGCCAATATCTCTCATTAACATAGATAAAAACATCCTCAATAAAATCTTGGCGAATAGAATCCAACGATACATAAAAGAAAATAATTCACCATGACCAAGTGGGATTCATAACAGGTATGCAAGGATGGTTCAACATAAGAAAAACAATCAATTTAATTCATCACATTAATAAAGCAAAGAGCAAGAACCACATGATCCTATCAATTG
>NW_006399901.1:4456294-4478711 GCF_000299155.1 Elephantulus edwardii | reverse complement strand
CAGGATAAAAGAACAACTTACAAAAATCAATCCAATTTCTCTACAGTGACAAAGAGAATACAGAACTGGAGCTGAGAAGAAGAATACCCTTCACAATAGCTAATCACAAGATTAAATACTTATGAGTAAAGCTAACCAGAATAACACAGGATCTATTCAAAGAAAATTACAAAACATTACTGCAAGACATAGAAAGAGACCTGGAGAAGTGGAAGAGTATCCCTTGCTCATGAATAGGAAGACTCAATATTGTGAAAATGGCAATACTACCAAAGGCAATTTACACTGCAGGATAACATTTTAAACAACTGAGTGACTGCAGTTGGAGTCAGTTGGAGCGGGGTCTAATGAGCAACTCAGGCTCTATTAGGCCCTGAGTGATGACTCTGATCTAGTTCCTTAACCTTTCTGTGACTCAGTTTCAACAACTATTAAATGGGCATACAAATAATTTCCTCTTGAAGGTCTTGTGAAGATACAGGGAGCAAAAGACCACATGCCCATCACAGTCACTTTCCTCTCATCACCATTGCCCTGCTGTGTTCTCTGCCTGGATTTGAATAGCAAGATGCTTGTTGGGTTGGGTGGAGTGAGAGGGATGTATGTAAAAGGGATCCTAGACTGAAGGTCCTGCAAAAGCTGAGGCTCAGGGACATTGACCACCACTCTCGGGGGTACCAGGGTCCTTGAGCATGAGATTGAGTTGACTGGCAAGGCCTTGGGCTCTAAGACCCGCTCCCCCTGAGGTGTGCCTGCCCTCATGACCCTCTTGGGTCAGTGACTCCAGGTGGATGACCTCTTTTGGATTTGCCAAGGCAAAGTGGGGACCTGTGCTCACACCCCAGAGCCTTCCCTTCTGCTCACTGTGGCTTGTTCCTTGCTTGCCCTCTGTCTTGGCAGTTGTCCCTCACGTCCCTGCGCTCTGGCTCCCTTTAACCTCAGCATCTCATGCACACACACTCCGGGTTCTTGGGACGGTTACATCCTTCACATCCCTGTCCCTCAGCTCCCTTTAACCTCAGCATCTCTCAGGCACATATACTTCTCACTCTCGGCACTGTTACATTCCACACATCCCTGCCTCCTGGCTCCCTTTGACCTCAGCATCTCTCAGGCACATATACTTATGATTCTCAGCATTGTTACATCCCTCATAGTCCTGCCCCTCTGACCTCCTTTAACCTCAACATCTCTCATGCACACTCTCCGGGTGACCATGCACTACATCTGACACTGTGGAAACAGATTAGGCAACTGACATCTGGTTCTGCCATCATTTTGCTGTAACATTTTGGTCACAAAGGCTTTCCCACTTTCTTAAGTGACCTCAGTTTCCCAAGCTGTAAAATGGATAGGCTAAACTAGCTCATTGCTTTGCACATTCCAGCCCTTAATGCACCATTTAAACCTTTCTATATATTTCTAAGAAGAGCCCTGGAGAATCAGGGGTCAAGTGTTTGCCTGCTAACTGAAAAGCTGGTGGTTTCAGCCTACCTAGTGGCTATTTGGGAAAAAGATCTAATCCTTGGACAATAATCTCTGGAAAATCAGAAATTCTCAAAGCTCAGCGACACCCCTGCCTTCACTGCAGATGAGTCAATAGCTGACCCTCAGCAGGTTTTCAGAGACTGTAAATTGCAAGAGAGGAGATTGGTCGACTTTCTGCCTCAGGGCTACTAATAGATTCAAGCAGCCAGAAAGGTCAGCCCGGGTCAGCATTGTATCTCCTAGGGCTGCTATGAACGGAATGAACTCAACAGTGCCTAACAGCAATAGTTGTGTCACACATACACATGCTTCTCCCCCACCCCGTGTTTTGTTGGTAGAGAACACAAGGTGTGCTGGTGGGCGATGTTCTGTACTGTCGAGTTGGAAGGGACTCAGAGCTGACCCTCTAGCAGGCTGTCAGAGGCTGTAAATCCAATAGAAGGAAACTGCCCATCTTTCTTCCTTGGAATTGCTGGTGGATTCAAACCTCCTGTCTTTGGAGTGTCAGTCTAACTTCTTACCTGCTAGGCCACCAAGAAGCGGCCATTATTTGAAGCATTTCAGGCTACTTACTTTCCAGAGCAGTACTATGCAGGAGATGCTGCTGTTTCCCTCATTATAGAGATGAGCAAACTGAGGCACAGGGAGAGCCAGTGATCCTCTCTGGGTCCCATAGTGAGCCGAGGCTTCCATCCGGGTGGCCTGGTTCCCCCGCTGAGCAGTTGATTACCTGGCCTCAGAGAAAGTCTGATGGACTGGGTATGTAATCATCCTCAACATCAAAACCTATTAAATACTAATAACAGCACGGAGTCTGACCTAAGCCGTTGTATTTACTGTTGCTTCCTATTCATGTGGAAGTTAGACAATGAATAAGGAAGACTGAAAAAAATTTGATGCCTTTGAATGTTGGTCTTGGAGTAAAGAATTGACAATGAATTGCCAAAAGAACAAGCCAATTTATCCTTGAGGAAATGCAAACCAGGGTGCTCCTTAGAGGCTAGGATGGTGAAACCTGGTCTCACTTACCCTCGGATATGTCAGGAGGGACCAGTGCGTGGAAGAGGACATCACACCGGGCAAGGTGGAGGGTCAGCGTAAAACCTTTAATGAGATGGATTGCCACAGTAACTGACGGTGCAGGACAGGGCAGGCTTCAGGTCTGTGGCTCACAGGGTCACAGCGAATCATGTCAGCTCAGTGGCACTTACCAGCAACAGCCTTCCACAGGAAACCTGGGTTTTTCAACTAGTTTGCGATGGGTTGTTAACTTAAAGGTTAGGTGTTTGAATCCATCCAGTGGCTTTAGGGAAGAAAGGCTGGGTGAACTACTTAACAGTGACAGCCAGGAAAGCCTGGGGGCAAGCAGTTCTCTTTTGCAACATGCCAATGGCTGATTCTGCCTCTGTAATGACTGCCTGGCCACATGTCAGTCTGAGCGAGGCTGGGTCATGCTGCCACAGGGTGCTAGTCACCCAGCTGAATGAAGAGCCTGCAGGAGGCTGGAGCCCAAGCTGCGCTCAGGCCCCACCCCCTGCACAGCAATCCCCACATGTAGAACTGAGGGTCAGGCGCAGGGCTACAGGAGTGATGAGGAGAGTGGCCACTTATGCTGAGAGGAATACCCTCACTCTCTGTGTCCCCAGAGACCTCGGGGCCCCTGAGTGGTGCACATAGTTACTCAGATATCAAGTAATACACTCAGATACTAATGGTATGGTTGAAAGTTCAAGTCCACCTAGAGGTGTCTCAGAAGAATGACTTGGCAATCTAGTCCCTCCCCCCCAAAAGAAAAATCCATCCGTGAAAACCCTAGGAGCACCATTCTATTCTGGTATCTCTGATTTACAGAGGATCTCTCCATGAATCTGAATCAATTCAATGACAAGTTTGTAATCTACAGTTAGAAGAAGAATGTGTGGATCTTTGCTTGCTTGCTTTCTCTCTCTTTCTTTCTCTCCTTCTCTTCCTCTACCTCCCTCTCTCCCTCTCCTTTTTTTTTTCACTGCCAGACCAAAGGCACACAGTTCAAAGCTGTCAGCAGCTCTCTGATAGAAAGATGGGCAGTCTCCTCCCATGTGATTTACAGCCTCTGAAAACTCACTGGAGGGTCAGCTATGAGTCACTTCTGACCTGATGATACACAGCAACAACAGTGACATTGACCACGTTTCACTGGCAGAGATACTGAGGAGAACAAACAAAAAGTGACGGGTTCTGAGTTGTTGTTGTTGTTATGTGCTGTTGAGCCATTTGAGACTCATACTGACCTTATGTACAACAGCCCTAAACCCTGCTCTATCCTGTGCCAACCTTTTTGTATCTGACACACCTACCCCCATTGCCCCAGTCACTGAATCTCATTGAGGCTCTTCCTCTCCTGCGCTGTCCCTCCACTTTCCCAAGCAATACGTTGCTCTCCAAGGACTGGTCCCTCCTTGCAACATGTCCAAAGTATGTCAGACGAAGCTTCAGAACCCTTGCCTCCAAGGAGCAACCTAGTTTCATCCTCTCTAAGACGAACCTGTTTGTTTTCCTAGCGGTCCATGGTATATTCAATACTCTTCTCCAGCACCACAGCTCAAAGGCATCAATTCTCTTTTTATCATCCTAGTCATTGTCTAGCTTTCTGACACATAGCAAGTAATTGTGAAGACCATGGCCTGGATCAGGTGCACCTTAGTCTCCAGACTGACGTCATTGCTCTTCAGTACTCTGGAGAAGTCCCTGGAGAGCTGGTTCTGAGTAGTAATATAAATAAGAACAAATAGTTATTGGCACGTAAACATACTGAACAAACAGGTTGTAATTTACAGGTGGAGAAACTAGTTCAGGGAAGTTGAATAACTTACCCAGGGCCACATGGCTAAATGAGAAGAAAATTTGAAAGTCCAAGCCAGGACATTCTGATTCCAGAGGCACAGCTCATCGCCACCACCCTCTGCTACCCTCCCAGTATGTGTAATTCTGTCCCCGAGCAGCACAAATTGTTAGACCCTTCACTAATAATGGAAAGCTCACACCCGTATAGAGAACGAGGTATGTCAGAAAAAAGTCCTGGTGACCTGCTTCCCACAGCCTTGAAATTCTAAGGAGCAAGCTCGCTCTGTCACTGCGAGACCCCACACCTCTCCTGGGATGTACACATCTTGAAAGCTCTTCTCCTGGCTGCTCTGAGCACAGCCTTCTCCCAGCCAGGGAGGACAAAGGATGGGATTCAGTATCGCCATGGTAACCCATTCTGTCTGTGACATCAGAGGCTCTTGGGGAATCAGTACCTGTGGGCACCCCTCTCCTCGACCTGCTTTCTTCAGAAGACTCACAGGAGAATCCCTGGTCCCTGTCCATCTGTGCACTCAGGACCTCCTTTCCAGTGGTCACCATGGAAATGACTCTAGAAGTTAACTGTCCATGTGGGTGGAGAAAAAAAGTCCCCAAGCAAATGGGGAGATAATCAGGTTGGTTATGGACAGCTCTAAGATGGGGCTCCTGATTCTTGGAGCCTCTAAGGACTGTTTCTCCTGGGTAGAAGTGAAGCCACACCTGGGACTGTCTGCCCACGGCAGTCTCCTTCCTATAGTCCAACCCAGCCCCAAGTCAGCTACCAGAGGGCTTTTAAAGATAAAACCACTAAAAGCCATCTATGGCTCCCTCTTTCCCGTACAATGAAGTTGGTGGCTTGCAGGGGAACTCACAGTTGGAACCCCCCATCCTGCTGCAGCCACATCTCATGTCATCACACACACACACACACACACACACACACACACACACACACTCATTACTAATGTGGCATCAATTAATCCTCATAACAAGCCTAGGAGTGAAAAGCTACCATCACTCCCATTTCTCCAATCAGGAAACTGAGGTACAGAGAGGCAGAGTGACCTGCCTGAGGTCACACAGCTCATGAGTGGCAGAGCCTGGATTCAAATCCAGGCACTCTGGCCCCATTGATGTTTGTGCTCTTTGTTATTGTCTGTGTGTGTAGATCTGTTTGGTATCTCCCTCTCCCCCGGAAGAATGCTGGCCCTTGAGGGCAGCAAAGTTACCCATTTTGTTCACTGCTGTAGTCCCAGACTTCAGCTAATAGGTGTTTAAGGAACACTTCTTGGAAATATGGAGGAAGGGAGTAGTAAAGACCAGCAAAAGCAGAAGGAGGAATCCATGGCCTCCTGAGTTTTCTGTTAGTTCAAAGTCAAGTCCAGGTTGGCCTCACAGGAAGCTGCTCAGCCTCTCTGAGGATTTCAGTCAGGCTGTCTGAGTGGGGCCCCGCTCCACCCTCTTTCCAGCTCCAATTGAACCTCTGTTTCCAGATCTTTCTCAGGCAAAGGTGCCAAGCCACAGGCCTGGATGGATCCTGAGTCCATGCTGAGTACACTTCCTCCCTGGACAGGAGCCATGGAAGGGAACAGTTGAGGCAGGAGGGGCCCTGGAGTGAGCAGGGCTGTTGGACAGACAGTGAGAGTCCCAGGCAGGCTGCCCTGGGTCAGATGTGCTCAGGGACAAGCAGATGAAACATGAGGACAGGCTAGGAGGGGGCCAGGGATATGATAATGTGGACTTCCGGTGACTCTGACACACCCGTCTTTCCCAGACATCTGGTCCCCTTTCTAAGCATTCCAGCAGAGGTGTGCCCTGCCAAGGTCTCTCTGGACCTTGAAATAGTGGACCCAGCCAATGGAGCAGTGAAATCTCAATTCCTCGTTTCATCTGGGATACATTCTCCCAACCTTGTAATAAGGAGTCCTGCCTGGTGCAATGGTTGGGCATGCATGAGAAAACTGAGCAGATTTGTTTCCACAAAAATCTACAGCCTTGGAAACCCCAGGAAGCAGTGTTACTCTGTCCTCCAGGGTTATTAGCTGGTGGCTTTAATGGTAAGGAGTTGGGTTGCCAACCCAAAGGCACAGGTTTCGAGTCCATCAGCTGCTGCTCCACAGGAGAAAGATGGATAATCGCCTCCTTTGACTACCTACCTACCTCTGAAAACCCACTGGAGCCTCACCTATGAGTCAGCTCTGACTTGACAGTAGCCACACGTCAGAACCAATTTGATGGCAGGGATTTGGCTTGTGTTAAATTCTGCACTATTGACAGAGTAATGCTCTCCTGGCTGGCACCATGCCAAGAACTTCAGAAGCCTTGATCACTTTCAAGATCTCTCTCTGTTTTTCTCTCTCATTGCCATTGAGCTGGCTCTGACCTCTAGCAACCCTTCCATCATCATTATAACTGGAGGAGGTTGCCCATCTTTCTCCCAAGGAGCAGCTGGTGGATTCGAACTGTTGGAGACACTCAACAACACATCCACTACTCATGACAGTAGGTACTGTTACACAGGCAGTCCCTGGATTATGAACAAGGTCCAGCACCATGATGGATGGAGATGGACTGAGGTTCTTAACAGTTACGGAGTGCTCAACTCCACAATCAACACTCTTGGCACCAGCAGTCAGGAAATCAAAAGATGAATTGCATTAGGGAAATTGCTATCAGGGACCTTTCCAGAGTACTGAGAAGCAATGATGTCAGTCCATAAACTAAGGTAAGATTGTGGTCTTCACAATCAGGTCTTGCTATGCATCAGAGAACTGGATAATGACTAAGGATGACAGAATAATTGATGCCTTTGAGTGTGGTGCTTCAGAAGAGGCTTGAACATACCATGGACCACCAAGAAAACAAATAGGTCTGTCTTGGAGAGGGTGAAACCAAGTTTCTCCTTGGAGGCTAGAATTTTGAAGCTCCATCTCATATACTATGGTCATGTGGCCAGGAGAGACTGGTCTTTGGAGAAGGACATCATACTCGGAAGGGTGGAGGGACACGCAGGAGAGGAAGACCCTGGATGAGATGGATTGATACAGTAACTGGGGTAGTGGGGGTAGGTGTGTTGGAGTCAGTGCGACTGGCTCAGGACAGGGCAGGCTTCAGAGCTGCTGTACATAGTGTTGCTATGAGTCGGCAGCACATAATAACGACATGTGAATTGGAACAAATAAGTCTGGTTCGTAGCTAAGACGAGTTGGTCAAATGTTTGTCTTAGCATATAGTGTATGGTGTACCTGTCTGTATAAACAGACCTTCAAGAAGCACTTTCAGATCTCCTAGAACCTCTTTGACATCACGATGTTGTTGTTATGGACTGTTAAGTCAGAATCCTTTCCGCAGTATGTTCTCAGAGGCAATAAATTGCCTGGGAGGAAATGGCCCATCTTACTCACACAGAACAATTGGAGGATTTGAACTGCCTGCCTTTGGGTTGACAGAGCAACTCCTTATGGCTCATCCACCAGATTGATTAGTAAAAATTGTATTTTGAGGAATCTCCTAAAGCAGCACCTATTAATTACTATAAATAATTGACTGTACCTTGAATGTGTAATATGAAATCTTTAGGGAGTTGGTTTGTAACCATGGGCTGCATGTAAATCTGTTTGTATCCTAGGGACTGACTGTGTCCCCATTTTACAGAGGAGGGCGCTGAGGCTCAGAGAGGTAGAGTAACTTGTAGAGAGTCACACAGCCAGGAAGCAACAGAACAGAAATGAAATTCAGGGATTCAGTGATAACGTGTGACGTATCCAGGGAACATGAGGAGTTAGGGAGATGGGATGCAGACTGCAGTTCGTGTTTCTGAGACCTTCCTTATTTGCTGGCTAACTTTGAGAAACATCGCTAAACTTTTCTGAATCTCAGGAGTCTCCAGGTGACAAATAGTTGACATGCTAAATTACTAACAGGTTGGTGGTTCCGATACACACAGAGGCATCTCAGAAGAAAGGCTGGGTGTTTGTTCTGCCTCTGAAAAACCATTGCAAGCCCAGTGGAAGCCAGTCCTATCCTGATGCACAAGGGTTGTAATTGACTCAGTAACACTGGTGTTTTGTGGTGTTTTTTTCCCCTTTGGTGAATCATTTGGGATGCTATTTTGCTAAATGCATCACATAGATGATTTTCTTTCATCCTCACTTTCTGCCATTCCGTCTCCACAAGGCCAAACCTGTTCAGTCATGGCTGATCTAGTGAAACTAGAACAGTCCTGAATTTTCCAGCAGTCAGGAAATCAAAAGACAAATTACACTGGGAAAATCTGCTGTCAGAGACCTCTTCAGAGTACTGAAGAGCAATGATGTCAGTCTGTAGACCAAGGTGTGCCTGATCCAGGCCATAGTCTTTGCAATTACTTGCTATGTGTCAGAAAGCTGGACAATGACTAGGGATGATAGAAGGAGAATTGATGCCTTTGAGCTGTGGTGCTGGAGTAGAGTATTGAACATACCATGTACTGCTAGGAGAACAAACAGGTTTGTCTTAGAGAGGACGAAACTGGGTTGCTCCTAAGAGGCAAGGAGTCTTTGTTTGACACATTTTGGGCATGTTGCAAGGAGGGACCAGTCCTTAGAGAGGGACATCATGCTTGGGAGGGTGAAGGGACAGCACACAAGAGGAAGACCCTGGGTGAGATGGATTGATTCAGAGACTGGGATAATGGGGGTAGGTGTGTCAGTGACTGTGAGGTTGGCTCAGGATAGGGCAGGATTCAGGGCTGTTGTACATAAGGTCAGTATGAGTCACAAGCAACTTTATGGCACATAACAACAACAACAACAACAGAATGAGAAAAATTACGAGTCAAAGTCTTAGAATGACAGATTCAGAAGAGGTGTGGTGAACTCTTAAGGAGCCCAGTGTGTGAGACTGGATTATTTCCAGGATGGTGGAGAGCAAGCAACACACATTTAAAGCAGTGGGTTATGACATCATCTTTGAGTAGGGCACTGGTGTTTCTGAATTGACTGATCAAAAGATTTGGTTGCATTGCAGTGTGCATGCTGACTTTGTTTTCTAAGAGGAAGATGAAGTTTCCAGTGGGGCACTGGTCCATTCTTCTTCCATTCTGGTTAGCATCCCGGTTCATCTGTATTTTACAAATTTGGATCTGTTCCAGTTTCACTTGTTGGCCATAACTCAACTGAGAAAAAAACCATTTGAAGGCCTGAGTTTCCGTGCCCCAGAGGCAGATTCAGAAGCTCAGAAGGATGAAGAATAGCCTAGAATCACAAAGTGAAGCCATCTCCACCCAAGCTTTAATGCCTTGCCCAGCAAAGACGGAACAGTAGAGTTTCCACTAAGGGACTTTAATACATTGTGAAAACACTGCCCATGGAGCCTCTTCCAGAGGATGTGGGAAGCTGAGAACGGAGACAGACAGCTGGGGCTGAGCTGAGGGTGGGAATGGAAGACATCAAGACTTCTTCATCTGGCCCCAGGGCCATGTCTGCTAGGAGGGTGAGGCTGAGGGGAAGCTGCTTCTGGACACTGTCCCGGCTTATCTCTGAGCTCTGTTCACTTCACCCTGGCTTAGAATCAGCAGACTGGATGTGGCTTGCTTTCTCCCCGCCCTTGGGATATGGGTGCTTTCTGTGGCTGATCCTTGCAGATAAGTCACAGTCTGATTTGTCTACACGTGCTTGCTGAGCTCCATTGAACAATGTACACCAGGTACCCTGTTCACATTAATATTCATGTGTGCTCATAACCCTGACCAACCAATTGCCAACCAGTAGGTCAACCATGACTCATAGCAACCCCGTATGTACCAGAGTGGAACTGCATGCCCTTGGGTTTTAAAGATCGATTAATTTTTTTTTTTTTTCTGCCACAAGTGGATCATCAGGCCTGTCTTCTGGGGTGCTTCTGAGTGCACTTGACCCTGCACCCACATCTTTTTCCTATAGAGCAGCTGATGGATTCGAACCACTCACCTTTTGGTTTGCAGCCAAGTGCTTACTTACTGTGCCCCCAGGGCCCCTTCTGCACCTCCCAGGGTCTCCATAAAGGAATCCTATTAATCCTGTTTTGAAGATGTGGAAGCTCAGAGAAGAGAGAGGATTGAGTCATCCTTGAGCCCTGAAGAGGAAAGGGGATTGGAAATCTGCACTGGTTGACCGCTAAGTGTGGGCTCTCAGCCACCATGCAATAGTGGCCCCTGGGACTTGTGTGGGAGACAAGTCTAAGGTGACCTTGTCTCAGATAGTGAGGATCTCAGCTTTGGTTATTGGGATGGGAAGAGTCTTGTAAATGAACTTGAACCTGTGGTTCAGAAACTGATTGCTGCAAGCAATCACCACGGATCTCTTTACCCAGACCCCTCTGATTTCTTAAGTTACTGTTGTTATTAAGTACTGTCCAGTTGAAACGGATCTGTAGCTCACCTTCCAGCAGGTTTTCAGAGGCTGTAAATCACGTGGGAGGAGATCGCCCATCTTTCTTCCGTGGAGCAGCTGTTGGATTCAAACTGCTTTTGAAACAAAAAATGCTACAGTTGAATGGGCCAAATGTCTATCGTGAATGTTGTACTGGGAGCAAATAAAGACAGCCCCACTCAGTGCCATGCTGTGTGACCCTGGGCAAATCACTGTGCCTCTCTGAGCTGTGAGTGAGCCAGTTAAAAAAAGACAAGAGTAAAACCTTCCTCTTAAGAAATCTGGGAGCTCTGGAGGCCTAGTGGTAAGGAGTTGGGTTGCCAACCCAATTTGCAATCTCCTTCTATGTGATTTACTGCCTCTGAAAACCTGCTGGAGGGTCAGCTATGTTTGGTGAACAAAATAAACTCAAAACTCAAACTCATGGATGTAGAGTCTGAAGCCACTTGAATGAGAGGAGATTGCCAATTCTTTCTCCCACAGAGTCAGTAGCTGATGGATTCGAACTTCACACCTGTGGGTTGATATTGCAACTCCTTACCACTCAGAGCTCCCTGGCTCACATAGTAGGAATTTGAGAACATGTAGGTATTAGAGTGACGGTTCTTAATATGTAACCCTGATACTCTAGAGTTCGGAGGGCTTTTGCCAGATGGCCCACTGTCCCTCATACTTCCAGCCTGTGCCCACCGGCCGCTGGGGAAGAGAATCGATGCCGGTGGGCTGTATCAGATGCAGGCTGACTCTGCATTGAAGGTGGTGTGTGCTAGCCCGAGTTTGGAGGACAGAAGCTGGCTTACCAACTTCTCAGGGTGACCCTCAGATTTGAAGCTCCTTGCTCAAATCCTGAGTAGGACATCCAGACTGTGCCAGGGGCTGGTTGTGGTTTGGGGAATAGTTTGCCCACCGCCGGCTGCCTTCTCAGACCACATCCTGAGCAGCCCACACAACCGCCCGCCCTGTATCCGCAGCCTTCCAGCCCCATTGTGTACACAGCTCGGGGATTACTTGCATGAGAGGACTCAGGCTGACTTTAGGGATTAGCTGAAAATGAGTATGAGACGTCCCAGGCCAGTGCCATATAAGCAAAGGGTGGGAATTGTTTACAAGCCGTCCCCAGGAGCTGGGATAGAGTTTGTGGGAGATGTGGAGACCATCGGCCTGATAGCTTTGTGTGCAAGCTGGGTGACTTGGGAGCACGTGCCAGGCTTGTGTACTGGACAGTGCCCGTAGATGGAGAGGCTTTCGGGACCGAGCAGAGAGCTGTCCACCCAGCTGCTTTGGTTAGAGCTCTTCTGTGGCTCAGAATGCTTGCTGGTGGCGTGGTCTGTAGGGAATTGTACAGTGACGCAAAGTTAGGGCCTCTCTGATGGTTTAAATCTGCCAGCCGCTCCAGGGGAGAAAGATGGGCAATCTCCTTCCGTGTGATTTACAGCTTCTGAAAACCCACAGGAGGGGCAACTGTGAGTCCGTTCTGATTTGATCACAATGAGAGGGGGATGAAGTGATGGCTGCATTTGCAAAGGACCCGCTGTCTCTGGCTAAGCCCCTGGAGCCTGCTCTGAGTCAAGGCTAACCCTGGGGCTGGGAGGCGGGGCCTGGGGTGGGGCATCAACTCCGTCCTACGGTGGGCGGTGGGCTGGAGCCGACCGCTAGAGCTGCTGGGGTCTAAGAACTACCCGCTGTTAGCTAATGTTTTGAAGCACGAAGTGACAGGATGAGTTTCGCCTTTTGAAAGTCCATCAGGTGGAAAAGATGAAAACTTAGCTGAGCAATAGATTAGGTGAGAGCCTACTATTCTACGGGCGGTCAGAAATGGGGAGAGATTTGTGAAGAGTCTAGGAGACAAAGTGGGTGGGAGGTATTGATAGATACAGGCTGTAGGAGGGGGGATGAGAATCTGGTGTGTTAATCGGTATCTTATCACTGTGTCCTTGGATGGTGTAAAAGACTAACCCACTGAACCGCTGATCAAAAGACAGGAGTTCGAGTCCATCCAAAGGTGCGTTGGAAGAAAGGCCTGGCTGTCTGCTTCTGGAAAGTCAGCCCTTGAAACCCGACTGGTGCGAGGTGTACTCCGAGACACAAGGTTGCTGTGGTTGTATTGACTGCTTGTTCCTCTTCAGCATCAACAGGAAACAAACGGTGAGTGATAAAGAAACTTGGGATTCTTTATCAAGGGAGGACTTACAAGGGGGTAGACAGTGGTGCTTGTGATACAATGCTTCAGGTTTAGCAATGGCAGGGACCCCTTACCCTTGGGCGGGAGGGGCCTCAAGTTGGAGCGGGCACCCTGGGCTGGAGGGATGTAGGAGGCTGGAGCCACTGAGTGTTGTTATTCAATCACCTGCCAACTAATCACCCACCCTCCAGTGGGTTTTCAGAAGCTGTCATTTGTACGGGAGGAGACTGCCCATCTTCCTCCCATGGAGCCGCTTGTGGATTCAAACTGCCTGCATGTGGGTTGATAGCTCAGCTCTTTACCCACTGAGTCAACCTGAAGTCCTAGCGAGCTTCCAACAGAAGAAAACCACCCTCCCAATCTCTGCTGTGCATAAGCCTGTTGCTGTAGTCACTGTGTCACTCATCTCATTGAGGGTCTTCCTTTGTCTTTGTTGACCCTCTGCTTCTGTGAGACAAAGTGGCACCATCTTTGCTCCTGAGGAGCACCCTGGTGGCACTTCCTCCAAACCAGATTTGTTTGTTCTTTCATCTGTCCATGGGATGGTCAGTCCTTTTCACTAACACTACAATTCAAAGCATTGATTCCTCTTCAGTCATCCTTATTCATTGTCTAATTTTTACATGCGTATGAACAATTGAAAAAGACTGTGACTTAGATCAGATGCACCCTAGTCTTTAAAGTGGCATCCTTGCTCTTGCACTTTAGCAGCAGATTTGCCTTACTGCAGTACATTGTTTGATATTGTCACTTGTTGCTTCTGCGAGTATGGACTGCCGATCCAAGTAAAATGAAATCCTTCACTACATCAAACTTTTCTCTGTTTATCATAATTCTGTTTATTAGTTCAGCTGTGACCAGCCCATGGCAACCATACAGAGAGGAAGCTGGGAGCTGGGAGAATAAAAACTCAGCCTCACTCATTTTGTGCCCTACAGCCCCCCCGATTCTGCCTTTCACTGATGAACATGACTAAAAGAGAGCAAAGAGCTGCCTGGGATCCTGTACAGAGGCCTCACCCAGGCAAGCCTGCTTAGAGCTGGGGTGGCGGTGGGGGTTTCCTGGAAGCAGAACAGCTTGGAAGAAGAAAAAGTCTTTCAGGTTTAAGGGCACAGAGCTCTCACCAGGAGGGTGTCAGGCAGGGGAAGGGCTGCCTTGAGTCTCCTCCCATCTCCTGCCTACGTGATTAGCTGCAAACTCAACCTTGGTGGTTAGTGCTTTCCGGAAGACCTGGTGAACTTCAGTAAAGATTGTCATTGTTGTTAGAGGCTATCGGTCTGACTCATAGCGACCCTGTGAACAGCAGATCTGAATCTTGTCTGCTCCCATACTATCCCCATGATTTCTGTCATGCTCAGACTTGTCACTGTGTCAGTCTGTCTCATGGAAGGCCTACCTCTTTTTTGCTGATCTTCTGTCTTTCCCAGAAGGATGTCTCTCTCCAAGGATTAGTTCCTCCTGAAAACAAGCCCAAAGTGAATGAAACAAAGTTTCATCATCCTTGCTTCTAAGGAGCAATTCTGGTTGTTCTTCCTCCCAAATAGACTTGTTTGTTCTTTTGACAGTCCATGGAATAGTCAATACTTTTTTTTCAACACCATATTTAAAGTAATAAATTTTTCTGTCATATTTATTCATTGTTCAACTTTCACATGAATAAGAAGTAATGGAAAATATCATGGCTTGCAGCAGGTGCACCTTAGTCTTTAAACTGACATCCTTGCTCTTTAGAACTTTGGAGAGATCCTTGACCTTCCTCTTCATTAAGATTACAGTCAAGCAAACTCGAGAGATGGGTTCTGCTCTTTAATACATGGAGATAATCCTGAGTTGGATTAGATTCCATTTGGATTTTTCTTGTTTGATTCCCTGCACCTCTACTCTCAGCACATGATGGAGGTCTCCTGGAGGTTCTTGGTTGCTAAGAAAATAAACAGATCAGATTTATGGGTCCACTCTTTACTATTACCCACTTTGCAGAGTCCCAAGCTCCAACCCAACCCAACTGGAGTAGACAGAGTAGAATTGCCCCATGGTATTTCCACATCTATAAACTGTCAACTACTTCATCTTGTTTGGCTCCACAATCAATACCCTTGGTACTGTTGTTATGTGCCATCGAGTCGTTTGCAACTCATAGTGACCCTATGTACGAGAGCCATAAACACTGTTCTATCCTGTGCCAACCTTGCTGTCTCAAACACATTTCATTCCCACCACTTCACTCACAGAATCGATGCATCTCATCGAAGGTCTTCCTCTCCTTCGCTGCCCCTCCACTCTCCCAAACATGATGTCCCTCTCCAAGGACCAGTCCCTCCTTGCAACATGCACAAGGTATGTCAGATGAAGCTTCAGAATCCTTGACTCCAAGGAACATTCTGGCTTCACCCTTTCCAGGACAAACCTGTTTGTTCTCCTAGCAGTCCATGGTGTATTCAGCACTCTTCTCCAGCACCACAGCTCAAAGGCATCAATTCTCTTTCTATCATCCCTATTCACTGTCCAACTCTCTGATGTATAGTACGTAACTGCAAAGACTATAGCCTGGATCAGGCGCACCTTAGTCTCCAGCCTGACGACGTTGCTCTTCAATACTCTTGTGAGGTTCCTCACAGCTGACTTTCCCAATGCAATTCGTCTCCTGATTTCCTGGCTGCTGTTACCAAGAGTGTTGACTGTGGAACCAAGTAAACGAAAACTGTTAACTATCTCAATCTCTTCACCATCCATACTGATGTTGCCAGTTGGCCCAGTGGTGAGAATCTTTCTTGATGTTGAGCTTCAATCCATATTGAAGACTGCAGTCTTTGACCTTCTGCAGCAAACACTTCAGGTCCTCCTCAGTTTCAGCAAGCAGGGTTGTGTCATCTGCATAATGCAGGTTGTTTATAATTCTTCCACCAATCCTGATGCCACATTCCGTCTCGGATGATCTGTTCTGCATACAGATTGAAAAGGTATGGAGACAAAATACATCCCTGATGGACCCCTTTCTTGATTTTGAACCAGTGTCTTCCTGCTCTGTTCTGACGACTGCCTCTTGGTCCAAGTATAGGTTTCGCATTAGCACAATCAAATGTTCTGGGATTCCCATTCTTCTCAGAGTCAGCCATAGCTTGTGTGAGCCACACAGTCAAAAGCCTTTGCATAGTCGATGACGCACAGATAGACAGTCTTCTGGTATTTTCTGCTTTCTGCCAAGATCCATCTTACAGTGGTACTACCTGTCAAGAAATGAAAGTACATATTGCGTTGGGAAAATCTACTGTCAAAGACCTCTCCATGGACTGAAGAGCAATAATACCAGTTTGAAGACTAAGGTGTGCTTGATTTAGGCCATAATCTTTTCAGTGACTAGAGAGCTGGACAGTGAATAAGGATGACAGAGGGAGAACTGATGCCTTTGAGCTAGGATGTTAGAGAAAAGTACGGAATATCCCCCAGGAAAATGGGGCCGCCTGAAAGGCAGCCAGCGCTCCTGGCCTCATGGCGGGCAGTGACTCATTGTGAGCCCTGCCTATGTGGGTGTGAGAGCAGCGAGGGAATTCTGTCCTCTGGAGGCAGAGCTAATTCTGTGCAGCAGCTGGCAGCCAGGTCGGCTGTTGGGGTATCTGCTGCTGCTGTGTGTTTGCTCAGGCTCTGGAGACCACAGCCTTGGAGGTCTCCTGAGGGCCATCTGGGGGCCCTGAGACCCCTGTCTGGACAGTGTGGGATGAGGGTATTTGTTGGTGACGTCAAGTAAGGCAGCATCAGGACCTAGAGTCAGTGGCTAGTCCCCCGGAGGTGACATTTGTAAGAGAAGCGTGGAGCTCGGCAGTCTCAAAACATTTCAGCTATGACCTTGAACACAATCTGTGTGGCCGTAAGTGAAACCTGGAGGTCAGATAGTTCAAGGGTGGTGTGAGCCTAGGCCAATTGCTTCATCTCCCTGGGCCTCCGTTTGCTGACTGTGCAGTGGGGAGACTGAGCATGGTGAGGTGGCAGGGACAGTTGTATGCTGTGGATACATTGGTCCTGGGACAGGACAAGTCCCCTCTCTCTGTGGCTTAGGGAGTCCCTGAGTCTCTCTCTGGGCCTCAGTTTCTTCAGCTACAGAAAGGATGCTGACTGAAGGGCCTCCAATTTCTAGAGGTCTCTGGGAGGCAGAAAGAACAGGAAAGGACCCAGGGCTAACTGTGGAGGCGGGAGGAGGGCCAGGAGCCAAGCCAAGCAGGATGAGGGAAGAGTCTCCAGCTTCCCCGGGTGGGCTCCCACGCCCACAGACCCAGATAAGGCCTCTGTGGCCCAGGAGAATTTTCCAGAAGGCCAAGCAGGAAGGATAGCTGGTCTGGAGAGCTGTGCTGCTGGAGGCTTGGGTGAGCCGGGGACACACACAGGTGAGTGCCCCCCAACTTTTAGATGAATAGGGGATCCAGAGACTGAAACAAGCATGGGGGGGAGTAGGGGACAAGACAGACAGAGGGAGACAGACAGACAAAGGGAGGACAGAGACAAGGACAGAGCAGAAGCAAGTCCTTCCAGGCTCAGGGCCATTTAGGAAGGGGCCCAAGCGGTGACTCAGAGCAGGACCAACGTCTGCCGCCCAGATGCCCCAGGGCCTCTGCTATTCCTGAACTCGACAGAGGTTTGGACCCTGGACAGCAGGAAGTGACAGGAGGAGGTGTGCCCTGCATTCATCTGGACTCAGGACCTTGGTTCAAATCTCTATCAGGCATACGATGTTTTGCATGCACTCCATCCCCAGTCTCAGGTGTCCCTTGGTCAAGTGGGACTGACTGACTGGGCAAGGACCTTGCAGGTGAGAGGAGGTCCAAGAGAGAAAAGGTGTGTCAGCACCTTATGATTGGCTGCATCCCAGCATCCACAGCGTGCTGGGAGCACTGGCTTCACTCCTCCCTGGAGGACAATGAGTGGAAACCTTCCAACCCTCCAGCTCCCTGGGGTCCCAGCACGTTTCCAATCTAGATCATTTTCCTCTTAATGGGACACCCTGCCTCATCTTGAATCTGTCAGATTGGCCACCTGGGCTTCTAGGTTCATCCCTAGGATTCTGAAATGTTCTGAGGAGGTCAGACAGTGGACGAGGGAAGAGAGTAGGTTTGGCATCTTGACATTGGAGGATGTGCATCTTTGAGGCAAGGACTTAGAACATCGTCTCGTGCATTTGGGGCGTGTTGTCCGAAGGGGCCTGTCCTTGGAGAAGGACATCACACTGGGGAAAGAGGGGTCAGTGAAGAGAGGAAGCCCCTCACCAGATGGACAGACACAGTGACTAGTGATGCATTTGAGCATGAGAATCGGTGAGGATGACATAGGAGAGGGTTGTGAGCGACACTTGGCTTGATGGCACCTCTCAACAGCAGCAATAATAATGCTGAATCCCCACATCTGCTGCCTTACTGTGCTGAGCCCCTTGCCTGACCCCTCAGTGCCTCAGTTTCCCCCTCTGTGACAGAGCCTAGGACGGTGCCTGTGATGGGTTGGTGGTGTCTGGGGCCCCCCGTGTGCAGGGTAGAACGGCTCCTTAGAATTTTCAAGGCTGTGACCTTTCAGACCACAGGCCTGCTTGGGTCCTAGGACACCAGCCTTGATTATTAGCCATTCCACCCAGGGACCTATCTGGCTGATGAAAGTTAAGGCAAGCTCCATCCGCCTGAGGTTTTTGTTCTCAGGAACCAGATGTGACCTTGAGCCCAACTCTGACCCCAGCAAAAGGGTGCGGCAGGGTACAGCTGGCCATAGTAGCATCTTCCGTTTGGTGACCCCCCCCTTTTCCATGGTGGGCTGGGCGGGGCTGTGTTTGGCCTGGCAGAGCAGACATTGTAGATTCCATTACTGCTGACTTGTCCAAGCTCACTTCCGTCTGGACAGACAAAGCAAGGTGCTGCCATGGTCCTGAGGCCGCCCAGCGTGGCATCTTCGGGCCACTAGGCTCGAAGTCACCAAGTACAGAACCCAGGCAGGGTTTTGGGGAGCATGTTGTTTAGGATTCAGAAAAGAAGTCGTTGTTTTTGTTGTTATGTATCATTGAGTCGAAACCGACTCATAGCTGACCCTCCAGCAGGTTTTCAGAGGCAGTAACCACAGGAGGCCATGGTTTTTGCAATCACTTGTTATGCATCAGAGAGTTGGACAATGACTAGGGAGGATAGAAGGAGAATTGACGCCTTTGAGCTGTGGTGCTGGAGAAGAGTAACAAACAGATTCATAGTAGAGAGGATTAAACCAGGCTGCTCCTTGGAGGCAAGGATTCTGGGGCTTCGTCTGACATACTTTGGACATGTTGCCAGGAGGGACGGGTCCTTGGAGAGGGACATCATGCTGGGTAGAGTAGAGGGACAGCGCAGGAAGGGAAGACCCTCTATGAGGTGGATTGATTCAGTGACTGGGGTAATCAGGATGGGTGTGTCAGAGGCAATGAGATTGGCACAGGATAGAGCACAGTTTAGGGCTGTTGTACATAGGGTCGCTATGAGTCGCAAACGACTCGACGGCACATAACAACAACCACAGGAGGAGATTGCCCATCTGTCTCCTTCAGTGCAGCTGGTGGATTTGAGCCAGGTACCTTTACTTTGGCAGTGCAATACCTTACCACTCAGCCACCAGAGCTCAGAAGAGTCGAGATGATTGGGCCACCTCTTTTCCACCTTTGGAAGCTTCACACTTTGCCTTGTTTTCTTTCTCTATTTCTTCATTTCCTGCCCTCACGGCCCTATCCCAGACCCTTTTCCACAGAAACATCTTAATCTGTTCAGTTTTGCTGTCTGCTCGCCAAACATGTGTTGCTGTTTTGTGTACATGTGTTTTCAATACGCATACATGGTGTTATGGGTTTGGTGGGAGGATTCTTTCCTTCCAAACGGAAGGGCAGGTTGGATTTCTGTTCATCGCGCCCATGGGCAGCCACCACCTGTCTCTAAGTGGGGCCTTGTGTGTTGCACTTTAATTTGGGGTCCTTAGAAGTCGGCCCTGGAGTTTGCTTTCCCAGCTGTGTGGCCTTAGGCAAGTTGCTGCACCTCTCTGAGCCTTAGTTCTCATTTCTGCAATGTGGTATTACTGTTGCAGGGCTGTTGGAAGGATTATATGGGATCTCATATGGCGTATTATTCAACAAGTTACAGCTAACTAGTTCTGACAGCCTGATGATAAGAAGCTGCATCCCCAACCTGAAAGCACATGGTTCGAATCCACCAACTGCTCCATGGTAGAAAGATGAGCAGTCTTCTACCATGTGATTTACAGCCTCTGAAAACCCTCTGGAGGGTGAGCTATGAGTTGGCTCTGATGCAGCAGAACAAAACTACAAGTACATAGAAGGGAGCTCTATAGCTCTAGTGGTAAGGAGCTGCACTGACATCCTAAAGGCCTGGGTTCGAATCCACCAGCTGCCACGGGAAATAGATGGATAATATCCTTTGTACCATCTCTAAAAACTCACTGGAGGCTCAGCTATGGGTTGGTTTCAACTTGATACACAACAATAGCATTTTACAGATAGGGCAACTGAAGCACAGGAACCAGTGAGTTGGTAGGTGTTCGTGGCAGATTTAGGGTTTGGATGAAGGCAGCCTAGCTGGGCTCAGACTCTGACCTGCTTTAGAATAAAAGCATTGCCTGCTAGACCCCACAGAAAAACACCTGCTCACTTGTTTTACTGAGCTGACAGAAGTTCCTTCCAAAAAAGTAATTTTGTAGATTTTAGAAAAAAGCTCCATGTTGTTTTCTTTGGGACTTCATCTGCCCACCCCCCTAAAAAAGTTCCTTTACTATTCACACACAGTGTTAGCATCTGAAATAGAAGGCAACAGTGTAATAATGGCAGTTAAGAAACTAAAAGGTGTGCTAACATTGAGAAAACTTGCTGTCAAGGACTTGTCCAAAATGCTAGAGAGCAATGATGTTGATATTATTAACAGCTTTAGTTTGCTTGGCTCCACAATCAACACTTTGGGCACCAGCAGCCAGGAAATTAAAAGACGAATTGCACTAGGAAAGTCTTCTGTCAGAGACCTCTACAAAGTACTGAAGAGCAACGATGTCAGCCGGGAGACTAAGGTGTGCCTGATCTGGACAGTGACGAGGGATGATAGAAGGAGAATTGATTCCTTTGATCCAACATGTTAGAGAAAAGTATTGAATATACTGTGGTCTACTAAGAGAAAAAACAGATTTGTCGTAGAGAGTGTAAAATCAGTCTGCTTCTTAGAGGCAAGGATTCTGAAGCTTCATCTGACACACTTTGGACATGTTGCAAGGAGGCACAAGTCGTCGGAGAGGGACAACATGCTTGGGAGGGTGGACGGACAGTGCAGGAGAAGACGACTCTGGATGAGATGAACTGATTCAGTGACTGAGGTGATGGGAGTAGATGTGTTAGAGACAATAAGACCGGCATAGGATAGAGCAGGGTTTAGGGCTGTTGTACAACATCTTACCCACCTGTTGAGGGGGGAAAAAGAATACCCCCTGAAACAGCACCTTTGTTCCCCCTGCTGTCGGCATCTGTGACTATCCTGTGTCTTAATGAGACTGGCTTGTTCTGTATCGAAGATCAGATGTGTGAGCTTATTCCTTCTCCAGCTAATGGGAGGCAAAGCCCCAGCCAGGTTCTCTTCTGACAGGTGTAAAATCTACAAGAGATGTCGTTTCAGGAAGAACCGCGTTGTTCAGTCTCCCATTCCCATTTCTTTACTTATCTGTTCTTTTCATTTTTACACAGTGGGATGAATGAGTGACTTCTCTTGGCTTTTTTATAACTGTGTTGATTGTGGCTTTCCCCTCTAAAATAGACCTGACCCCCCTGCTGTTCTTCCTGGGCTGTGGACAGGGGGAATGTGTATTGTTGGGACAGCGTGGAGATCAGAGGGCAAGTCTGTGACTGAATCCACTTCCCCTTCCAGGGAGAGACTCAGGGAGGGGAACAGCTCTCTGCAGTGGGTGAACTAGCAAGAGGCATATTGACTGAGTGACACTGGGAAATGGGGTGGGAGTGGAAGGACAGACTGTCCTGGAGGTGTCAGCAGAGTCCCCTTGGCTCCAGTTCAAAGATGAAAAGATGTGACCTCTAACCCTGAGCTGTTCACAGCCTGCCTGGAGACGCAGACATGACGTCATCTGTGTCCAGCTCATCTCTGCAGATGTTTGTGCAATGTGCTGGGTCCTAAATCCCCTCACCGCCTGGCTCAGATACGAACCTGTTGTCATGAGGTTAAATGGCCTGGTTTCAGTCCCCCATGACTGGAAAAAGAATCAAACTAGATGGGAAACAACAGCAAGATTGGCAGTGACTGAATTCCCTGGTATGGGTCTAGCCTAGCACCACTCTTCCCCCTCTCTAAAAAAAAAATTATTTTATAATGACTAGGGATGATTGAAGGAGAATTGATGCCTTTGAGCCGTGGTGCCGGAGAAGAGTATTGAACGTACCGTGGACTGCTAGGAGAACCAACAGGTTCATCCTGGAGAGGGTGAGACCTTGCCTTGGAGGCAAAAAGGCAAAGAGTCTGAAGTTTTGTCTGACATACTTTGG